>NC_136496.1:29880482-29965482 GCF_053919585.1 Euprymna scolopes | reverse complement strand
ATAGATGTTGGTAATTATAAACGTTGCTTATTATAACATAAATTAAAAATTAAAATTGAAATGAGGATGTGAAAAGGATATTCCAACTTGAAATAATGAGGATAAAGGAAAAATTGTTTAATCCAACGTATTTTCAATTTTTGTGATAATAAGAAAAATTTATAATTAATCACATCTGTTTTGCTAGCATTTCCTCCGATGAGATGAACCATTCATTGAAAATCCATGGATTAAAAAAAAAGAAAATTTTAATAATTATTTGTACTCTTGCCAAACAAAAAAATTTGTTTTAATTCTACATAATTTAATTCTGAATTTCCATTTATGTTATTGCTCTATCTCGCATGTTGAGCTTTGTTTATCTGTTTGTAATCATCTTATAAAATGGGATGTTTGTCCCGAAAGCCATTCTTACCATGGCGTGGTTGGTCGTGCCTATTCCATACGACGTTCTTAACACGATTAGGTTAGGGGTGCCTATTCCGAAACCCGTTCTTAACATAAGGACGTTGGGGAATGGCTACCAACAACAACCGTAGTTTAATATTTTTACAAGGATGGGGCATGCGTCTACTAGGCAATGCCGGTTAACTGGTCCTGCTAGTCTGTTATAAATATTGATAATAATATTTATTTGGACTTTATGTTTACAGTAGTATACAATCTGCAATCCTAAGGCATTCCAGTATTTCATTTTATGTTTGTGTGTGTGTGTGGAGAGGGGGGTTGTGATATATCTCTTTGTAGTGACTAATCCTAATTCTGTTTTTCCCATGTCAGAATAAACAAGACACAAGTAATGCAATATTGAACAGCACCGAGCGCCACACCGGAAATTATCACCACATATGCTTCGTACGATTAACAGTCGTCCAAAAGCCGATATAGCATCATTGCCCAGTCACCATGGCACAAACAAACGAAGATATTAATGGAAAGAAACTGGAGTAATCGATGGAAATTCTGGATAAAATCTATTTACAGGTGAAAAGAATTCTTCCTATAATAACACCTTCCTTTAATTCCTACAATTCTTCCTATAATATCACTTTCCTATAAATTGTTTCGTTTTATCTTATAGTAACGCTTTTTAACTTATTCATGCTGAAATACAATGGCTATTGTCAGCGATTTATTAATGACCCGTGGCATAGTGGATCAAGTATTTGGTAAAATTTAGTTGTAAGTTACACTCTTCTGGAGGTTGAAGATTTAATCCCCAGTATGGACGACATTCAGAATATAATTAAGGATTACTTAGGACTTAGTCATGGCTGACGAAACGAGGACATATCCCCGTGGACTAAATAAAGGGTTCTGTTTGAAATTCTGCACAGATATCGAGTTCGACAGAATAATTCTCAAGTTCAACAAGATACATCTGAAGACCATCGAAGGTTACATTGACCAAAACATTTGTGCGAAGAACAATCCGAAAACTCTAAATAAGATGAATAATCTATCTTCTAAAGAATTCACCAACATAACGTTGTTCGTTTCGTTTTATGGCATATCAACTATTCTTATCTTATTTAATGCTGAAACGCAGTGACTATTGTAAGAGGTTGATTATTTTGCTCAGTATGCCCCTATTTATTCGCCTCCCTACGAGGGCATAGTTAGACACAAGATTGGTTATAATAGGGAGAAAATCCAGATACTACATAAGAGGCACTCTGGGTGGCGAACAAATAAAAATTGCCTCAGTCTATAAAGATTTCTCCTTCGCTGACAGAGTTTAACAGATTGTGGCTCTACAAAACAATAAAAAAATCGATTACGTTATCTAGTTTAGCTATGCAGTTTGGATAGCTAGGCCAAATAGATACAAATGAAATACGTGACAGCTAATGAAATATCTGTAAGAATAAGGATCAAAACAAAATAAATTTGAAAAAAATAATGGAAGGTTAAATAAAGACAAGTTAAATATCTGAAGCAAGGAATTGTAAACAGCAGTCGAGGAACAATAACAAAAGTTGATCTTATTTGCAAACACAAAGAGATGAAGCAATTAGCTTGGAACAAACAAAACAGTTGGATATAGGTAACAAACAAAACTGAAAAAAGAGACAGGTCAGTGTAGAGTCGAAGAAAATGAAGGGAGGAAGCGCCCACGTGTCTGCGCGTCATACCTTACCTTAGAACGTTCCTACGGTGTGCGTACGTGCATGGCCGAAACATGAAAGAAATTCCAAAATGGCGCCGTCCTCATCTTGTAAATTGTGCGATCATCACTGGGCCCCACGTTACCGTTCTTTGGCTGCTGATTGTCCGAGGACGAACGCCGGAAGGATAAAGGGAGTGTGTTTGGAACATGGGGGCGTCTTTTTTCTAGGATCGACGTCAGTGTGATCGGATCGGTGAACTGCTGCAGCTTTAAGAGTACTTTAGTGTGTGTGTGATTTTTTGGGACTTGCTCGTCTGCTGACTTTACAGGACTTTCTTTTCTGCTGATTCTACAGGACCTGCCCTTCTGCAGAACTTGGAACAAAACTTCAAGCCTTTTCTTTCTTTTCACACGTAGTCGCCTAAAAAGGTAGAATCCGACTTACTTGTGAAACGGCTTTAGTCAGTTAATGAGATATTCGCTTGGCGATAGATCGGTTTGGTACTCCTGGGAAGCAAATGGGACGTTACAGCTCAAGATGTAAAAGCTATCAAAGAGAACTTGGCGTTGCGACGATGACACAGAAGTGAAATAAAAAATACTTAACATTTCACAAGAAGTTGTCAGGTGCTTAACTGCAACATACATTAGTAGTCCGTGACGTCACTTCGCACACGGCTCGGTTATTTGTATACATTTACCATACATGCATCTGCACTCTGTTACATCAGGGCCCGAAGGCCACTCAAGGATAAGAGTTAATGAGTGTACCATAGCCATTAGGACAATAGTGTAGTAATCGTTAGTAGCGGAAATTTGGTATAATTTGATTATTTAAGTAAAAACTTGTTAACATTGGACTTGAAGACAACCACATTGTAGTCAGTTAGAAAGCAGGCTAGCAGAACAGAGTTCCACAAGCGAGCAGTTCTAGGGAAAGAAATTTTTTTTATGGAATTCGTGTTTAGATTTAGGCACAGATAGAGAGCAAG
Source organism: Euprymna scolopes (assembly GCF_053919585.1). Lineage (NCBI taxonomy): Eukaryota > Metazoa > Mollusca > Cephalopoda > Sepiida > Sepiolidae > Euprymna > Euprymna scolopes. The sequence goes on along the minus strand of NC_136496.1, from coordinate 29,962,380 downwards.
GGAAATTATTGATAGTGGTTTTAGCTAGACGAGTGTTTGTTATGGAAATTCGGTTAGGCGGAACCAGAAAGGAACATTTGTTGGTTTTACGGCATCTCAACCCTTCTTTAATGGCAAAGAAGACAATACTTGTTCTACACGATTATTTGATGTTTTCTGTTGTATGTTTATGACATATCAATCTTTTTAGTTATTCAATCTTGAACATAATTACGATTATAAATAGCTAGCAGGAAGGGGGCCTTTGCCCGGCCGTAAAATACGCTTAAATATGATATTTTAATTTGTCCAGATTTCGTATATATTATTATAGAGTCTTGATTTCTAAAGTAAAAAAAAAAGTATTTGGGTGCTAGCAGCTAGAATTGAAACCAAAACTATAGCATTCAAAGCTGGTGATGCTACCACTGTACCGACGTGACACGCATTTGAACTGATTAAAAACAAACTATGATGAATGTACAAAATGTATGATTTTTTCAATGTTGACTTATTTTTTGACTCCTTAAAAACTATTTTTACCGGCTAAAGACCCATAAAAGAATGGTTCGTAAAAAATCCAATCATTTGAGGCCCCGTAGTTTCGAAGGAGATAGAGTTTGAAAATATGGAGAAAGACACACAGACATATATTAGATATATTAGACTAGCCTGAGTGCCCGGCGTTGCTCTGGTGTTTGGAGGTGTGTGTTGAGCAAAAAAAAAAAAAAAAAAAGTGGTAGTAGGCAGGCAGGCTTGAACCTGTACTGTGAAGGAAGAAAAGAACATGAAAAAAAAATGTGACGTCGTTGCCGTTGCGTCCACCGCCAAACCGGAAGTGGCGAAGGTTTAAATTAAGGTTAGTCAATCGAAAAGAGGGGATGACTTTCGAAAATATCAGCGAAAAAAGCGACCCCTCCCTGTAGAAAAGTGCACTGTCAAGGGTGAAGATGTTAATGTTTTTAGCCAATTATTCGATATTTGTCCTCCGAAAGACCGAGCTTCAAAACGATACCAATCTCGTGAAAATCCGCCGCCTTTGTTGAAAGTTTTAGGCATACATACATAGTGGCTTCCTTCAGTTTTGACAGACTATGGATACCCACGGTAAGGGTGCCTACACGTGAAATTTTTGTGGCAAGAGTTTTGCAATCTCCAACCATACCTCTCTTGAGTTGACATTGTTGAATACCAGAGGCAAGTGGAGGTTCAGGACGACTGGAAACAATGCCGAGATAAGCGGAAAGCACACACAGCGCCTAGAATTCCCAAATGGTCACCCATCTGGTACTAGCCAGGCTCAACGTTGCTTAACTTTGGTGATCTGACGAGGACCGGTGTGTTAACGTGATTATGTCGTATGATGTAGGCATACATACATACATGCATGCATTTAAACAGACAAGTGAGATTTATATTCTAGATTTCTTAACTGGTTTGGTTTATCCGTTTTATGGCATATCAATCTCTTCAAAGTTAGTTAATGCCAAAACACAAGTTCTACAGTAAAAGATGCTTTGTATGCAATTCATTGAACACAGGTTGTTATTTTATCTGGGAAAATAGTGGGTTAGTATCCTTTTTTTAGTGATATTGAGGCATAAGTAAAAACAAAAACCAATCTTTAATATAAAAAAAGGATGCTCATTATATTTCTGATTTTTTTTTTTTTTTTTTTTTTTAGGTGAGGATTGATAATTTGCATCCTTTGAATTATTCAGATTACTGTTCTCATATTGAGTGTTATTTTCACAACATTATATATAACCTCCGGCCTTCTTCAGATGTCTCAAAAGTCTTTCTGTTGAACTCGGGAATCTGCACAGAATTCTGAATGGAGCCCGTTTATTTAAACATGAGGGTAGCATGTTCTCGTTCCAGCAGCCATAACCAAGTAGAAGTTTTAAGCAATTCAGAATTACAAAGAGTGAAGGTTCAATCTTCCATGGAGGCGATACTCGAGTATACAATTGCGAATTACTTGAGACTTCTACCTAGTCATGGCTGATGGAACGAGAGCATGCTACTGCCATAAATTAAGGGTTCCATTCAAAATTCAGTACAGATTCAAAAAAAAAAATGTTCAAAAGAAACATTCACAAGAAAGTTGGAGATTACATCGGCTGAAACGTTCTGAAAATAAAACTTAATGAGAACAGTAGTTAGAATACTCCAAATAACACAAATGATTCATTATATGTAATTAGTTGAACAAAAGTTATTTTACCTATAATTGTAGGGCATATATAGTCTGAAGAGTATCAATGCATAATTGAACACAATAGGTTTGTTAGAATAGTAATACCACATAGTCGAGTTGATTCTATAAATATATATATATTCTATAGTCCACGACGGTACGCATTAGGCGAATCGCGTACCCCTATGAAAGTTTGTTTTCGTTTTGTCTATTTTGCTGCAAATCTATCGCCTTTGGTTATGTTCTATAGTCCACGACGGTACGCATTAGGCGAATCGCGTACCCCTATGAAAGTTTGTTTTCGTTTTGTCTATTTTGCTGCGAATCTATCGCCTTTGGTTATGTAAACGATGTAAGTCATATAAACATTACTTATTGTAAACAATTTGTTCTATATGATTAATTGAATGCAAGTTTTAGTTTGCTATTAATTGAGGCAAAATTATACCTTGCCCGCCTGCAGCACAATGACAGATTCATCATTAGATGAATCTGAAATGTTAAACCTGACTAAACCTAATACATTAGGTCGGAGCACTGCATTTGTCCAGAATAGATCTGAGACAAATCAGTGACACTGATATGGTCCTGTGGAGTATGTTTAATGACGAAAATGTTCCTAAAAAACATATCTAAAAACTTTAACAGGACAGACTAAAGAAAATGCTATTCCAAATTGTAAGATCACATATCAAGTAGCAGATGAAACCTTGTAGTCAAGATTGTCTCCTCTTTTTGACTTCCGGTTTCTACTGTCCTTTTGGTTGGATAATTAGACATGGTCAAGCGGACAAAAAAAAAACATTCTTAACATGGAAAAAAGGGAGTGTGTTTAACAATTAAAATGCTAGTTAGAATTTGAAAACAGACCGTTCGAAAAAGAGAGCATTTTATTAGGAGATATTTTTTTAATTTTTTTTTTTTACAAACGAGTCCCCATTTAAGGCTCAAAGACTACTGGCGGAGAAAGGTTATTTGATTGGCAGGTGGACGGTGGGGGTTAGTAACAATAATTGTAAACTTGTCAAAATTGATTTTTAAGAGGAAGTTTCAGTAAAAATTTGTTTATATTTGCATTTGAAGACGGCAATGTTGTAGTCAATCGAGAAACAGTTCTGTCATACTGTGTTCACCAGACGAGAAATTCTACGAAAAAATACTTTGTTCAGAGAAGTTTTCATTTATTTATTGCGGACTATTATCCTCATCTTTTAGTTGTTTCACGACGTTTCGCCAACTATTCCTCTGGCCTTCATCAAGTGGTAACTGCGACAGATATGAACTCCGAATCTCCTAACTGAATTCTCAACAATTACTGCCTTCCATAGTTTTTTTTTTTTTTGTCTCACCACGTTTTGGCCAACTAAACCTCTCGCCGACTTTGGGTTCCGGGTGAGCATTGTCTGAAGATAGCGGTTTCAATCCTACCCAAAGCCAGCCAGATGCTTAGTTGGCCAAAACGTGGTGAGAGGAAAAACAACTATGGAAGGCAGTAATTGTTGAGAATTCAGTTAGGACATTCGGAGTTCCTATCCCGCTGCGGTTACCACCTGATGAAGTCCAGAGGAATAGTTGGCGAAACGTTGTGGAAACAACAACTAAGAAAGATGAGGATAATAGTCCGCAAATAAATAAACGAATAAATAATACTCATCTCAATATACATTCCAATTAATTAAATGATAATAGAAGTTTTGTTTAGCTTTAAGCACATAGAAAGAGAAAGGGAAAATATTGATAGTGGTTGTAGCTAGTCGAGTTCTTGCCATGAACGTTTTATGGGGGGGGCAAGATTGATGCTCAGAATATAACGATATAGTAGAATTCTTGCAATGTCTCTTTAGTGCGAAAGATGAAGAAAGGAAGAGAATATGACATCACTCACTAGATTTCAAAGTGTACTTTGCACTTTGAAGTTTGCTTTGAACGTCACATCCCTAAATGTGGCAAGTAGTCCACAAGAGGCTTTAAAGCAGTAAAAAAATACTATATAATCTATTGTTAAATATTTTAAATTTGCTCTCAATTGTTCACTGTACAATTCTTAACTTAAATGCGAAGGTTTAAACTATTACCTAAGGTCTTTTTTTATAGGTGCTCCATAATTTTGTTGACCATAGCTGTATATATATTTATATAATTAGAAAACTCAGACCAGCTTGCTTGCTTGCTTGGACGTTTAAACTGTCCATCCGGTTTCAAAAACTTCGTCTGCTTACCTATTTTATGGCCGCCCTGTCTTAAGTACGATATTAAAAGCCACTGCTGCTATCCAAAGCATACACAAGGTAAACAATATTTTTGGTTTTATTTTAACGTGTTTTCCTTGCAAATAAAAGCAATTCAACCCCGTTGAGTAATAAAAAAAAAAGAAAAGATATATAAAGAGAGAGACAGTTCTGTATGAACGGGAGTGTTTCTATAAATATTGATACATATATTTCTTACCTATTTTTGAGATGATTATTTTCACAAAGTTCTTATAATATAAATGGCAATACTTTTTCTGTTGAATAACAACACGGAGACGCAGATACAAAAACACATGTTGACGTCCTTTATTTCATCTTCCATCGGTCGGACATGATTTTATCTCATGGATTCAAAGTTGTTACATGGTTAATTCTAAAACCCTCTCACTTCTAGAGGGTGCCTTGATTCTAACGGAGAATCGGTTTGAACGTCTCTGCTTCTCTCCGACTCTTCTCCCACATTGCATCTAAAACTATACCTATATTGAGAACTCGTCACATCATCGCATGATTAAACATGTGCTCATAAAGCACGTTGGATGAAATGGGTCACGTTGCCTAGCTTGACATGACCCCGAGTTCAGTAACCTATTTTTCGAATAACCTCTTTACAAAATATGTTTACAATTTCAATTGACGATTAAATTCCTTGTTTTAACTTTCACAGAAACAAATTTCATTATTACATTCCTTTTCCAATAAACATATATCTAACTATTTTGCGTGAGCTAAACAATGGCGATTCCACATACCTTATTTCAATAACATTCTGTATTTATTTTAACTTATGGTTGGAATTTTAAATTCCAAATCTAGCTTTGCAAATTCGACTCCTTGACTATCCTATTTCATATTTAGATGAAAAGGGGACAGCCCTTTTATCATGTAACACACACACACACATATATATATATATATATATATATATATATATATATATATATAGGGGTGGAAGATCGTTTAGCGCATGGAGTTACTTTCTTTGATCTTCACCGTCTTTTTCAAACAGTTTTCCTTTTTCGAGCTTTCTTTCAGTCGTGATTCTTAACTATTTATTATTACAGGTTTGTCCATTCTAACAGTTATATCATTATAATGACCGGTATTGTATTATGATTCTTTTTTAATGTTTGGCTATAAGGATGATTTTTTATTTTGTTTGGATTTTTTTGTTTTGAATCTATGGCTAACCGTAAAAGGCGATGTTATGCATAGATATATTTTCGCAAACCTAAAAATACACTTGCGCGAGCAATTCATAGGTTTTGATTTTACTGGTAGTTTTAAACCAACATTAGTACCAACGATGGAAAAATTAAGCTTAAAAACAAAACATAGTTAAAAGAATTGTTTGGGGCATCGGAAAATAGGCACAAATTTTTCAGATTCCGATACCTCAAAATGTTCTTGATTTATCCGATTTCGATTAATCGTTTCAACAATAGAAGAGATAGAGACACTTGGATTAATAAGCAAGAGGGGGAGAGAAAAAGGGGGGGTAGAAAGAGAGAGTGGAATAGAAAGAAAGAGAATGGATGTGGAGAAAGCAGGACACAAAAGACAGGGTGAGCGAAAGAGAGAGAGAGAGAGAGAGGGAAACGATGAAATATTTGTAAAGAATACTGACTGAAAAATCTCAGCGCAGAAAGAGGGGAGAGGCCAATATAATAGCAGAGAAAAGAGAAATACGCGCGCGCGTGCACACACACAAAGAAGAAGAAGAAGAAGAAGAAATAAGAAAACACCCTTGATAAATCCATAAATCGTTTCCGTTTGAACGAGCTTCATCATTCTCAACATGACGGACTTCCGGGTTGCAGGGTGAGGATTTTCTCACCGTCATTCGTCGAGGTGGTGGTTGCATATCTACCAGTGCGGAACATTTGGGATTTGTGAAATCGATGGTACTATAACGATCTCAGAAATAAATATAAAAAAAATGAGAAACGATACTAAAAGAAAAAAAAAACACTTGAAAGGACAAAAACAGTTTGTATTTCTTTCTATCTGTACCTAAAACAAAGCAAAGCTCCTTTCCTTGGGATGCCCGTCTGTAGAACACAATACCACGGGGTTGCTTTTTAACTGGTTATAACATGGTCGTTTTCAAGTCCAACAAAAACAAAATTCTTGTTGAGCCGTCCCTGTAAAATATTGATTCCTACCCAATTTCCACCAGTATCTATTAACATGGTGTTTAATAATTAATCCTTATTCTCGAGTGGCCTCTGGCCTTCATAGGTGGTGACTCCCTCCGTAAAATACACTTGAGGAATAAATTCGTAGGTTTTGATTTTATTGGTAGTTTAGAATCAATAAGTATTTAACGTTATAGTATTAGTACCAGCAATGGAAAATAAAGATTAAAACAAAACACAATTAAAAGAATCGTTTGGGGTATTGGAAAATAGGCACACATTTTTCCGATTCCGATACTTCAAAATGTTTTGATTTTTTTCGATTCCCGATTCCGATTAATCGTTCCAACACTAGAAGAGATAGAAACACTTTGATTGATGAGAGAGAGAGAGAGAGAGAGAGAGAGAGAGAGAGAGGATGATAAAAGAAAAAGAAAGAGAAAGGGTGTGGAGAAGAGAGCACCAGAAAGACAAAGAGTTGGTTGGTTGGTTGGTTGGTTGGTTGGTTGGTTGTTTTACGGCATATCAACCCTTTTCAGGTTATTTAATGCCGAATCCAAAGATTTTGAAGAATTTTTTTTTAATAGAATATATTTGTTGTTTTCACGTCGGTTTCTATTTAACCCATAGTTGGGACCCTAACAGGTACTACCACTCTGGGTCAGAGTGGACCTGGGAGCAATGGTAATTAAAGGATGGCTCCACACTCCCCAAAGCCCACAAGCTGGGGCCTAACCACTGGATATAGTTTAAGGTCATATCCAGGACCCCCATTGAGGGACTTTTATCCTCTGCAGGGGGAGGGGGCAGTCGGCGTATTCTAATGCCCCACCGACAGGGCCAGACAAAGAGTACTGGCCGAAAAATCTCAGTACAGAAAGGGCGAGGCCAATATAATAGCAAAAAACTGGAATATAATTGCAAAAGACAATGGAAAGGACAAAAATATTTTCCATTACTTTCTATCTGTACCTAAAAGCTAAACGAAAGTTTTATGAACAAAACTTCTTTCCTGGAATTGCCTGCCTGTGAACTATAACTGATTATAGCATCGTCGTTTTCAAGTTCAACGAAAACAAATCATTGTTGAGTCGTCCCTGTAAATAATCGATTTCTATTCTTTTTTTTTTAAAACGGCATATCAACCCTTTGTTGGTTATTTAATGCCGAACCCAGTTATTTTGGGAATAGTATTCGATGTTGTATCCAGTTATTTTATATGAGATTTTTATTCTTCAAGCTCCTTGTATTTTCAATCATTAGTTTGTAAATTTTGATTTGGTTGTTTTATAGTGGATTTTATCATTTTTGATCTGTCTTGCAGAACATGGTTAGGTTTTGCAATGGGAGGGGGAAAAGGGTTACAGTATTATTAAGTCCTATACTATGAATGTAGTTATATTGTTGATAGTGTTTTATATTCAAATTGTCCTCATTCTTAAGGAAGGTTTCTTGGAGACAAATAACCAAAGAATTATATTTGGTTTGCAATAATAAAATTTCATTGTAATTTGCCTTCAATCCACGGCAATTCCATTGGATTTTCTTGTAATTCATGAGGATTTTTTTTTTTGGGGGGGGGGGGTGAGGAGTAACTTCAGTTTCCATATCTTCTAATTTCGTAAATCTATTTGTAGTAGTAGTAGTAGTGGGTTCTGTTTGTGGTAATTTCTTTATATTATTTTGTTTTTGGTAGATGTATTTTTTGTTTGTTTTTCAAGTGTGTTTTTTTTTCACCACGGGGAAGACGTATTAGTGACATATGTGGTCTTTCTTTTAACTGCTTTTGTTTTTCCTTTGCTTCCTCCTTTTCAGCATCTGCACGTTGTACTGGTGATTTTTGTGGTCTTTCTTTTGATCGACTTTGTTTTCCTGGATGTTCTGATTTTGGTTGAGAATTTATTTTATTGGTAACATTAGTTGATGATTTAATGGAATGATTAATTTTTGATGATATGTTTGGTTTGATTTCATTTATAAATTTGGTCCAGTCATTTGGTCCCATTTGTAACAATTTGTTTATTAGTATTTCATATTTGGAGTCTTGGTTAGTGATGTTGGATGATATACAACTTGAGGTGACTTGAGAGTATGTCTTTTCCTTCATGTATCCATCTACTAATTTCCTGGCTTCGAGGAAGATGTTTTTGGTATGTTTTATTGACACTTCCTTTTCTTTCTTCCAGATTCTGCATGCTCTAGCATAAGCAGGATGGTTTTCTCCACAATTTGCACATTTGCAATCAAGATTGCAGTCATTGACAGTGTGATCTGGATCTCCCTGGCCACATCTGCCGCACATTGCTCGTCCCCTACATGCATCCTCATTGTGTCCAAACTTCTGGCATTTAAAGCACCGAAGTGCGTTTGGTATAAAGTGTTCAACTTTTTCAACGTTGAACCCAATTTTGATTTCTTTTGGGATAGTGGGTCTATCGAACTGCATAATGTAAGTGTTCGTATGTATAGTCTGATTCTCTTTTTTTATTGTAATTCTTTTAACGTTTATTACTCCTTGGTTTTTAAGTTCTTTTGTTATTTCTTCAGTAGTGCACATTGATAGGTTTTTCGATTTATCTACACCTTTGGATGAATTCAGATTCTTGTGTGGATAAGTTTTGATATTTATGTTGTGGAAAGTTTTCATTTCTAGGAGAAAAGTAACATGTTTTTCTCTTTCCACCAGTAGGGTTTTATTTTATTTTATTTTTTTTTTTTTTACATTTTTGGGGGTAATATATGCCGATATAATTTTATGTATAATAAACGGTGATAAGTCAGTTATTTTGGTTTCTTCGGTGGATTCCAAGACAATAAATTTTGAGGATGTTTGATGTAGTTCATTATCTGAACTATCTGAGTCGATGTGTTGGCGCTTGGAGGTTTTATACTTGGCCATGTATATATATATTTTTTAAATTCATTGTTTATGCTCCCCACCCACCTCGGAGTCCAATATTGGAGCATGTTATGGGGGAAACCCATTCGCCTTGTCATGCCAGGGCTACATAAACAGTATACATGTTCCAAATGGGAGCCATGAGCACCCATAATCCTTTACTTACACAATCCAAGTCATTTGTGGTAACTTCCGGCGATTTCTATTCAATTTCCACCATTATCTATTAACATGGTGTTTAATAATTAACTCTTATTCTCGAATGGCCTGTGGGCCTTTATAAAAAGTGACTCCCCGTAAAAGAAATAATAATGATAATAAAAACAATACAAGAAGAAAAGGAAGCTTGAAAAGAGGATATGAAAAAAAATATTTTTATTATTGTTTTTCCTGCTTTCTTTTGCCTACTTTATTTATTTCTTTTCTTTTTTTCCATTTCAATCCGAAGAAATGAAAGAGATAACAGCGAAAGAAAGAAAGGAGGAAACGAGGACGGAGAGAAGTGAATAAAAGCGAACAAAAGAGAAGAAAGGAAAAAGAAAAACAAAAATATGACGTTTCTGAATTTTTTAGATGGTTGTTTATTCGTATTATTTGGGTTTATCGGACTACTGTTCTCATCTTCAGTGGGATTTTCACAACGTTTCGGTCGATGTGACCTCCAATCTTCAGGTGTATCTTGTCGAACTCGGGAATTTGGACGGAATTTAGAGCGGAACCCTTTATTTACTTCACGGAGGTAGCAAAGAGCCATGGCGCAGTACTTAAAGCACTTAGAAAATCTATTGTAAAAATTAATATTTTCCTGATACATCCTTTAATAAAGTGTTTTCAAACCTACTTATTCTTAACATCATGTGAACGATTCACGTATGCGCAGTCGTAAAACAGTTGACAAACAGATAAAAATCCGATGACCCTTCCCCAAGTACAAATTCCCATATTTTGACTCATTAACATCCCTGGTTATCAGATGAAAAGCCAATTAACAATTCTCCATCAATATTCTGAATTGATTTCGTAAGGACAGGAATTCTTTGGATACCAATTTACTACAAATATCTTTTTTTGTTCGGAGGTTTCTGAATTTTAGAGTTGAGGATTGGTTATTAGTATTATTTGGATTCGTCGGACTACTGCTCTCATCTAGAGTATGATTTTCACAACGTTTCGATCGATGTAACCTCCAACCTTCTTCAGGTGTATCTTGTCGAACTCTGGAATGTTTCTGTCAAACTCGGGAATTTTGAAGGAATTTTGAAAGGAACTATTTACTTCACAGAGGTAGCAAAGACCCGTGGCGCAGTGGTTAGAGCACTTGGAAAATCTATTGTAAAAATTGATATTCTCCTGAAGGTTGAAGGTTCAATCCTCAGTGTGGGCGACCAAAAAATATAATTGCAAATTACTTAGGACCTCTATCCTGCGATGGCTGATGGAACAAGGGCACGTTACCCCCCTGAAGTAAATAAAGGGTTCCGCTCGAAACTGCGTCCAAATTTCCGAGTTCGACAGAAACATTCCCCAGTTCGACAAGATACACCTGAAGAAGGTCGGCAGTTATATCGACCGAAACGTTGTGAAAAATCACACTAAAGATAAGAACAGTAGTCTGATGAATCCAAATAATACGAATAATAAAATAGAAAATGCCCGAAATAAAAAAGAAAGATTAAATATTCATTTTTCATTTTCTTTCCTAAAATCTTCGAAAAATAAAAACAGAAGAAAAGAAAGAAGATTTAAGAAGAAAAATGAATGAATGCAAGAGATGAAAACAAAACAAAACAAAACAAACAAACAAACAATAAAACAGAGCAAAGAAGCATAGATAGAAAGAGGGAGGGGGGGCAAAATAAATTTAAAGACTAGCAGGGAGCGCCATCTTGCCCGGTCGTAAAATACGCTTAAATATATTTTAATTCATGCATTTCGTATTTATTATCAAAGAGCCAATTCTCTCATGAATATTATATTGTGCCTAATATATGGTACTAATTTCAAAAGTTAAAAAAATGACTTGAATGCCATCAGCTAGAATCGAAACCAAAACATTTAGCGCTCCAGCCGTGTTCCCCACCGTTTGGGCTATCGACAGATAGCTAAGAATGACTTAAAATTAAACCACTTCAAGCTATGAATGAATTTGCATATACGCAAAAGTAGTATAAATATGGCGGCAAGTTGAATTGAAAATGTTGCATTTCAAACTGCCGACATATTTCTGTACGTGTTATTCATCCATCCAAACAAAGATTTTATTCGTTATAAACCATCATTGGTGTATGATTACTATTTTCTGTTAATTTCAGTGTCATGTGACCAGTAGGTCAAGAGTTTATCGGTTAAATATTTTCACAGAGGTACACACATACGTCTACTTTTTTTTTATTTATATAGAAAAATATAGAAAATGTAAGTATTTGTTGAAAGAGAGGAAGAAAGAGTGTGCGGAGAAGGCAGGAATATATATATATATATATATATATATATATATATATATATATATATATATATATATATATTGGGTTGACAACTTTGTAAATATGTTTTCACCCGACGCGTATTTAAACTATTAAGCGAAGGCCATTATTAATTTGTAAACAAACTGATGGTTAGAGCACTTGTTGCAATATTTTGGAACAAGAATGGGGTATATATTTAAATGCTGCCCACATGAGCATTATGTGGCACAAGGCCGGAAAGTGGGAACCCCTCACGCTCCCCTAAAGGAGGGGCACTCCTGCAATTTTAAAAACTGCCTGAGTAACCCCGTCGGCATTCCCCGGTCGGGGCGCCTCAGGCAGCAAGCAATAAACTTGCCCCACCGGAAAGCCCGGTGGCAAGGCCTGGGAGGGTGGACCTGCTAGGTATTACCCACACAGTCGGACGATTCTATTTATAAACGATGCTGTTAGGAACTGACGAATCGAATTAATTCACGTTATGCTACCAACCAATCAGAAACCAGAATTGCTTCGTTAAAGCTTTTTGGTGCATTTTCCATTGAATAGCAATAGTCGATTTGATAATCTTTTATATTGTCGACCACAAAAAAAAATCGGGTCGCCTATTTCTTTTGGGATATCTTTCGACTTTATCATCATCACCATCATCATCATTATGGACACTCTTGTCTCCGTCATTTTTATTGTCTTCGTTTGTTTTAATTATTTGAGGGAATATAATTTCATCTTCATATGACGGGGTTTCGTCTCTAAAATTAAACGTGTCTGAATTTTACACATCGGATTCTTTTTATTTATTTTTTTTTTCTGGAAAAAATACTAAATTGGCTGGACTGTTTTTATCGTATCCAAGAAATATAACTCTGTCGGCTTTAATATTTAATTTACTCTTTTTATCTATATATGCGAAGCAAGTTGAACCAAATATATGCATTCTGCTTAAATTTGTTTTTTCACAACAGAAAGATTCATATGGAGTTTTAGATAGCGTTTTGTTAAAACACCTGTTGCGTATATAGGCTGCCGCCATAAGTGCGTACGTTCAGAGGTTTTTAGGGAGTTTGGATTCAATGAGTAGGCATTTTGCCATTTCAAAAAGTGTCCGCCACGCACGTTCAGCAGTCCCGTTTTGGTGTGGCGGTCTAGGAGCTGATTTTTCATGCCTGATATAATTGTTAATTAGTAAAAGTTTAAAGTCTTTATTGGTGAATTCCGTACCGTTGTCAGAGCGAATACACTTGACTTCACCGTAGGGAGCCATGTCGGCTAGATATTTTTTAGTTGCTAGCAGGGTATCAGATTTGTTCTTCAAAAAGTAAACCATTATTAAACCTGAATGATCATCTACGAAATTCAACACATATCTATAATGTTCTCTGGCCATCGGTTCCACGGGACCGTTCAAGTCACAATGCACCATTGATAGGATTTAAAAAAAAAGTCTTTGTAATTTTCCTTTTCGACAAAATACTTTTTGCATGCTTATTTTAAGGCGCACAGAAATTACAATTGACTTTTTATTTTTTGTGTGCACATTAGTGTTCTTTCTTATTTTTCAAAAATGTCCTATCTTTTTTTTTTGCATTGTTTTCATCAACAAAAAAAACAAAAAACTTTTTAAACGGGTACATATTGCATGTATGTTTATTTTTATGAATATTTATTTATATGTATGCGTTTTTCTTTTTTCTTTTTTTTACAAAACTGCATAATCAAATTTAAGAAATGGCTTCTTTTTCACATACCCACCTCTTTTTAAGGTTAAGATACCTTCCATTTCTTTTATTTCTCTTCTTTGTACACATCTCTGTTTTGACATTTGAACACAATTAAAAATGGCGTCTTTTTACATGCTAAAATTCCAAGATCCAAATGATTTCTAATTTTTGTTATGTATAATTAAATATAAAAAATATATTTATTTTTGAGCAGAACGAACACAAAGGACTTCCCCATTATAAAAAATAGGGAGGATGTTGCAATATTTTGGAACAAGAATGGGGTATGATCCCACACAGTCGGACGATTCTATTTATAAACGATGCTGCTAGGAACTGACGAATCGAATTAATTCACGTTCTGCTACCAACCAATCAGAAACCAGAATTGCTCCATAAATATTAAACCTTTTCTGGAGCAATTTCACATGTTTTTTTTCCGTCTCGACACGGTAAGAATATTTTGCTCTGTGGAACTGTCTACTGCAAACAAGTCACCTCTCAAGACTTGTTTAGAACAACGAACCATCGGAAACGTTTCTGAAACTAAACATGGCTTACACTTCTAGAGCACTATTGCGACGGGCGGGTGTGGATTTAATACACACTTGAGGAGAAATATTTACAGCACTGATTCTTGGTCCGATGGTGAGAGCTGCCAGCTGTCAATGCGACGGTTGTAGATTCGATCTACGGCCGAGGAAAGATGTAGGTCTTTCACCTTTCTCCAGCCGCACTGATGAGTTGTGATACAACGAAACAGTACTGTATGTGGATGAGATTATTATATATATATATATATATATATATATATATATATATGTACCCGGCGTTGCACGGTATGAAATGTAACGTTAATTTCCTTATAAAAACAAGTAAAAACAAGTAAAAAGTAAACAAGTAAAAAAAGAAAAAGACAGAAAGAAACTGAGACATGTGCCTGAGAGTATTAAGGTTTTTTTCTAAACAGTTCACTTCTTGATTTTTATTTATTGCGGACTATTATCCTCATCTTTTTTTTTTTTTTTTTTTTTTTTTAGTTATTTTACGACGTTTCGACTAACTATTCCTCTGGCCTTCATCAGGTGGTAACCGGTGATGGGATAGAAACTCTGAATCTCCTGACTGCATCCACTGCAATTATTGCTCTCCGTAGTTGTTGTCGTCTCACCACGTTTTTATTTATTTATTTATTTTATTTATTTATTTATTTTTATTTTTTTTTTTTTTGTCAAGTAAGCTTCTGGCCGGCTTTGGGTAGGATTGAAACCGCTATCTTCAGATAATTCTCACCAGGAATCGTAGAGGTTTAACGTCTCTATCAATTGCGCTGAAGGGCGATCAAGGTTGAATTCTTTTTGGTCTTATAAATTCATGTTTTATTTATATCTGATCTTCCATGGTCGGGTCCGTACCGAATGGTATATATATTATTTAATTGGAATTTAATCATTTTTTTTTTTTTGAATTTTTATTTATTCCGTAGGAAGGCAGTAATTGCAGTGGATCCAGTCAGGAGATTCAGAGTTCTTATTCTGTCGCTGTTACCACCTGACGAAGGCCAGAGGAATAGTTGGCCGAAACGTCGTCAAACAACTAAGAAAGAGATGAAGATAATATTCCGCAATAAATAAAAATTAATACATAATACTCATCTCAATAATGAATTCCAATTAAAATAATTTATAGTTCACTAATAAATAAATATTCCAGCTGAGATCAAACCCCAAATCTAAGGACAGTGAGTCAAATACGATAACCATTAGGCCAGCTTGATACATCCTTTAATAAAGTGTTTTCAAACCTACTTATTCTTAACATCATGTGAACGATCCACGTAGGCGCAGTCGTAAAACAGTTGACAAACAGATAAAAATCCGATGACCCTTCCCCAAGTACCAATTCCCATATTTTGACTCATTAACATCCCTGGTTATCAGGTGAAAAACCAATTAGCAAGTTTTCCATATGTCTGAATACCCTTCACACCAAATTTCAAGATTGTAGATCAAAAATTCGCTGAGTATATAGGTTGAGAAGTGTCCTTACACACATTCTCACTTCATATGAGAGAGAGAGAGATGGTGCTTGTACACTATTGGAACGAGATTTTTTAGTTAATAAATGTAGTTTTAAGATAGAAAACAATTGTTTCAACTGATTTTTTTTTTGTCAATTCTCATAAGTTGCAAAGGTAGCTTCCAAATTATGCAGTCGGAATTACCTAAACATGACTGAATTATTGAAAAAAAAAAAAAAAAAAAAAAAACTTTAATCGTGGAAGCAAGTGAAAAAATGTCGCGATCTTCTTAAAAGCGAAACGGAAAATTACCTCCCTTATGAACTCTCCTTTGTCTTACGATCGTTCTCATCAAATGTTATTTTTTTTATTTTTAATAATGAATAATATTCTATCTTATCGATTTTCGTAATTTTGGGATATAATCATCTTACACAGACAGACACGTTCACTTTTATCGATATATATATATAAGTGAACGTGTCTATCTGTGTGTAAATTTCCCTACGCAATAACTGTTAATTTTCAATATACAGACTCGAAATTTGATATACAGGGTACTGAGATTTGGGAAAATCTATGTTATCGGTTTTCGGCCAGAAATCTGGCTGGTAAGGGGTCAAAGATCAACGATTTCACCTTTGAGAACTCTACCAAACTCCTTCGACAATTTTGGATCTAAATACTTGAAATTTTAGATATAGGTTCCTTGGACATGGATCTAACTTAATAACATGATTTGAGCCCAAAACAATAAATGTTAAGGGGTCATAATAGGGGTCAACGTTTTAAAAATTGACCGCTTTTTTTTTTTTTTTTTTTTGCTCAACATACAACTCCAAACACCCGGGCAACCCCGGGTTAAAATGCTAGTACACACACACACATATATAAGAGAGAGAGAGAGAGATAGTGTTTCTAAAACAGCTTCTGATTGTCATGGTGTTTATTTGTTGAGAGATATCAAGTTCTCCAATCTATCAAAATTGGCACATGAAAAATAAATAAATAAATAATCATCGTGTTTAAATTCAAATGTGTGAAATGGTATCTTTCAGATAACTAAAAGCCGTAATCTCCGCAAAGAGTCAATCATTTGACAGCAGTCACGATTTTGAAATTACAACATTATTATCGGTCTTTTTTGAAATTCACGAAACAACCTCCAAAACAGATGACTGAAGAAAATGATTGAAAATGGAACGGCAATAAAGAATGGAAGCAGCGGGAGGATATGTTAAATACCATATATATATATATATATATATATATATATATATAGAGAGAGAGAGAGAGAGAGAGAGAGAGAGAGAGAGAGAGAGGGAAACAGAAATAGGTGACAGAGGAATAAAGAGAAAGGTTGTCTTGGATGTTTTGTTTTACGGCATATCAACCCTTTGCAGGTTATTTAATGCTGAATCTGATAATTTTGGTAAAGGCTTCAAGTTTATTTCTGAAAATATTTATTCATGTTTGTTTTTGTAAAGGAAGTTTGCTTTTGTAGAGGAAGTTTGCTTTTGTAGAGGAAGTTTGCTTTTGTAGAGGAAGTTTGCTTTTGTAGAGGAAGTTTGTTTTTAACTTTGCAGAACATGCAAAAACAAGAGCATCAATGTTTGGTGCATTTTAAGTCAGGAAGCCAGTATTTTCAGACAGCCTGGATTGGTAGCACTAATTAAATAGAAAAGACAAATGAGAGAGATAGAATGTGTGGAAAAGAGATTGTCTTGCGATTTCTATTGCATATAAATAACTTTTTCTTCAGTTGATGCTAAAGTTTTTATTGGCTCCCGATTATTTTGTCACGGTTTAAAGACATTATTTAGTTGATCTAGTCTTTTGCTATTCTTTCAGTTCATTTTTTGCCATTCTTTTAGTCCATTCTTCTGTTTTTTCATTTAATTCTTCTGCATTTCTATTAGTCCATTTTTTTTGTTGTTATACCGTTAACCCATTCTTCTGTTTTTCTCAGCCGATTCCTTTGCTATTGCATTAGTCTACTATTCTGTTAATCCAGTCCTCTGCTATACCGTTAATCCAGTCTTCTGCTATTCCGTTAAGTATTTTTTCTGATATTCTGTTATTCCATTCTTCCGCTATTACTTTAACCATTTTTCTATTATTTCGGAAGTCCATTCGTCTGTTGCTCTATTAGTTCTCTGACGTTCTTAATTCCGAACGATACCAGATTACCCGTCGACCAGGTGTCGCCATTGCAGTCTAGACAGGTGTCACACAAATCTAAGTTATTTTTAGAACCTCAACCGAGCGACAAATGAATGTCCAATTAAATTAACCCTTTCGTTTAGCACGTAAGCGGGCGTAGGCGTAGAAGGACATGCACAGACGGCGATTGTTAAAATCAAGTTAGCTGAGATTACCTTTCGAACGGTGAAGATGTCGTTCTCCAAACCGACCGTTTATCAAAAGGCGTTTACGTGGAAACGAAGATTTCGCTTTATAAAAATGAGTTTGAGATTATCTGCCGGGCAGTAATCATCTCACTTCAAACCGACCGTTTATTAATAGGTGTTATGCGAAAATGAAGGTGCCGCTTTATAAAAATCAGAGCAAAGAAGTGACTTTGCTAAAAGCTTTATTGAGACCGGAAACCATTTTATCTTTGAATGAAAGGAATAGAGATCGGCTACACGTTTGTCACTGGTTACATATCTCCCCACGAGGACAGAATACAGCGCAAGGCCGTTATTTGTAAGCCATGAATTTAACGCACTAAAGGAAGGCACAAGATCGTTATTTGAGAATCTTGGATTCAACGCATTAAAGAAAGGCATATGGACGTCATTTGAGAGTATTGGATTCGGCGCATTAAGAGAAAGCATGAGGCAGTTCTTGGAGAATCATGGAATTGACGCGCTAAAGAACAGCAATAGGCCGTGATTTGAGAGTTGTGGATTGAACTCACTAAAGGAAAGCGTATGGACGTTATTCGAGAGTTGTGGATTCGACGCATTAAAGGAAGGCACAGAGACTTGTAAATTTTCCATTGATTGAAAAAAAAAAAAAAAAAAGAAAGAGTGACGGATGACGTTTGGCCATTATTTTTAGTAGATCATCTGAGGATATTGTTCACACAGATATACATCCAGGAAAATGTGTGTCGAAGAATTTCTTTATTCTTTGTTTAATCTTGGTGCTTTTAGCAATTGTTTGGAAGGACTTGCTATATTACTTTTTTTTTTTTTTTTTTTTTTTGATATCTTCAACTTGAACTTCAAGCAACTTTAAAATTGGCGCGCATGTGCGCACATGGCGAGTTGGATTTTCATAGTCATATGAACTTTATGCTTCGACATAGCGTTCTGCAATTAAGAAGTTTTAATGACTTTCATTTCTTATCGTTATTATTTTCGTTACTTCGTTGAATTTTATAAAATAATAAAAACATAATATATATATATAAAATACATTTTTGTTTGGATTTGTGTTCTCCTTCGATCGCCTCTGCCATATATATGTATGCTTTGTCTTAACGTGTCAAATAGCTTTCTATTAACACTTTAACTTGCTACTCAAGCAATATAGGGACATTAATCCATACATAGTTCGGTATGATTTGGAGATTGATGGAAGAGAGCTGGGTGGCGCATCTTTGCTGATGGACTTCCCTACCTTCATTTGTGCAGAAGATGTAAAATTTCATTCTTCTGTTATTCCGTTAATCAATTATTCTGTTATTCTTCTGATTTTTTAAAAAAATAAGTTAATTGCACAAAATTTTACATGTCAATATCTGACTATGAACAAAGAAAACCGACTCAACCAACTATTTCAGGAGAATTCTGATTTTTAATAATTTCAAAATAGTTTTAAACAAAATTATAAAATGTAGAGTGTCACTCCCTAAATAGCACAATAAAATCGTTAACAAAATTCACAATCCCTTCTGCAATTCAACCATACTTGACACAAATAAACTTGCCTGGCGTGTCCACTAAGTTTCAGTAATATCCCGTAGGATCACCAAATGTAAACAACATTTAGCATTATCGGCGCTCAGGTGGATTACCATTTTAAAACCCATTCCGGAAACCTTGCAAGCTGAGCGTTGGTTACTAATCTGCAACAACAAACAGTCCTGATTTTCCATCTCTACCTTGAGTCTTACATGCAAAAAAAAACATCATTATTTAAAGACACATCTAACAATTCTTAAATTGTATTCCTAACATAATATTGCAGCATGCTTTCTTTGCATGCACTCCTGCGCGATTCTTCACGATTGAAGAACGTTGTCTGCAAATAAGTTCTTTCATACCCCCTCTCCCAAAAAAAATCCAAATACAGACAAAAGTCCATATTATTTGAATTATTTGGACGACTGTTCTTATCTGGATTGCTATTTTCACAGCATTTCGGTCAATGCACTCTCCGACCTTCTTCAGGCGTATCTTTTCAAATTCGGGAATCCGTATAGAATTTCGAACGGAAGCCCTTATTTAACGCATCGGAGTAGCATGTTATCGTTCTGCGAGCCATGATTGGATTGAAGTCTAAAGTAATCCACAATTGTAAGGACCCGTGGCATAGTGGCTAAAGTATTCAGTAAAATATAGTTGTAAGTTATACTCTTCTGGAGGTTGAAGATTCAATACTCAGTGTTGGCAATATTTAAAAATACAATTGCAAATTACTTAGAAATTCTACCCAGTTATGGCTGACGGGATGAGACCATGCTACCCCGTGAAATAAATATAAAGTTCTGTTCGAAATTCCGTGTAGATTCCCCAGTTCGACAGAAAGATTCTTAAATTCGACACGATACATCTAAAGAAGGTCAGAGGTTACATCGACCGAGTTGTGAAATGACACTCAAGATGAGAATAGTAGTCTCAAGAATCTAAATAATATCTTTATCTAAAAAATTCAGAAATAAATTCAAAAATGTTGGAAAACAAAGAAGATTTATTCGACATGATATTCGTCCAGTGTGCGAAGGAAACTCAAAGCGGACTATAATATAGAAGAGGCCAGACGACCTCCACCTTTATATAATTATTAAACAGCCAACACTCCCTAATGCCTAGGTGGAAAAAATATAGGTATATAGTCACTACCATAAGCCTGTCGGAGTATATTTCCATTCTATCTTTCTCTCTTTCACTATTTACGCTACCCGCCCTCCCAAAGGTAAAGCGAACGGAAATTAAACAATTAAAAGAATCACTTTGGCGCGAATCAAGGGCAAATGACGTAAAAACCGTAAAGACGTAGAAAGTCTGAGTCTTACCGAGCGAACGGCAATGCGAATCCATGGTGTAACTGCTACAAACACCATGAACCCAAGTCAATCCACAAGGACGGGAGCGTACACTAAAGGGAGAAACTGAATGTAGATTTGACTGCCTTGCACAGAGATGCAAAAGAGCTGCTGCTGTATGGATGGTTGGTTGTTTTACGGCATATCAACCCTTTTTGGGTTATTTAATGCCGAATCCAAAGATATTGGAGAAAAATTTTTTTAATAGAATATATTTGTTGTTGTCACGTCGGTATCTATTTAACCCATAGTTGGGACCCTAACAGGTACTACCACTCCGGGTCAGAGTGAACCTGGGAGCAATGGTAATTAAAGGGTGGCTCCACACTCCCCAAAGCCCACAAGCTGGGGCCTCACCACTGGATATAGTTTAAGGTCATATCCAGGACCCCCATTGAAGGACTTTTACCCTCTGCAGGGGGGGGGGGTAGTCGGCCTATTCTAATGCCCCACCGACAGAGCCATCTGCTGTATGGCACACGGATACAAAAGTATTGCACTGGAACGCAAAAATAACGTAGCTACTTTATGTAAAGTAAAACAACTGATCTTCCACCATGTTATGAAGAGCAAGTCATAGGAGGAAAACCTACGGAAGTACTTACTGGAACGAAGGAGACAATATTGATATAGCCGAAGGAGATATGATGCAGAAGACGTGGCTACCCCGCATGGAGTAAAAAGAACTGATCTAACGCTATGCAATGGGGCACTACTTAGTAAAGGAAAATCTGCGAAAATTATTGGAGAGAGAAAGAATCAATTGGTTGGGATGTAAAGTAAAAATAAAAAAAATGATTATATCTGGACAGTATTGTTTTGCACAGAGTTTTTGGAAAAATTCCGAATTGAGAATAATTCTGCTTTTGGGCATTATGTTTTTTATCTGGATAAATCAACCAGCTTTTGTTTTATATTCCCCCTCCCCCTCCCCAATTAACATCCAAACTGATTTCATATAACGTTAATGTTAAAATATGCTTATTTGTTATTTATTTTTTTTTTTGGGGGGGGGACTTGAATACTCATTTCTTATAAACATAAAGGACAAAAAAAAAAAAAGATTTTATTTTATTTGATGACTTCTTGTGTTCGCCCCTCCCCCTCTCTCACTCGGCCAATTCATTGTTTCTTGGTAATACAACGTTGGAGTCTCATATATTCTTAACACAACATTTGCATTCTTTTAAATAATACCATTTTCATTAATCATGCTATTAATCTTTGACACAATTGATAAAAATGTCCACAGTTAAATTAGTTATGTTTCTCTTTTACAGGGAAACTTTTTTATTGACAGAATGGAAATAATTTGGTTAAATATCGTCGAGTCTCTAAATTATGCAGACAATAAGGCAATAGAGCACGTGGAGGAAAAAATAGATAAAGAGTAAAGGCGAGAAAAATATAGATAGAGGGAAGGAATATATTTGCAAAACAATGAAAAACCATAAATTACATCACTTGTCTTGCCAACTAAAATGACGAATCCTATTTTATATTTCTCATGAGTTTGTACGTGGCTATATATTTACTTATTTATATTTATAATATAAACCTCACCCGTTTGTCTGTCTATATGTTTGTATGTCTGCCTAAAACTTTCGTCATACGCGACGGGTTTTCACGATATCGATATCCTTTTGAAGCTTGACCCTTCAGACGACACATACCGAAAAATTGTCCGAAAATATTTATTCCTTCAGCCTCAACTGGGCAGTTTTCTACAGGGAGGGTCGGTTTTTTCGCTGACATTTTTTGCATAAACGATGTCCCATAAAAATCGTCGTTTCAACCGCCCGTGACGTTTTCCTTTGGCGCGTTACGGGTTCGAGCCTGCTTAATACTCCGTTTTTTTTGTTTTTGTTTTTTTTATTGCACTCGCAATTTTCCTTCTTTTTTTTTTTTTTTCAACCAGCACCCTTACTCACACCTTCACTTTCTTTTCCGCCTTTGCGTCACGGGTTCGAGCCTGCTTTCCTTCTACAACATTTTTTTCTCAACACACCTCCAAACACCCAGGCAACACCGGGCACCCAGGCTAGTTTATATATAAAGGGCACTTTGTGTGTGTGTGTGTGTGTGTGTGAGAGAGAGTTCCTATGGATTCGGAAACAGCTGGGCCAATTTCTTTTTTTATTATTTCACCTAAATTTACTTTATATGTCTGGCAGTGTTCTTAGAGAAATTCTACCTGATAAGCATAAAAAATCGATAATAAAAATCTGATTAAAAGAAAGAACACTGCGATTTTAACCAAATTTTACATTTCGATACAGCCTGACATCACTAGAGCATTTTAGAAGTTTTATCACCGGACAAGTAGACGAGCCTGCCGTATAAAATCAACAGTAGGTTCTTTGATAACATAGGGGTGTGTTCGAAATGAGTGTTTCTGTTTAGAGCAAAAATGAGTTCTGATACTTAACTTTTGAATTTTAAACTTTAATTTAAGCCATTGTATATAAAATAATTTTATAAAAACAGCTGCGTTCTCTACAGTGCAATGAAGGCACAAGTGAAAATCGCATTCCAAGTAAAAATTCTTTGATTACGTATATAGGTACTTGTGCAGAATTTTAACCGGACGTAACTGACCGTTCACTCGGCTTTGCTCAGAACATGACGTCATGCGCTTAAGTTTGACTAATCTGACGTAAGAAACCGATCAGCCAATCAATGCGCGGCAAAGGAGCAGACGATCTTTGGGGAGAATATTGGAGGAAAAATAACCAATAAATTAAGTGATAAGAGGTGAATGTAGTTTGCTTGAAACATTGTGTAGTATGTAGTTAAATGTAATATGTAGAAGGCAGTACAATGAAGAATAGTTTTATTAATACAATTACAAATATATGTGTATATATCACCGTACAAATATAAATAAAATGCGTGTATGAAATATAAATACACAAATATTTGTAACTGTATTACAATAGAAAAATTCGAGCATCAAAAGTAATATGGTTAAGCTTAAACATGGAAAACTAAAGGGCTAGTTGTTAAAACTGGAAAAGAAAAGGAAAATATATTCTAGTAAAAAAATATAATACATTTATAACTTAAAATATTGCAGCATTAAGAATTGATTATATAATGTTATCAATTGAACTAAAAAAAAAAAAAAATTCTTGCAGCATTAAGAATTGATTATTGTTGTTGTGGAGACGCCCACTAATTAACATAGGCGGGTGAGTGAGATATATAAAGGTATCAATCACCAATACCGGGAGAATCCGGCAACGACCGCCAAATAGGCAAGACGCCTATGCTGCTTCCAGTAAGACATGCAACACGTCACCTGCCGGAATATCTCCAACTGAAGTATATCTGAAGACATGCAAATATGTATATAATTTTTCTTCCTAATATATTATTGTATGCCTTTACTTTCGTGTTCTTGTTAATTATTTGTACAGACAACAATTATATAATGTTATAACTTGAATCTAAAAAAAAAATCTTAATGCTGCAATATTTTAAGTTATAAATTTATTAAATTTTTTTACGAAAATAGCTTGTTGAAGATGGCTGGGAACTTGGGGAAGCTTATTGCTACCCAAATCCCAGTGAAGACCAATGGTCGTTGCAAATAAGTGATCGATGGCAAGCGGTTGTTGAGATAACGCAAAGTAATTTGTAAGTGGAGAGTATTGCAAATCTGGGAAGAATTGTTGTCACTCAGAACTAGGGAATACCATCGGTTATTATCAGAGAGAGTAATCTCTGATGATGACCTGTGTGGAAACTCCTAGTTGTTGTTGTTGTTGGTGGTGGTGGTAGTAGTAGTAGTAGTAGTAGTAGTAGTAGTAGAAGTAGCAACAGCAGCAACAGTAGTAGTAGACGATGATAGCGATGTCTGTATTTTACAGATGGAAAAAGTCATATTAAAATTGAAATGACGGAAATCAATGATTAATGTGGTTTTCACGTGTTAATCTTTACATACTCCAAAGCATAAAAAACAATCATTGGCGTCACATTTTCACCCGCATCAACTGAGAATATACTATCTAATGCAAATTACGTTGATCGAGAGATATTTCTTTCTATTCGACGGTAAAAAAAAAAAACAAATGTGTGAAATGTACTAAAACATCACAGATATTGGAAAAGTTAATTCGCAATCAGTAAACACATTTGTATATATAACTCATTCAGAAATATAACAGATTAAAACATTTTTAATAAAATACTTACATAATAAAAAGAATTGAAAAGTTAAATTTAAATTATTGACATAAACAGTATGGGATGAATATAACTTTTAAACAATATTATTTTAATTAACCTTTTTAGTAATAGTTCCTTTTTAAGAAATAACATAAGTTAAAAATTAATTAGTATATCGTAACAGGTAAACAAAGTTATACGGCATTATCGTAGATAGAGGAATAACTAGTGGAACATCTAAATAGAATCTAGAGTTTGAAGGTGTAAGTTAGTATTTGGAAATAAATCAATTAAATAATAAAATTGGAAAAGAAAGATAATTATTAAAATTAAAAAAAAAAACATGCAAAAAATTAAATTAATATTTTAAATAGGTAATAGGTTGAAATATCATTTAAAAAGTAGACATATGAAAGTGGGGCGATTACTAAATTCGAAGACTATAAAAAAAATTTTAAAAAAAGAAAATATAAGAGTGGTGTGGAGACAGGTCTAACTGCTTTATCTCTTACAGTAAAGATTATGAATATATATATATATATATATATATATATATATATATATATATATATAAGCTGAACGTCTGTGCGTGTGTCTGGTCACGAATAGGCTCCTATATGGTTGACTATTATAGAAAACTGACCACATATAATGATAGATGTATCGAGACACAGAAATGGGTATGTTTGATCTGACATAATGATGATTCATTAAAATTGTGGGGTCTGCGTATACGCCTGGTCCACAAAGTACGGAAATAAAAACGTTTACAAATGTTTTTGATATAGATGTACATAAGAATACTTTGATAAGTATGTTTTAACTTAAATAGGGATGGTATAATAAAATTGTAGGGTCTGCGTTCGCGCCTGGCCTCCATAGAATGGAAATAGGCACAAACTTTAATAAAGACTTTTTATATCTATCTGCGTAAGTATACTTTGATAATTATGTTTCAGTTTGAACAAATATGGTATAATAAAATTATAGAGTGTTCGTTCGCGCCTGACCTCCATAAAATGGAAATATGTCACAAAGTTTAACAAGGTTTTTAATATAGATCCACTGAATATTGTGATAAGTGTTTCAGTGTGAACAGGTATGGTATAATAAATTATGGGGTTTATCTATTTTATTTTTACTTTCATCATATTTTGCATTGGTTTCGATACCCCCAAATTCGAAGCTATCTCGTTACAACCCTTCCTTTTCATAACCTAGTATACTTTCATACATCAGAGTCCATTTTCTGTAGGCTGTTTGTGAACCCATTCAACGACGGGTACTTTTGCTAATATATATATATATATATATATATATATATATATAGTATTTTGCCGTCTGTTGAGAAGCTATTTTGGAATATTTTTAATGATATAATATTTAAAATTGTCCAAATAGTTATGAAACAATTGTAACGCATGACAAGTACATAATATGATGTTCCCATTTTATATTTTGTTGTCTTGATTTTTACGAATATATATATATATATATATATTAGTACTGAGGAATAAAAAATGCAACTTACCGATGTCAATGATGATCCCAGACAATTATAAAATCTTAAAGCAAATTTTGTGGCAAATGAACTCTTTTCCCCAAACTGTAATAGTTGTTTCGTATAATGATGTTAGTCCATTTTACCTGTAAAAGAAATAAAGATTTTTGCTCAGTTTTACATTGTTAAGATGTAGTTTAAAATATAAAAACATCAATTTGCGGTAAGAAAAACGAATTGGAGAGGACAAAGTCTAATTCTGTATTAAGCCGAAATAGCTTGTCTAAAAACATTCCATTGTAAAACTGCTGTACTGTGACAACTATGTAAAGGTAAAATATCCGCTATAACTCACAAAATAATGTCCTATAGTGCTTCTAAAAAACACGAATTTTTACGTGTAATAGTATATAATATAATATTAATAAGCTCATTGTATAGTTTGTAGGTTTTCATTTTCATTTGCCCGTGATTACATTCAATAGATTTTAGTTTAGCTAGCAGTTCAAAATAAATCAATATTTATCATTTTATTAGTATCAATAATAGACAACTAATTTTAAAATAAAAACAAGCCGAGTAGGCGGTGTTCCCCTCTATGAATGAAAAATTCACTTTCGCCACGACTAATGCTTTCACAAATTTAAGAAAAAAAAAACTCCATGGCGTGGTTATTGAGAAAAAGTGCGAACAAATCAACGATTTCGGATCAATTTTACTTCTATAATGGCTTCTAGGGGCAATTAGAGTTATCCCAAAAAATGCATTCTGGCAAAAATTTACTTTCACTATGATTAATGTTTGCGTAGAATTTAAAAAAGAAAATCCAAGATGTGGTTATTGAGAAAAGTGCGAACGAACGGACGAACAGGAGTAAATTACTAGGTTCAATTTCTCCTTTGTTAGAGGACAAACAAAAAGTTTTTGTTTTTTTTTAATTGTTTGTGGAATCGGAAATACGACTCAAGTTTTTTTCCCGATTCTGATACCGATTCCGATATCTGGAACAGTTTCGATTTTTCTGATTCCCGATTCCGATTACTCTTCCCTAACACTAGTATATATGTCTAAAGATTAGCACCAATTAGAAATGAGAATGTTCTGGTTAATCGCATACCCTGAACAAAAATAGAATGTCTAATTCTAGACTAGGCCGAAATAGCTTGTTTAAAAAGCCTCAATAATTTTAATCTGCTAAACTACTCTACTGTGATAACGTGGTATTAAGCATAGGTTAAATATCTGTCACACTTTAGTTAATTCTTAAAACTTACAGAAGTGATCTTCTGTGCTGCTTCCAAAAAATCCATATACATTTTAAAGTCGAATATATAATTGCCATAATTTACCAGATAATTCTTCGGCGGAAAAAGTTTTTGGTAACGAATTCGACTAGTCTTTAAGCAAATCGCTGATCTTTTGCTCCTCGGTTCCACATTCTATGATTCCACTGAATTCATACCTGCCATAAAACCAGAGTATAAAGTATATCATTGGGAATTCAAACCAAATTTCTAACCCGGCTCCAATGATAATTGGGTTTAGAATCAAGTGCTTAGACTGACAAAACACGTTCAACTAATTACACCGATGTAAAGTCCAGTGTCACGTGACCTGCCTATTCCCGAGAGCCGTTGTCTATCCAACTTCAATGCAGGACGGGATGGAGCGGAGAAACAATAAAAAAATCCTTATTACCGAAAAGTCAAGAAATATAATCTATTATTTGCGAAAGCTTTTAGAAGATGACTGTTTCAGCATTCCGGTTCGAGATACAAAAGCAACAATGGCGGTTAGTTGAGATTCTGACCTCTAGACACAACAACTGACCCTTGAAGGTTTTAGTTGATGGCCGGGTCTTTTCATTGGTGACTGGTCATTGGCAGTGTATGTTGGCCAGTTAGCGAAACAACAATGAGAATTTCTCAAATGAAACAAATTTTCATTTGATATTTCAACACGTTCTTTTTTTATCATTATTCCTTTTCTCTCTCTCTCTCTCTCTCTCTCTCTCTCTCTCTCTCTCTCTCTCTCTCTCTCTCTCTCTCTCTCTCTCTCCTTCATTCTTCCAGCCTTGAATCGATTCTCTCTCGTTTCCAAAGATTATTTTCCTATATTTTTCTTTTCTTTCTAGTAGTGTCTTTCCTCCTTTTCTTCACCCTCTTTCCCTCCTTGTCGTTCACTCACTTTCGTTCTCTCTCTATTTCTGTATTTCTGTTGAATATCTTTTTCTCTGTTTATTTTAAACGGTCAACCCTCCCCCCCCTCTCTCTCTCTCTCTCCTGTTGAACTCCCTTTTCTCTTTGTTTCTTTTTATGTTTGTCTCCTCTTTCTCTTAATTCTCTGTATTATTCTTTACTAGCATGGATACCCAGCGTTGCCAGGGTCGATATGAAGTTCGGTTTCGCCCCACTTGCTATATACTAAGAATATTGAGCAGTTTTTCCTTATATGTCAACTCTATCGGTACCCCAACAAAAATTTCAAAAAGTAAAAAGAATGAAAACATGAAAATGTACCCCTCCCCCGAAAAAAAAAACAGAAGTACGTGACAAACTCTCCACCAGATATTTCGGCAAGAGGGATACGAAGAGAAGCTATTCTCCGCAGATTGAGCACCTTTTTATGACTATATTCCAGTTTAAGCGAATTTCTTTTGTGCTACCTCACTCTAGAAAGATTTGTTTTACGGTCTGTTGCAAGGAAAACAAGCTAAATAATTCAGTTTCAAAAGTACCAAAGTAGAATTTGTGTTAACCGCGAAATACACTTTTTATGTTATAAAAAGGATCAGTTATGACTTATTGTGTAATTAAAAGAAAAAAAAATAACAGTTAAGATGTCAAAAAATGTGAAGAAAAAAACTGGTAAAAAAAGCGTAAATGAAAGTTTTTTGTTTTTGTTTTAAATAAAGAATTGTAGTTGAATTGAATCGTTTGTTTATTTTAAAATGAAAATTCACTGGACCACAACGTTAATTGCGAAATCACGGAAATTATTTTATTTAAACTAATTCCAAAAAGAATGCTTGAAAGTTTTTTGTTTTAATATCCGCTGAAAAAGAAAAAGAACAAAGTTCGCGCCTAAGGTAGATACGAGGGGCGTGCAATAAGTAATGCCCCTGACACACTTCCCATAGGAGTAGAGCAACGAAACTTGACACAGTTATTAGCCTTTCTCTACATATGAACCACCCAAAGGTATACATTTCTCCCATCGTTTGATGCAGCTCTGGAGACTGTTTTTGTAGAACACACCAGGTTGGTCCTCCAACCACGACGTGACTTCAGAAATCAAGGCTGCATCATCTGGGAAATGCTTTTTTTTTTCAAAAACAACTTCATCGATGTGTAGAGGTGAAAGTCAGAGGGTGCAAGGTCAGAAGAGTAGGGAGGATGGGGAGGGGATTTCATAACCACACGCTTGTGCTTCTGATCTGGCAACATGCGAGTTGTGGACCGGAGCGTTGTCCTGCAGGAGGAGGGTACCTTTGCTGATCTTGCCCCGCCTCTTGATTTTGATAGCTTCCCTTAATTTCTTAAAAAGTGAAGCATAATAGGCTCCTGTAACTGTGGTACCCTTTGCCAGGAAATCTGTCATCGCTACTCCGTCCTGGTCCCAGAAGACTGTGAGCATGACCTTGCCAGCGGAGGGCTGCACCCTTGCCTTGTTTGGAGGTGGCGAGTCCAAGTGGTTCCACTGCATTGACTGGGCTTTGGTCTCTGGACCATAGTGATAGATCCAGGTTTCATCCTGTGTAATCAGTCTTTTGAAAAACTTTGACTCATCTTCTTGGCACATCTCCAAATATATATATTACGGGCTTCGTATACGCAGCATCTCCTAAAGAGGTTTCTAATTACTTGTAACTGGCAAACCAAAACATGCTCATGAATGTGTAGCGACATAGATGCTTATGTACAATAAATACAAAGTATGTCTTGCCTACTTCGGTGTGGAGAACTGTGGTATGAACGTCATTAAAATTTTTTTTTTTTAAGTATTATACATTCATGAGCAGGTTTCGATCAGCTAATTACAAGTAACTACAGACCTTTCAGGCGATACTGCTTATAGAAATGTAGAGACCGTAATAAACATCATAACCTGAAGAGGTCTCCAGTTATTTTTAAATTGCTGATCAGAACATGCTCATGAATGTGTAGTGACATATAAATGCTTATCTAAAACAAATAAAACTTATATATATATATATTCGTCTGAGCTCCAATCTCTGGTCCCCCCCCTAGTCAATCTTTCATGATAAACACCCGTCTAGCTGAAATCACTGTCAATAATTTTCCCCACTCTTTATCTGTGCCTAAATCAAAATGTAGATTCCATGAACAAAGCTTCTTTCCTAGAACTGCACGCCTGTGGAACTCTGTACCGCTTGTCTGTTTCCCTTCTGACTTCAGCATGGATGTCTTTAAGTCCAACATAAACAAATTCCTGATGAACCGCCTCCTTAAGTAATGATACTTTACAAACTCTCTAATACTGCAAGACTAACCCATTGATTACTGTACATAAAATAACCCTGATCCTCGAGTGGCTTCTGGGCCTTGATAAGTGATGACCTCCATGTAATATATATATATATATATATATATATATATATATATATATATAAGCGAATCTCACTATTAATTTGTTTCAAAACAAACTGATGGTTTGAGCACTGCGTGACGGGCAAGTTGTTAATTTAATAGACTCTTGAGGAGAAATATTTACGGGCACAGATTCGTAGTCCGATATTTAGAGCTGCCGACCTTCCACACGACGGTTGTAGGTTCGATCTGGAGGAAGGTGTATGTCTAGCCGCACTGATGAGTTGTGATGCAACGAAACAGTACTGTATGTGGATGACACACACATTATATATATATATATATATATATATATATATATATATATATATATATATATATATATATGAGAGAGAGAGCACCAGTTAACACGGATTGCATGCATTGTAACCTGACGATTTCCTATATGGATGAAAGTCAGAAACTTGCATATAGCTTCGTTGCAACCAGTTACAAATAACTAGAGATTTCTTCATGTGCTTTTGCTTTTACAAAAGTAGAGTCTACTCTTCCTTTATATATATATATATATATATATATATATATATATATATATATATGAGGAAGAAGACGAGAGGAACAAATAAAAATGTAAGATAAACGACCCCAAAGAAAATATGAAATAGTAATATATAGTTGCAAAGATAATGTCGGTTTTTGACGTTCAACTTCAAGTCAAAAAGCGACATTATTTTTGCACCAACCTAATAGAAAAAGAATCTTTGAAAAAGAGAAACAAATCAAGAGAAAAAGAGAGAATAGTAGAAACAGAGAGAAAAGGATGGAGGAGGAGGAGGGGGACGAAAGGTGGGGGTAAAAGAAAATAATAATAGGCGAGTGTTACAGCTGGAATGGCGCACCACACTAATCCAAACGGTTAATCAAAGGAAAAGAGTCTGATCCAAGCAGGGCGGTGGTAGTTTTTAACTAAACCAATTACAGGAAACCCCCGAATGCCAGCAAACGAAGTTGGTCAGAACACAGTTCGATTGTTCTCTGGAACAACGGCCACTTTTCATAGCGTTCACCGAGTGTGTCAGTGCAAATTCAATCAAAAGGATCCGGGTCTTCTAACTTGCTTCAACCACCGACCAATTCATCGAGAGGACGGGTAATTCTCTTCATGAGTTTGTTTGCGGCTCCGATGGGCGGAGGGTTGATGACGTTGAACTGTGATGATTTACGCTGGGGTATAGAGAACAGATTTCACAGCGAAATGTCCATTGAAGTTATGAAAAGACGGAGAATGAAAAATAAAAACTGGACAAAACCCACACACGCACTTACTTTCGTCCATGCACTCTATAAAATTTAATAATAATTCGTTGGTTTGAAAAGGATTTGAGGGCCAGTGGTGATGCTTATAAAGGGGCTCTCATTTCGAAAATATTTAAAGTCAAAGCAGAATGAAACGTCTATGAATGGAAAGATCAATTAATATATAATACTAGCAGATGCACCCGACGTTGCCCGGTATTAAACGTACAGTTATATTTCCTTAAAAAAAAAAAATGAAGTAAAAACCGATAAAAAAAACCCAAAAAAATTAGACATGTGCATGCGAGTATTATGTTTTTTCTAAGCAGTTCGCGTCTTGTAAGTAAAAAACAAAACAAATACTCGAGCGGAGATCGAAACCAAAACCTAAAGACAGAGTCAAATACGGTAACCATTAGGCCAGCTTGCCACACTAAACGTTTTACCACCTACTTATTCTTAACATAAGGTGCCACGTGAAAGATTCGCGCATGCGCAGTCATGAAACAGTTAACACACAGATAACAATCCGATGATCACCCAAATACCAACTTTTCAATTTTGACCCCTTAACAGCACTTTTCCGGATGAAAATCGATTAAAAAGTTTTTTTTACATGTCAGAATATTCTATATACCAAATTTCAAGTCTGTAGATCAAAAATTCGAGGGGCGTGCAATAAGTAATGCCCCTGACCCACTTCCCATAGCAATAGACCAAGGAAACTTGGCACATTTATTAGTCTTTGTCTACATAGGAACCACCCAAAGGTATGCATTTCTCCCATTGTTTGATGCAGCTCTGGAGACTGTTTTTGTAGAACACCCCAGGTTGGTCCTCCAACCACGACATGACTTCAGAAATCAAGGCTGCATCATCTGGGAAACGCTTTCCTATCAAAAATAACTTCATGGCTGGGAAGATGTGAAAGTCAGAGGAGTCAAGGTCAGGAGAGTAGGGAGGATAGGGCAGAATTTCATAACCACACGTTCGTGCTTCTGATCTGGCGACATGCGAGTTGTGGACTGGAGCGTTGTCCTGCAGGAGGAGGGTACTTTGCTGATCTTGTCCCGCCTCTTGATTTTGATAGCTTCCCTTAATTTCCTCAAAAGTGAAGCATAATAGGCTCCTGTAATTGTGGCATCCTTTGCCAGGAAATCTGTCATTGATACTCCATCCTGGTCCCAGAAGACTGTGAGCATGACCTTGCCAGCAGAAGGCTGCACCCTTGCCTTCTTTGGAGGTGGCGAGTCCAAATGCTTTCACTGCATTGACTGGGCTTTGGTCTCTGGATCATAGTGATAAATCCAGGTTTCATCCTGTGTAATCAGTCTTTTGAAAAACTGACTCATCTTCTTGGCACATCTCCAAATTCATCCTCGAGCACTCGATGCGTTCTCGCTTCTAGAATGGTGTGAGCAACCTGGGAATCCATCTGGCAGACACCTTATGCATGTGCAAATGGTCATGAATGATAGTTTCCACAGACCCTGTACTGATCTTGACATCTTTAACTATTTGGCGAATAGTAATGCGCTGATCTTCCAAAATGGCAGCCTCAACTTGACGGACAGATGCCTTATCAATGGCAGAAAGGGGGGTGCGATTAGGTCTGGAAGCTGTTTCTATAGACTTCCAGCCATATTTGAATTCACGATGCCAGCGTTTTACAAGGTCATATGATCGGGCATTATCACCATAAGTTTCTTTCATTTCATCAAAAGTCTCCTGTGGTGTGCATCCTTTCAAATACAAAAATCGGATCACTGCTTGACATTCAACAGGCTCCATTTCACACCTGACTCAGTTCAAACACCTGTAAAACAGAAACCACAATTAGTTCAGAGCTGTAATTTGCCACATAACCCGTAGAGATATAAATCATTGCACATTAAAAATTTCAGCTAGATCAGACAACTGGAAGTGGGTCAGGGGCATTACTTATTGCACGCCCCTCAGAGAAGTGTAGCATTAAACAATGTAGCAAGTTGTGAAATTTTTTTTTACCAAAATCAGGGGTCAATTGTACTCAAACAGCATATCGACGGCATTTTCATGTAAGGGATAGCCCAAGTCACAACAATTCGAAACATTGTGCGCCGATTTGAAGACCAAGGAGCTTTACTTAATCTTCCGCGAGCTGGCAGACCTCGAAACGTCATCATGATTGAAAATCGGGAAAGAGTGGGGAAGAGCGCGGAGCAGCATCCTGAAACATCGATTCGACGACGTTCCACACAACTTAGGATACGTCGAAGCTCACTACACAATATTCTGCACAGTTTAAAACTCTTTCCTTATTAAGTGCAGCTTATTCAACACTTGAAGCCTGCAGATTTTCAAACAAAGATTCAACATGTATTTCAAATGCAAGAACTTGTCTGAAATGACCTCAATTTTCTGCAGAAGTTGATTATGTTAGATGAAGCCCGTTTTCGTTTGAATTAATTCGTAAACAAACAAAATTACAGATTTTGAGGCTCTGAAAATCCAAGGGCAATTCGTCAATGGCAGTTACATCAGTTAAAGGGCACTGCATGGTATGCAGTATCGGAGAAGATTATTGGACCTTATTTTTTTAGGAATGCCGTCACTGTTACTAGAGAGAGATACCAGACTATGATTACAGACTTCCCGCGCCACAAATTCAAAATAGGCCCAGATTATGGTTCCAACAAGATGGATCAACAACACATATGGCGAGAGACACCATGGAATTTCTCAGGCAATGCTTTGGCGACAACATTATCTCTCCCTATGGTAATGCCAAATGGCTACCCAGACTTGACTAGCTCCGATTTTTTCTTGTGTGGATATCTTAAAGAAAAAGTCTACGTTAACAAACTCCAAACCCTGTACGAATTGAAGGAAAACATCAGGAACGAAATAAGGGAGTTAAATTGCAATCCAGAGATTCTGCAATCTGTCATGAATAATGCTTTGGAAAGAGCATAAATCTACGAAGCTGAAAATGGTCAGCATTTAAAAGACATTATTTTTATGAATAAAGATTTTTTGAATTTTTAATTTTTTCATTTAAATTTCCCAATGTCTTAGTCAAATTGTGTTAAAATTGCAGAAATATATCGTCAAAAATAAATATATTGGAGTTCAAAACCCTTCGGCGACTTTTGGACACCATATATATATACTAGAAAAAGTACCCGTCGTTGACTGGGTTCAAAAACAGCCTACAGAAAATGAACTCTGATTTATGAAAGTATGATAGGTTATGAAAAGGAAGGGTTGTAATGAGATAGCTTCGAATTTGGGGGTATCAAAACCAAAGCAAAATATGATGAAAGTAAAAATAAAATAGATAAACCCCATAATTTATTATATCATACCTGTTCACACTGAAACACTTATCACAATATTCTGTGGATCTATATTAAAAAACCTTGTTAAACTTTGTGACATATTTCCATTCTATGGAGGTCAGGTGCGAACGAACACTCCATAATTTTATTATACCATATTTGTTCAAACTGAAACATAATTATCAAAGTATACTTACGTAGATAGATATGGAAAGTCTTTAATAAAGTTTGTGCCTATTTCCATTCTATGGAGACCAGGTGCGAACGCAGACCCCACAATTTTATTATACCATCCCTATTTAAGTTAAAACATACTTATCAAAGTATTCTTATGTACATCTATATCAAAAACACTTGTAACCGTTTTTTTTTTTTTAATTTTTTTTTCCATACTTTGTGGACCAGGCGCGAACGCAGACCCCACAATTTTAATGAACCACCGTTCTGCCAGATCAAACATACCCATTCCTGTGTCTCGATACATCTATCATTATATGTAATCAGTTTTTTTTTTTGAATAGTCATATATAGGTGCCTATTCGTGACCAGACACACTTGAAGAAATTTGCCATAGTCGCGAACGTTTTGCGACTTACATGTGTCTTCAGGCGAGTGATGAATTAAAAATGTTTTATCAATTTTAAAAGTGAATGTCCCGATAGATATACAATGGCCGTAGTGAAAAATCTCATCTACCGAGCCAAAAGTAATTCATCCAGTAACGAAATATTTTAGAAGGCACTCTTACATATAACAAACCCTCATTAATAACAACTTCCAAAACTATATCGCCATTACAAAAAAAACAAAAACACTAATAATAATAATAACAACAACAACGTTAACATATTCTACTATAACTATTTTTTTTTCTCGTCCATAAATGTTTATCTACCAAGTTGATCTTAAATATTGTATAAGCAATCCATTATATTATCATTTTCAGTCCCCCACCCCTAATTTCTGGCTCCCATCTTATCTCGCAATTACTTAATTACTTATAATGTCACCAACTAACTTCGGAAGAACCCCCCCCCCATCCGATTTTGTTTTATATCATAAGTTGCTTAAAACGTGATTAGTTAAAGTCCAGAATAAAATCACGCTTTCTCTTAACGGTTAATTAAAAAAAAAAAAAAAAAAATCTTCTGAACGCTATTAAAAGTTAAATTCTTCACTAGTTTGGAGACGGAATGCGTTGTTGTGATAAGTGATTTTTTTCTCTACTAATTCGCACTTTTTATTTTAAGATTCAAATATTAATAACTACATTTTATTTCAGTATTTAATTTATGTATTTCTGTTGTATTAAATGCTAGCTTTTTTTTTTTTTTTTTTTTTTTTTCTCTCGTCCATAAATGTTTATTTATCTACCGAGTTGATTGCAAAAATAGATTACCTAATTGTACTCATTTTTAGTTCGTGGGAGGGGAATCTATCACCATACTTTCCCTTAAACAGGTCCGTTGGACTTTTATTAAGTACAATACTTAATAGTTATTTTTTATTTATTTATTTATTTATTTATTTATTTTTTTAATGGAGAGTAGAAAACGCATTGTGGATGCGTTATCGGCAGCTCCTGTTACTCTCGCTTCTTCTTATTTGTCCCTCAGTCCTCATTTTTTAAATGAGTGATTTTTCTGACAAAGGGAGAAGAAAAAGCTGTTTTCTAGGTTGGCAGTATTTTTGCGCGAACAGTTGGCAGAGTTGGTGGAAATTTTCTGTTTCTATGTCTATCCTTGTAGCCATGTCACTAGTAAGGGTGCTGGAGGTAAACGTTTTGTCTGGGCTGACGTTATCCGCCTGATAGTCAGGGACCCGAACCTTGGATTAACCACTAAGGAGGCCGTCCTATCAGCAGGTGCAAAGTACTGGGGCTGCTGTATTGCCATTTGGTGAATGGAATCTGGACCATGCAGTAGCTTCTGGTGGGGCCTCTCGATGCCATACTAGTGGGTAATTGTTACGGCTTTACCTTATCATGTGGTACAAAAAAAAAAAAAAAAAATTCTTCGTTTCTTTTTCTCTCTTAGTTTCCCCTCTCTGTCCTGCTCTAAGTAAATCTGTCGACCTAGTCCACAAATTCCAAAATTTCATCATGACAAGTTTCAAGAAAAAATACACGATTAAACCCGGTTCTCCAACTTCCAACGTAGACCCCTACTACCATGTCTCCTTCTCCAACATCCAACATTCTAACCTTCCAGAGGTTGAAACCCAATTACAGGAGACTAAACCAGACCTTTTATTTTTAAGTGAAACTGGCATTGGACAGGCTATTTCCCTAGATGAGTTTGCAATTACAGGATACTCTAACTTAACTTCTAAATCTGACCCCCAAGATCGCCATGGGCATGGAATATGTGCCTATATTAAAGATAGCTTTCCATGTGGGAGGGACATCTCCAGGGAAGATCCTAACTTACCCTATATGTGCTTCCGGGTTGCTTTAGCTCACACTACTGCATTTATATTTACTCTCTATCGCCCCCACAACAGCGGAGTTACTATCTTTTAAAGCATATCTGAGAAAATTGACCAAGTCCTTTCTACTTATCCTTCAGCTAACATTCACGTATGTGGAGACTTCAATGTTCACAACGTCGAATGGTTGACCCACTCAAACAAGACCGATGATGAGGGGAGGTTCTGTCATGATTTCTCCATTGCCTATGACCTCACTCAGATTGTTCAGGAACCTACCCGTGTGCCCGATAATGACGGCCAGTATGCGAGCCTACTAGACCTTTTTCTCACAACTTGCCCTGAACTATGGTCAGTTTCTGTTCTGTCGCCTCTTGGATCTTCCGACCACTCTGTTGTATCAATTAAGATAAAAATGAAATGTAATAAGTCCCCAGACGTACCACTTCATCGTACAGTATATCGATACACTAAGGCTGACTGGGATAGCTTCCGTACATTTATATCTGATCTACCTCTGCATTCCATGTTTAAAAAGGATGTGTCCTCTATAGTATTAGACCTAACTGAATGGTTAATTGTAGGTATTGACCATTTCATACCCTCTAAAAAGTTTCAGAAAAAACCTAACAGCCAGCCATGGTTCTCTCCAGAATGTGCTGTTGCCATTGCGCACAGAAATCACTTTTTCCACTGCTTCAAACGTAATAGATGTATGGAAACTAAAGCCGTTTTCAGGACTGCCAGCAACCATTGTAAGAAAGTAATAAGGAACGCAAGAGAGTTGTATGCTCAATCTGTTAAGTCCAAAGTAGCTGAGCAGCGGCTTGGTTCCCACCAGTTTTGGCAAATAGCAAACAGAATCCTGAACAGAAGCGTGTGCTCCATCCCAACTATTATCAATGGACCTGAGGTAATCTCGTCAGCATCAGACAAAGCCAAACTCTTTGTCAAGAACTTTGCAGCTAATTCTACCCTTTGCGACCAAGACCGCCAACCCCCAATATTTCCTCCTGTATCAGAAAACACGCTATGTGATATACGTATATCTGTACGTGATGTTGCCAAGCTAATCAAAAACCTTGATTCCAGTAAAGCAACTGGCCCTGATGGTATTCCAATTATAGTACTCAAAAAACTTCAACCTGAACTAGCGCCCATACTTACAAAACTGTTTAAACGTTGTCTTAAGGAGAATAGTTTCCCATCTCCCTGGAAAATCTCATCAGTATGCCCTGTATTTAAGAATTCAGGTGATCGCTCATCCCCCTCTCAGTACAGGCCAATAAGTCTCCTGTGCGTCATGAGTAAGTTGCTAGAAACTGTGTTAAATACAGAAGTAATCAAACATCCCAACAAAAATAACCTTCTTAGTGACACTCAATATGGTTTCCGTTCTGCTAGATCTACAGCAGATGTCCTTACAGTTATATCGCATAGGATTAGCAAATCTCTCGACGGTGGCAATCTTTCTAGGGCAATTGCTCTTGACATATCTAAAGCCTTTGATAGGGTATGGCATAAAGGTTTACTTCATAAGATCGCTAGCTATGGTATAGCTGGAAAAGTCTTCTCAATTATTAAATCATTTCTTTCTGATAGGTTCATAAGAGTAGTAGTTGAGGGGCAAAAATCAGAAGCTCACAGTATTAATGCCGGTGTCCCTCAGGGATCCATCCTGGGCCCAACTCTTTTCCTGATCTACATTAATGATCTTCCAAATCATATCCTTACATCATTTGTAGACATTTATGCTGACGACACTACCATTTATGGTACCACATCTAAGACAGTAAACGAGCAAGTACTCTCCAATTCTCTCTCCTCTGATCTTGAGCATGTAGTACAATGGGGAAAGGAGTGGCTGGTTACTTTTAATGCATCTAAAACCAAGCTTCTCTCTTTACATCATCAACATTTTAATCCACATTTGTCATCAATTGAAATGAATGGCTCTCGTCTTCAGGAGGCCTCAAGTTTTGACAAGCTTCTGGGCTTGACCATTACTCCTGATCTTAAATGGAACACGTATATCAAATCTGTTGCCAAGGCCGCTGGAAAAATGGTGGGATCTTTCTATCGATCCAGTAGATATCTCACTGCTGATGCTATTCTCTATCTATATAAGAGCCAGGTACGTCCAAGGATGGAATACTGTTGCCACATCTGGGCAGGAGCTGCTAGAAAGGACTTGTCCTGCCTTGATAGAGTTCAAAATAGACTTCGTAGCCTCGTAGGAGATGTCCTTTTCTCCTCCTTACAACCTCTATCTCACAGAAGAGATGTTGCGAGTTTGTCTCTGATGTATCGTTATTTTCATGGAAAGTGTTCAACTGAGCTTCAATCTATGGTCCCCCCTCGCCAAACTTTCACAAGAAACACTCGTCTAGCTGTAAACACTATCAATAATTTCCCCCACTCTTTATCTGTGCCTAAACCTAAACATAGATTCCATGAACAAAGCTTCTTTCTTAGAACTGCACGCCTGTGGAATTGTCTTCCGTTTTCCTGCTTTCCGGCTGACTACAATATGGTTGTGTTCAAGTCTAAGGTAAATAAGTTCTTGATGAGCCGTTCCATATAAGTTATTAAATTTACCAAATTTTCATTACTAATGATTACTATATTGACCAACTTCTACTGTACACTCTTTAACCCTTATTCTTGAGTGGCCTCTGGGCCTTGATAATGTGGTGATGCCTTTTGTAAAAAAAAAAAAAAAACTAGATGCATGCGAATTATAAAATCGACGAAAATAAAATAAGAAATATCATACATAAACACATTTCAAAACTCCAAACTTAGACTCATAATTTATTACAAAAAATTTAAAATCAGTTTATTACTAATAAAAAAAAAATAAGTCTACACCCGACGACAATTTACATAAAAGTAAAAATGCCGTGTACGTTTTAAAATGTCCTTTGAACCAGTATATCTCGTGGGCTAACGTGTGACCTATATCACAGCCACCGAAAGTAAGCCACGCTTATATTCCCGAACAGCTCCATTTACCAACACCTTGCCACACATGACCCCCCCCCCCAAAAAAATAAACAATTTAGGACCATATTATTTTAAAACACCACCAGGAGAATAAGTATGATCGAGGAAAATATTTTCCTCAATCATCCTTCTCATTCCCGTAAGGAAGTCACCCGAAAATGGGGACAAAACGTTGAGAAGTTTTTAAAAAGACCACAGGTTTTCTTTCCTTTTTTTCCATAGTGTTATAATATCATACCGGCTTTTATTTTCATAAACACTATAACATTATATAACATATATATATATATATATATATATAAGTTCAAAATATGACATATTCATTTGCATTTGTTTAAAGAATTCAAAATAAACAACAATTTCGTGTACGATCCTTTCGTGTATATATATATATATATGCATTTCTGTCGATGAGTTGTTTTTTGTCTTAGTAATAGTAGTAGTAATAGAAGTAATGGTGGGTTCCTTTTTCCATGGCACTACTGCTAACTCAAGAATGCTTCATGTGAAATTGTAATTATGTCTAAGAAGATTAACAGATTTACATTTATCGAACACTTTTTGCCTCTGGTCATTCTAAACAAATTTGATCTTTTTCAGATTTGAATAGCATGAACATCACGGATTCGAGCATCTGTTTCACATAATATAAAATATTGTATTCCAGCAGCATTAATCGGCATAATCACGTACATACGACATAATCATGATGACACAATGGTTTTCGCTAATATCACTGAAGTTAAGTGACGCTGAGCCTGGCTAATACCAAATGGGTGACCATTTAGGAATACTAGGCACTGTATGTATTTAGTTATGCGGGTATGTGTAATATATCAGAGAGCTGAATGCCCCTGCCTTGCACATTTCCAACTCACCCTTATTTTTTTTTGTGTGTGTGTGTGTGTTTTTTTACACAGGAATACCCATTTATAAAGGCCCGGAGGTCACTCGAGGATAAGGGTTAATGGGTATACATTTGGGCAAGATTTAGTCCCTGTTAGCCTGCCTCTGATATTCTGGAGGGTTAACATACTGAGGTAGATTGAGACGCTCAACCGTGGGGAAGACGATGAATCTAAGAAAAGGGATCTCTGTTGAAAAATAATAAAACAGATAAAGGGAACCAATTTATCATGAGCCAACATTAAAGTAGTATGGCTGAGAAAACTGTCATATCAGTGTGCCATCTGATTTAACTGAAGCGAACGAAATATAAAAACCTTTATTCAAAATGAAACATACTTATCTCAGTACTCTTGCATCTTCGGCAAACGGGCGATCCCATCTTTTCAAAAGGAGGTGAAGGTTGAACCCATTTTTTCAAAAGGGGCTACAATGTAATATGTTTACTAAGAGTGGGGGGTCCCATCTTTTAAAAAAAAAGAGGCGAAGTATGACTCCATCTTTTTAAAAGGGGGTGGAGTGTGATTACATCTTTTAAAAAGGGGTGACGTGTAATCCCACTGTTACATGATAAAAGGGCTATCCCCTTTTCATGTAAAAAAAATAGGGAATTAGTTAAACGTAAATATGAAATAGGATAGTCAAGGAGTCGAACTTGCAAAGCTAGATTTTGAATTGAAAATTCCAATCATAAGTTAAAATAAATGCATAATGTTATTGAAATAAGGAATTGCAATTGTTTAGCTTACATATCTGTATATGGAAGAGGAATGTAATAATGAATTTTTTTTCTGTGAAAATTAAAATAAGGAATTTAATCGTCAATTGAAATTGTAAACATATTTTGTAAAGAAGTTATTTGAAAAATAGGTTACTGAACTCGGTGTCATGTCAAGTTTGGCAACGTGACGCATGTCAACCAACGTGCTTTATGAGGACATGTTTAATCATGCGATGACGTGACGAGTTCTCAATAAAGGTAGAGTTTTTAGATGCAGTCGGAAAGAGAAGAGAAGAGTCGGAGAGAAGCAGAGAGGTTCAGACCGATTCTCCGTTAGAATCCAGGCACCCTCTAGAAGTGAGAGGGTTTTAGAAATAACCATGTAACAACTTTGAATCCATGAGATAAAATCATGTCCGACCGGTCGAAGATGAAATAAAGGACGTCAACATGTGTTTTTGTATCTGCGTCTCCGTGTTAGTCAACAGAAAAGGTATTACCATTTATATTATAAGAACTTTGGTAAAATCACCATCTCAAAAATAGGTAAGAAATATATGTATCAATATTTATAGAAACACTCCCGTTCATACATAACTGTCTCTCTCTTTATATATACCCTGTTTGTCTCCAATATGCTATCTTACAACATGAACATTGTAAGACATATGAACACTCAACACATAAACACTCCTAAGACTC
Organism: Euprymna scolopes; assembly: GCF_053919585.1. Taxonomy (NCBI): domain Eukaryota; kingdom Metazoa; phylum Mollusca; class Cephalopoda; order Sepiida; family Sepiolidae; genus Euprymna; species Euprymna scolopes. Next base: position 29,918,826 of record NC_136496.1, on the reverse strand, counting down.
TAATCTCTCACGAAGGAGGTGGAGTGTGGTTGCATCTTTTCAAAAGAGTTTGGAGTGTGGTTGCATCTTTTCAAAAGGGTGTGGAGTGTGGTTGCATCTTTTCAAAAGGGTTTGGAGTGTGGTTGCATCTTTTCAAAAGGGTTTGGAGTGTGGTTGCATCTTTTCAAAAGGGTGTGGAGTGTGGTTGCATCTTTTCAAAAGGGTGTGGAGTGTGGTTGCATCTTTTCAAAAGGGTGTGGAGTGTGATTGCATCTTTTCAAAAGGGTGTGGAGTGTGATTGCATCTTTTCAAAAGGGGGTGGAGTGTGATTGCATCTTTTCAAAAGGAGGTGGAGTATGATTGCATCTTTTCAAAAGGGGGTTGAGTGTGATTGCATCTTTTCAGAAGGGGGTGACGTGTGATTGCATCTTTTCAGAAGGGGGTGACGTGTGATTGCATCTTTTCAGAAGGGGGTGATGTGTGATCTCATTTTTTTTCAAAAATATGATTACATCTTTTCAGAAAGAGGTGGAGTGTGATAGCATTTTTTCAAAAGGGATGGAGTGTGATTGCATTTTTTCAAAAGGGATGGAGTGTGATTGCATTTTTTCAAAAGGGATGGAGTGTGATCCCATCTTTTCAATGTTAATTTAACATACGAGCATGAAATTAACTTGGCATATTATTATATAGATGTTATTCACCGATTCATAAATTGGCTTCCTAGTAACTGAGCTTTAACCTATAACCCCCACCCCCATGAAACATTCACAACAAAAACTCGTCTTCTATAACCACCGGCAATAATCCCCCTTCTCTCTCTCTACCTAAAATTAAATGACACTTTCATGAGAAAAGTTTATTTCCTAGAACTACCCATATGTGGAGCACAATACCGAGGGATTGCTTTGTTGCTGACTATAACATGGTCGTTTTCAAGTCCAATGTAAACAAGTTCTTATTTAACGATCGTCTTAAATAATCAAATTCTGACTAATCTCCAACATTACAAATCATTATGGTGTTGTTTCACCGGCAACCTGATACCCATTAAACCCTTATCCTCGAGTGGCATACAGGCCTTGATAAATGGGGACTTTCAAGTAAAACAAAACTTAAAATAATATACTTCTTTGAAAGCTTTGTTGACCGACAGTTATTTTATTTTATTTTTTTTTTTACTTTCCTCACCACGAGGGCAGAGTTAGACATGAGGTCGGTTTTTAATGTGGGAAAACCAGCTCCACAAAAAAAAAAAAAAAAAAAAAAAGAGCACTCAGGTCGGTAACAAAAATTAAAAATTCATCAGTCATGAAGGATTTCTCCCCCATTAACCGAGACCAAAAAAAGTGTAGTGCAGCAGTGCAGCACTTGAAGAACAGATACTGCACTTTGATCCTGGCCCGTTATTTTTACTAATGTGCAGAGATGTTAGCACTCTTAACACAAAAGATATCTGTTAGTTTGTTGCAAGTTGTGTGTTTGAGATCATGAAAGGGATCCGAGTTAAAGGTTTTAATATGAGAACTGCTACAGCAAACCCTAGAAAATAATGGCAGCAATGTTTCAACTTATGAGGGGTGAATTCAGAGACATAAGAGCATGGTTGTTAACATATGTAAGGGAATATATGGAAGAAAAGAAAAAAAGAAAAAAAATATTTCCTAATTTGGATTCTTGCTTAAATATAGTGGTGAGGTGGGTAGCAGGTTAAGGTTGATTAAGAGAGTGAGAGGGGAGGAGAAAAAAAAGAAGAAAAATGGCCCAAGGCGTCTGCCATGTATCATATTTCAACAAATGGACTAAAAATACCACTAATAAAATTATATTGTACAATGATATCTCCAGCCTGCCCAAAAATAATGTCTCACTAAACCATTTGCTTACTGTTTTTATCAATTTCCTTTTCTTTTTTTATTTTTTTTTATTTTATCACCCCCCCTCCCGCATTACCAAATTAATATGTGTGTGTGTGTGTGTGTGTGTGTGTGTGTGTGTGTGTGTGTGTGTGTGTGTGTGTATTACGTATTTATACTTATATGGGCATACATATATACTAGTGTAGGGATTATTATTCAGAATCGAAATCGGTAAAATTGCTGCTTATTTTTCGATGCAAAAAAAAAATTCCTTTAATTGTCTTTTTGATTTAATTTTGTTTAAAACGGAATCAATCAGTGTTGATTACAATGAGAAAATTATGAATATTTATTGATTTTAAACTTCCAAATTATCCGCCAAATGCAAATTTTTATTTTTGAGAAAATATCTGTATAATTAAATTGTATTTTTACGATATACACGAAAAATAACCACATTATAATTAAACATCAAGAGATTTATAAAGAATCAGACTCGGGAATTTAGTTAGTACAGAATCAGTAATTGTACAAGAATCGGGAAAAATATTGGAATTTTCCCATTACATATATATATATATATATAATTGTTAAAATATAATTATCCACTGACACATGTTTCGTCGTCTACGAATGGCTGAATCTAGTGAGATTCGAAATCGGGACCCCATGGTAAGAAGCCTAAATCCTTACCCCTCGTCCACCTTGATTTACGTACATGTTATTTGTTTTATTTTTTGAAATACGTCTTGAATGAATTCAATTATTCATGAAAGTGCATTTTAACCTAAATGCGAGTTGAGAATAATTTTCCCTTTAACCAATTTGGTACCCCCACATGGGGAGCGGCATATATATTATTTTTGAAATATAATTATCCACTGACACGTGTTTCGTCGTCTACGACTCATCAGAGTGGCTGAATCTGAATATATATATATATATATATATATATATATATATATATATGAAAATGTATAAAAAAGAATACGAAAAGTATAAAAGCTTATAACTTTTCTATATTCGTTTTCTATTGGTGACGTGCAAGAATTCAAGATAATATTATGAAAAAAAAAATTAAAAAACGTTTTTTTACAAATACATAATTTCGACCGATCCTTCAGTCTTCAGCAGTGTAGTGAAAGTGATATTTATAGATATATGTACATTTATGCGGATGTATTGACAAGAATATACATACGTGTGTAATATATATATAAATATATATCATATATTAGTGGCCTGGCAAAGCCACAGGGGAGACAACCAAAGTAGCAAAACTGAAGCTGGCCTGCCAAGACACTATGTATACAAATGTAGGCAAATTTAGGCATATTTTATTTGTTTAAAAATATAGTTGTTTTTTTTTTATTAATTATTATAAAATTTTAACCAAAGAATAGTATTATAATCTTCAAAATGCATGCAAATTTTCATGTAGTTTCGTCCCATAGAATCAAAGATATGAGCATTTAATATTCAATTTGGCTACCAGTATTAAATATATCCATATATATATATATATATATATATATATATATATATATATATATATCTGTGTCATCCACATGCAGTACTGTTTCGCAGCTCATTAATGTGGCTAGACAAGCAACTACCGCAATTCTTAGAACTGCACGCCGATGGAATTATTTTCCATTTTCCTGCTTTCCAGTTGACTACAATATGGTTGTCTCCAAGTCTTACGTAAACAAGTTTTTGATAAACCGTTCCATATAAGTTAACAAATTTACCGAATTTCCATTACTTATATTTTTATATTGTCCAATTTTTACTATACACTCTTTAACCCGTATCCTCGAGTGGCCCCTTAGCCTTGATAAGTGTTGATGCCAATGTAAAAAAATAAAAAATAAAAAATAAAAAAAATAAGGATCGAAACCCAATTGCCCAAATGACAGTCAGAGCTTCTAACCATTGTGCTATATGGCTGCTGCTATGCGGGCAGTGAATTAACAATGTATAACGATGTACGATCCGACACCATTCATGACGTTACCGATGTGGTAGGTGTCCTTTGATCGTACCTTGTCTCGTTACAAGTTGGCCAGTTGATCGTCCTTACCCACTGTGTTTTCATTGAGGGGCGCTTTTCCTCTCGATCAAATCGTCTTACTTCTATGTGTAGGGAGTCTCCGGGTACATCAATCACTCTGCTGGTCGTTGCGACTTGCTGAAAAATCAAGAGTTCTCACCACAAACAACCAGAACTCCGGGTTATAACAGTACAAACTATTGTTTTCATTACTTCATAACAACTACTGTCTAATTTGAGGTGACTGACTATAGCAGTGAAACGATGTAAGACCAGACCAGTAAAGTCACAGAGTTCCCATTAACACAGGCTAGTTCCCATCATAACATCAGGCCCTGAAGGGCTCCCCAAATCGGGAGCGCTGGACAAGCCCAGCCGCTCGGTTTGCTGGCTATCACTCCTCTGCGTTTAGAAACCTTTTTCTAAATCTAACTCCTTTTTCCCCACCTCTCCTTCAAAGAGTGGTTACAAACACCTTTCTTTCTTTCTCTTAGAGCTGATCTCTACCAAACCTCAACCGCCACCTGCACTGAGGTGTTTCTACTTATTATCAAATTAGGGGTGATTAGTCAATCCAAGTCGAACAATACTTGGCAGCGACCATCACCCTTGACCCACAGCTTCATATCGCTCAGCAGAGGGTTTAAAACAACCTTTTCCGTTGTTAACAGATATATAACAGCAAATGAGATAAAATAATCATCATTTGTGTTTTTTTTTCTTTCTGACAAAATCCCATTAAACAATATCAAACCATCATCATCATCATTAGAATTCAGCCGTGCGAATTCCTCTGAATTTGTGTCCACTAGCAAGGTCACTCGGCATCGCCTGCTCCCCATCGGGTCACAATGTTTTGACATTGTCCAAAGTACCTAAGCTCAATTTGTTTACACAAAGAGTATCGCTTCATATGCTAATGGTAATTTGCATATCACTTCCCAAATGCTTTATCTAAGATAGGGAGCATTGCCCTTAAGGTCGCACATTAAGGGGATCATCCAAAGCCTGTTTTTGGCACTTTTTACCACCATAAAATGTTTCGATCATAGTCATTTGTTTTCCTAGTATTGCATATGAATTACAAAATATCTGATATTTCCCCAAACCCTCTGGCCTTGGTGGAGAGGAGACGACAAAAACTTGCCGCTATGGTTTCAAATAATCTAAAATAACAGCAAGAGGAGACATTATTCCAAATATTTCTCATATGTTATACCTCACCTTTTTTAGTTTAGGGGTAGCATGCTCTTGTTCCATCAGCCATGACTGGATAGAGGTCCTAAGTAATTTGGAATTGTATTTTTTTGCGGTCAGTCAAACTGAGGATTTAACCTTCAGGAGATAATTACTTTTTACAATTGATTTTTCCAAGTACTCTAAACACTGCGCCACGGGTTCATGCATTCATATATACATATTCAGACTACCATTCTCATCTTGTGATATTAACAGCGTTTTCAGCTAATTTTTTTTAAATTCTTTTTACATTTGGGGACTTATACGGAAATTTCAAACTCAGCCTTTTTACTTCATGCACGAGTGTATATTGTTCTCGTTCCATCAGTCATGACTAGACAAAAGTGTTCACTTTTATGTAATTCTTAGTTATTATTGCTTGTTGTTTGAAAATATGCACCTGAATAAGCTTGGATGTTACAAATCGTGACCTCTATGTAAAAAAAAAATAAATAAATAAAAAAAACTCTGCCGAAATGTTGTAAGAATAACAAAAATAAGAGAAGTTTAAATAATAATAAAAAAATTATCAATATTCATTTAAAAGATTTCAAAATATAGCATATCTCTGTATGTAAATATATATATATATATATATATATATATATATATATATATATATATATATATATATATATACTAGCAAAAGTACCCGTCGTTGACTGGGTTCAAAAACAGCCTACAGAAAACGGATTCTGATTTATGAAAGGATGATAGGTTATGAAAAGGAAGGGTTGTAAAGAGAGCTTCGAATTTGAGGGTATCAAAAACAAAGCAAAATATGATGAAAGTAAAAATAATTTATTATACCATACCTATTCACAGTGAAACACTTATCACAATATTCTGTGGATCTATATTAAAAAACCTTGTTAAACTTTGTGACATATTTCCATTCTATGAAGGTCAGATGCGAACGAACGTCATATAATTTTATTATACCATATTTCTTCAAACTGAAACATAATTATCAAAGTATACTTACGCAGATAGATATGAAAAGTCTTTAAAGTTTTTGCCTATTTCCATTCTATGGAGGCCAGGCGCGAACGCAGACCCCACAATTTTATTATACCATCTCTAAGTTAAAACGTACTTATCAAAGTATTATTATGTACATCTATATAAAAAAAACACTTGTAAACGTTTTTTTTAATTTTTCAATTTTTTTTTATTTCCATACTTTGTGGACCAGGCGCGTAGGCAGACCCCACAATTTTAATGAATCATCATTATGCCAGATCAAACATACCCATTCCTGTGTCTTAATACATCTTCTGTCATTATATGTGATCAGTTTTCTATAATAGTCAACCATATAGGAGCCTATTCGTGACCAGACACACACAGACGTTCAGCTTTATATATATATATATATATATATATATATATATATATATATATATAGCTTATAAATAACTAGTAGGGTACCCGGCGTTGCCCGGGTATTTTGAAAAAAAAAAGGTGTTAGTAGGCAAGGAGGCTTGAACCCGAACACGCAATATGAAGGCGGAAAAGAATGTGAAAGAAAACGTGACATGTTACCGAAAGATGAGAGCAGAAGTGTAAAGCGTTGAAATGTCAACACTATGGCAGAAAGCTTAACAGGCTTACAGCCAGTTAAGCTTTCTGCTTTCTGCCATATTTGCTTCATGACAATGTGGAGGGAAAACCAGTTCCTCCTATGGGGAGGGGTCTGGCAGTGTCTTAATTAATAGCAATTGTCTGATATGAAGGGTTTTTCCCCACATTGGTCAAAGCCGATTGCCTTCAAGACGTGCCGGCCACGAAGGCCAGCGAGCTGATTTGATTAGATTCAGTTTTGATTTATTTATATGAAAAAGACGAACAAACAATGGAGACCAGTTTGTTTTTTTTTTAATCTCGCTAAAAATAAATGTGGAGACGACGACTGTTTGCAAATCGTAGATATTACAATCTAGGGAGTATATAAAAAGTACTAAAATATAATAATCTCCTCAAAAACCTGTAACAAAAAGCCTTTGCTACACATACAAAAATGTGTGTGGTCGTTTTGCCTTTTATATATATAGCAGAAGTACCCGGCGTTGCCCGGGTGTTTGGAGGTATCTGTGTTGGGGAGGGGGCGTCACAACAAAGAAAAAAAAACGATGTTAAACTTCTTTAAAAAAATCGGAAAAAAAAAAAAAACCTGCCCGGCGTCGCCCATTTGGTAATAGAAAAAAATGTTTTGCTATGTAGGTAGGATAGAACATGGAACCTTGAGGTGAAGGTGGAAACACATCCTGACATGTAACCCACTCGCCCACCACGACAGAGTAACAGAAAAGTGATTCAATTTAATAATTAAAACTTAATGATAATGAGGTCAAACATATCTTGCAGTTACCTTTCGCTGTGAGGCTGTTTTTTTTTGTCTGTTTTCTTTCCAATTTTGTTTGTTTGATTTCCCAAGATGTTGGGAAGGGAGGAAACCAGCTCCCTATAAAAAGGAGAGTGTCCGAATGAATAGCAATTGTCTGATATAAGAGGTTTCCCCGCATTGATCAAACTTTATTGCTTTTTTTGACGTCCCTACCATGAGTGCCGAGGAACTGCTGATACACATTCAGTTTTGCTTTTTTATATTGAAAAACGAAACAGATGCAGGGATTGAAAATAGCATGTAAAAGTCGGGCAAATAAAAGATAGACGCGACCTCCATTGGTAACTCGTATATATTATGATTTAGACAGTATATAAAAAGTTTTAAGAATGAGTGAGCACGCCAAGCGCCTCCCCTCCAAAAGCCTTTGCCAGACATACACAAAAAGTACACAGACACACATTTTCGTTTTTATATATATAGACTAGTGGGGGGTACCCGGCGTTACCCAGGTGTTTGGAGGTGTGGGTGTTAAAAAAAAAAAAAAAACGTTGCCCGGGTGTTTGGAGATGTAAAAGAAAAAAAATGTGTTAGTAGGAAGGTAGGATTGAACCCCGAAACCTTGACATGAAAATGGAAACGAAAGGGAAAAAGCCAGACACCTAACCATCTCGGCCATGTGTGTTAAATTAAGGTTTATAAAGTAAAATATGCAGGTGCGAGGAAGTGGCGTGATGTTTGACCTAGTTTTGTGCTGCAAGCCAGTTACTGTTTCCCCCACTTTTCGAAGACGTGGCGAGCTGGTAAAAGTCAGGCAAATTAAATACACATGCGACCTCCATGTTCTTAAGTCGTAGATATTACGATTTATATGTGATATAAAATGTTTTAAGAAGGAGCGAGCCGAGCGAGAAGGCCGACGAAAAAAACTTTTTGCAGACATACACAAAAAGCGAACATACATACATACTTTCGCTTATATATATATATATATATATATATATATATATATATATATATATATATAGATAGATAGATAAATAGATAGAGAGATAGATAGATAACGTAAAAAATTAATCAATGATCAAATCTGATGTTACCTCAAGTAACAGCATGAAGCTAGATACTTCACCAGACCAGATGAATTCTTGTCCTGAAATTCCAGTAAGACTAAGAGACTGCAAGAGAGAGATACACCAAAACATATTTAAATGGTCAATTGAGGAGAGGAGAATTATGTTTGAGATTAATATAAACTTTCCAAACTTAAATTTTGTAATTACTACTCCAAATATTAGAATAGTAATAGGAATATACTGATCAAATTTTAGGTAAAATCTGAAACTCTAATTAAAGTTATGAAGAAAAACGTGATGTATCCAATATTTATTGTGGCACTGTATATGCATGCATACGCACACACGTGTGTGTGGTATTGACCACACATAACTGTTTACATAAACATGGATGTAGCTATGTATATGCATATCCGTATATATTTCTGTCAGCACTAAGCCATATATATATATATATATATATATATAGTAACACATACAAATGTTTCTTCAATGACTTGAATGGATATTGATTTCGTGGTACCTTTAAACAATTTGACTTTTACTTATATGTGTAAATGTGTTTGGTAAATATAACCTTCATATAAATAGAAATTATCTCCATTATCAAAATAATACTTATATATATATATATATATATATATATATATATATATATATATAACATACACACACATCTTTAATAGTATAGTATATACTTTTAATTTATATATATTTTTTTATTGCCAGATGTATTTAAGCTCAATGAAAATAGATTGAACTTTCAGAGCATATATACCGTTTGTAAACAATTCATATATCACAAGTATGAAAAATATTTTATGGATTTATATGAGTCTCGGATGAGTTGTTTGGTACACCATTCAACGAAACACGTGTAAGACGTACCATATACAAATAAATGTGCTATAAATATACTCTGCTATTTGAATTGTTTACAAATGAGATTTTATATAATTCTTTTTTGTTTAAAAGCAGACAATTGAATAAATCTATTTCCATAATCCATGAGTTTTATTATAAGCTTACAAAAAAAAAACAGAAAATTTTCATGTAGTTTCGGCCCATAGAACCAAAGATGTAAGCATTCCAATATTTAATTTGGCTACCAGTGTGTGTGTATATATATATATATTACACAAGTTCGAAATCTCTTATTCATCTGGATTTGCATACCAGTAGATATATTTCATTATTCTGGGGTGTGTGTGTGTGTGTGTGTGTGTGTGTGTGTGTGTGTGTGTGTGTGTGTGTGTGTGTGTGTTTTTTTTTTTTTTTTTTTTCCAAAACTACTGGCCTTGATGGAGGGGAGATTAAAACTTGCTAATATGATCTCAAATGATCTGAAATAACAGCAAGGGAAGACTTGATTTCAAAACTCCCATTATATACTTTAAGTTTTCTAAAATTCCTTTTATATTTATACCAGATACATATCAATGACAAATATTTCTCATGTTATATCTCTCCTCTTTGATTTTCATACAGAAGTAAATTTAACAGTGCATGAGGATTATTTGATACCGGAGATATTCATAATCGTACCCTATTTCCAAAGAGTACAGATATAACATATAAGAAATATTTACCATTGATAGATACCTGATATAAATATGACAAAGAATAATATAAAGAAATTTAAAATAATATAATGGAAATTTGGAATCAAGTCTCCCCTTGCTGTTATTTCCGATCATTTATGATTATAGCAGCAAGTTTTAGTCTCCCCCTCCATCAAGTCTAGAGGTTTTGGGGAAATATCTGAAATTTTGTAATTCATATGCAAAACTAGGAAAACAAATGACTATGATTGAAATATTGATAAAGGGGCAGTATGTTTCCATCGACAAAAAAATCCTTTAAAATTACCCCTATTAGAGGTTTTTGAGGGTGCTGAAAATGAAAAGAGTTAAAATCCCAGGAAACGAGCAATTTCAATTATAGTTTTAAAAAGTGGGGAATCATTTTTCTATATGAATTTAACATAAAATAAACACCCAATTTATAGCCAAGGTGGCCATAAAGTGGGTGGTCATTTTACGTTAAATTAATATACAACAGTGATGGTCCACTTGTTTAATAAATATTGTGCGACCTTAAGGGCAAATGTCACATAGCCCATTACACAATTCAGTTCATTAGTTTTCCAACAAACTTTCAATTGTTAAATTCTGATCAATAGTCACCGAGATTTCGAACTTGTGTAATTTATTTATATATATATATATATATATATATATACACACACACACACACACACACACACACTGGTAGCCAAATTAAATATTGGAATGCTTACATCTTTGGTTCTAAGGGCCAAAACTACATGAAAATTTTCTGGTTTTTTTTTTAAAGCTTATAATACTATTCTTTGGTTACAATTTATGACAATTAGTAAAAAAGAACCTATATTTTCAAACCAATAAATATGTCCAAATTTGTATATATAGTGTCCTAGCAGGCCAGCTTTAGTTTTCCTGCTTCTGATGTTGCCCCTGTGGCCTTGCCAGCCCACTAATATATATATATATATATATATATATATATATATATTATACCCGTGACCCATTGGGTCAGTATGTTATATTAGGTATGGAATTAATGTAGGCGTGTGACACTTGCGATGTAAAGAAAATAGTTTGTGACATAACAGAAACATTTCTATGAAAGTATATTGAAATGAAAAAGAATATAGATTTCTATGAGTCGTTCTGTTTATAATTGTTTATTTTTGAAAAAAACTTACAGCCATTGCATTATAAGTGGTTTGCCATACTTATAGTATATGTGCACTGAACAGATACCATAATACTTAAAGTTAAATTCAAATTTTGATATACCTTAATTTAAACGTGAAAAAAAAAACAATTGGGACGCTGAAAACATACACAGTAAAACAATACATTTTTATTATCGCGTTGATTATTTATTTGTAACACAAATTAAAACATATTTTCAAGGTTATTTATTTATGTTGGTAGTGTAGAAGAAAATGTATGAATGTTTTTTTAAAAAAGGTGTATTAAAAAAATGGAGAAAATTTTTTTAAAAATGAAGGTGGTGGGTAAATCGCAGCTGTAAAATTCTCTTATGGTTGTCAACGGGTTAAAGTGGATTTATTTGTAAGAAAATTGGGTTAAAATAACATGAACGTAATACGGAAATGAACGATGTAAAAAAAAATGCAGAAAGTCTTAACAATTGTTTATTTAGATAATTCAAATGCGAAAAGCAACAGAAAAACAATTGGGACGCTGAAAACGTACACAGTAAAAAAAATACATTTTATTGTCGTGTTGATTATTTGTTTATGTACACATGCGCAACAGGAAGTCGTAAACCGGATGTTGGGTTACAACACCCGTTACAAGGTCATTTGAGTTTTATAATTTTTATATATATATATATATATACCCATCGTAAGAGAAGGAAAACTAGGTTTAAGATTGGCAAGCCCAAATATTAGCTGACGTGTTATGATGACTGAACTTATGCTTTCATTATCCGAAAGTTTCCTCTCTTGTAGATATTGACGGTGTGAAACTTTAAGAATGCAATCTCTGTCATGGACGTGCATCAGAAGCAGAGATTCGTCATATAATTCATGGCAAAAGTGCATTGGAAATGTTGGGGGCTATGTTAAAAAATAAATTCTGGAGCACAAAAAAAAAAAAAACGTTTGTTTAAATTATACCACTCCCGTCTTCATAGTTCTTTTAATTGTTTTAACCAAACAAAATCGAAGTCTTTATTTTTTAACAACCCTCATATGATAAAGCATGCTCAGGGCGCTCATGCATAGCCATTGTTCTGGCAAAAATGCATTAAGAATGGTGGTGACTATGTAGAAAAATAAATTCCAGAACACAGAAGGTCGACAATTTTTAATGATTCCATTCTCGTCTTTAAAGCTCTTCAACGTTTTAAGTTTTAAAAAAAAAAAAAAAAAAAAAAAAAAAAAAAAAGAGACTTAATTTTTGGAACTACCCTTACATACATATATAAAGTCTTGGAAGTTTGTTTTTAAACTTATTTAATTTTTGTTTTTTCATCATTCGTAGGAAAACTATTTAGTCAGCAAGTCATTTAATCACCTGCAATCACTGCATCAACTTGCTCTATCGAATTCACTATAGTCCTAATGTTAATTTAAGGGATCATCAGTTGTTTACCATCAAACACTGTTTCGGGAATTTAAAAACAAAACAGTATATTAAATCATGGCTCCCCAGCAGTGTTGATCAAACACCACCTCTCTTTATCACAAGTACAAAAAATGTTCCAGATATTTGATCTAGTTACCTGCTAACTATAAATTTGGCTAACCTATTCATGTTATAAAAAATGTCTTCCTTACCTGTGAGATTCGTCCCTGTCTCCAAATTCAAAATGGATATATTTTTTTAAATTTTCCAATGTTGTATTTATAAGATTAGGATTAATCCATTATACTACTTATCACCCTATATATATATATGTTTGTTTATTATAGAAACATTACTGGTTACATATGCGCATACATGTTTCAATGGAATCCCAATTTAAGGATAACATCTCATCAGACCAAAAACGAATTGATTCTTTTTTTGGTCTGATGAAGTGTTATTCTTGAATTGGGACTCCACTGAAACATGTATGCACATATGTAACCAATAATGTTTGCATAATAAACAAACTATATACCAGCTCTGTCCTACATTGAGAACTCTTTAATATTCACTTGAGTTTTGTTTGATTTACATCTAGGAAACCAATCGTTACAACCATTATATGCCTTTATAAAAAAAAATATATATATATTTTTTCTCCTTTTTATCTTCCTAACTTTTTTTTTTTTTTTCTCAAAATTCAAGCCAAATATTCTAGACAGCAACTTTCAAAAGCATCAATCAATATTTTTAGCCCCAGGTACAATCCTAATGAAATGAGTGGAGAAATATAGTAGTTTATGGCCCAATTAGAGCAGTCAATTGACCAGGCAATCTGTAATAAGAATCAGTCAATTTTCTGTCATTTTATATATATATATATATATATATATATATATATATATATACATACACCCACCTATGAAATTGATTTTTTTCTCGCTCTGACATTGATATTAAAAGCCTACCTTTTCTATTTAAAAATTATTAAAAACGAACTTATTAATATACTAAGTCATGCATATGCGAGCGACTTCATTTGCATATCCCATTGAAAAACGAGCGTTTTTTATTGCTCATAGTAATTGCATTTGACTATTACGCTTAATTCTTTTATGCACAGTTTCTACATTATGCATAATTGCGTAAAATTAAGGATAAAAGCGTTCTAGTACACAGACGTGTTTTTATATCAATATATCTATATCTATATATATATATATATATATATATATATATATATATATATATATATAGAGAGAGAGAGAGAGAGAGAGAGAGAGAGAGAGAAAGAGAGAGAGAGATTTATATAAAACGTGTGTGTGTGCTTTTTGCAAACCGTTTCTACCAAACTCCTCTCTAAATATTTGGTCCACAGATTTGAAACTTGATATATATATATATATATATATATATATATATATATTAAAAATATAAAAATAAGAAAACTATATCCCAAATTGTAGAGTGTTAATCAAATATATATTTGTTCTGTTTTTATAAAATGTGTTTTCTTGTTTCAAAATTAGTCAAAAATATTTTACTTTCTAAAACGCTAACATATTTGTTTACCAGTAATGTTTCAAGCAAGTTACCTCTCCGTTATATATATATATATATATATATATATATATATATATATATATATATATATATATAAGGTGTTTAGACCTCAGGAACACTTTCAATTTGATTTTTAGCCTGTAAATTGAAAAAAATAGTTTACCTTGACAGGTGTGAATCGAGTGATTCTGAGCATGCAATTGCTTGAATTTTCCTAAATTATAGCATTTTGTGTCTACCTGGCGATAGCTCAGACAGTAACGACGAAAGCTAAATAACAAATAAGTCAGAAGCACTGAATGTTTTGGTTAGATTCCAGGTTATGGCACCAAAGTCACAAGTTTTACCCCATTAACTGCGGAGATATTTTCTGCAACCTTGTTCCAACTGATTCCAAGTTCACAGTTCCAGGAAATTTGAATCAACCGTATATGTATATAGATGATTACATAAATCCGTAAAAAAATCAGAAGCGTAGTTGCAATTGTGTTTTATATTTATTCTATCTTTGCTTTTAGCTACTCTTCCGATCTTTGCGAATTTATGTAATCATGCCCATATTCTTTTTATTTTTTAAGTTTATAAGTTCTCATTCTTCTGGTGAGTCAGGGCGGAAAATATTTACAAATTGACATAATTATATGATTGTTTCTGCGCTATGAAGCAGGTGCTGTCAACAGTTGGACATTTTAACATGCTGAAAGAAATAAACGGTAAGATCAACAACATCTCGGAATTTGGAATATAGACTTTTTGTTATTTATTTGTATATATATAATATATTATACATACACACACACACAAATAAATAACAAAAAGTCTATATTCCAAATTCCAAGATGTTGTTCATCTTACCGTTTATTTCTAGAGTGGATGAAACGCGGAATATTCAGTGTAGCTTAATCGCCATATACATTTTATAACACACACACACACACATTATATATATATCTATATATGCGCACACAAGTACCTTATATATGAAGTTTCATGTCTGTAGATTAAAAACTCTTGGGGTTTGGTAGACAAAAATTTTTTAAAACAAACATATATACGCATACATACATATTCAGACACATCTGATTGAACACTGAGTTATTCGTTTTTCCGATCTTAATGGATAATTTTTCGATTTGCCGGGCGGTCTTTTTAATTTCAGTTGGTAACTTATACAGAATGTCGCCCAAAGGTTGTTGTTCGGTCATATTCTTCTCGGGCACTTTCTATCGGTGCATCTGATTATCTTCAGGTGCGATTGTTGTTGTTTTCGTTTTCTGTTTCTATGAAGCTTGATGTAATTATAGTTTTTTATGTTGTTTTTTTTTAATTGGTTATAAAAGGTATGAATTTAGTTACCCCTTTGAAGGTCTTCGAACCCACTCTAAAAATTCATACAACAACAACACTCTCCCGACGACTAACCTATCATTTAGCTGACAATAGTGCCATAAAACAACATCTAACATCCCACGATAAAAACCTATAGTCGCCCGACATTAGAAATATCTTAACTAACAATACTAAAATTTGATTTCTTAACAATTGCACACGACGACTAAAATTACTAGAAGCCATACTTACAAAAAATGACAGCCCTTTTTGAACTGGATCTCATTTCATACCGAGACAAATATACTAACAATATTTAATAACTAACTAGAAAAAATAAATAAATTATGCAATGAGAAAATCGAAATTAAAAATAAAATTAAAATAATTCGGCGCAACCCTCTTGCACCCACCTTTATAATAATAAAAAAAAACTATAATTACACCAAACTTCATAGAAAAAAAAAACGAAAACAACAACAATCGGTCCTACAGATCATCAGATGCACCGATAGAAAGTGCTCGAGAAGAATATGGCCGAAAAACAACTTTTGGGGCGTCATTCTGTATAAGTTACCTGCTGAAATTAAAAAGACCGCCCGGCTAATCGAAAAATTATCCATTAAGATCGGAAAAAAAGAATAACT
This sequence comes from Euprymna scolopes, assembly GCF_053919585.1. Lineage (NCBI taxonomy): Eukaryota > Metazoa > Mollusca > Cephalopoda > Sepiida > Sepiolidae > Euprymna > Euprymna scolopes. The sequence goes on along the minus strand of NC_136496.1, from coordinate 29,902,586 downwards.
CTGTCGTGCTCAATCAGGTGTGTCTGAATAATAACCTGCTATGAATATGAATATATATATATATATATATATATATATATATATATATATATATATATTTTAAAAGAGTTTTGTGTTTACTATAAATTTTTTACGCAAATATTATGCAAGTATAAATCATGTAGAATATCTGCATGAATATAATTACACGTAATAGTAAACTAAAGATGATCATCCCATAAGAAAACCGAAAAAAACTAATAGGGATTAATTAAAATGAATGTTTAAAAGAATATGCAAATTAGCTAGATCTTTTGCTAGTGAATGCAATTCCACGATCCATATATCAGAAAGTTGTATTTTCTTTTTAAATAAACAGAAAAAAGTGTTTTTAATATGAATATCAATATGAATATCAATACACACAAAAATATTTTTTTTAAATTATAGGAGTATAGATATATAAATATATATTCTACGTCCCAACGCAGTACATACGGCGCCTAGTATTCACAAAATCGTCAATCATTTTGTACTGACCAGGCTCATTTGTGTCATCAATGATTATGGCATAGAAATTTTCAGGTTTTATCTGAGAGCGTGTTAAAACTACTGGGGAGGGGTACACCTTCAGACTTCGTTAAGACATGTATCAAGTTGGTTGGTTGTTTTGTTTTACGGCATATCAACCTTTTTCAGGTTATTTAATGCCGAATCTAGTTATTTTGAGGAACGATTTTTAATGGAGTATATTGTTTTTTAAAGTCAGATTCTATTTAACCCATAGTTGGGACCCTAACAGGTACTACTACTACGGGTCAGAGTGGACCTGGGAGCAATGGCAATTAAAGGGTGGCTCCACACTCCCCAAGGCCCGTAAGGTCATATCCAGGACCATGTATCTAGGAGAATGAAATTTGATATAAAACCTAGGGTCTTCTGTCTGCTCTGTCCTTGTCATTCGATTGCATCGACTAAAATTATCAGTTGTTTCAAAAAGTGGGGGTGGTTCTACACAAGCCTTTACTACCATAAACAATTCATCTGCCTAAATTCCAGACAATTTAATTGTTGTGTAAATATCACATATTGAAATTGATGGGAGAATTATATATATATATATATATATATATATATATATATAAAAGAAAAGAAAGTAAAACTGTAAGTAATTAAATTTTTTGTTCAACTGAATACTCAAAAAAAAAATTTTTTCAAAGTCCTTATTCCACGGAGTTTCAGTTGAACAATAAATTTAATTGTAAACTTTAATTTGCAGGGTTCATTTCTTTTCTCGTATTGTGTTTGTATTGAGATTTTTATTTATTTGGGATTAATATATCAATATATAAATACTCGTATTTATATTAAATCGAAGTTTACCCTTGCTTGGATCAGGTCAAGTCTTCATTCCCTTTACTTTATTTATTATATATTCCAGGTATAAAGTATCAAAAAGTAATTAAAAAAAAAAGAAAAAAAATTAAATTTAACAACCTTGTTGATATTGCTCAATAAAAAGAGCACGATATTATTTTATTCAATTTAGGTAAACAACATTACCCCTGGTCGCTACAATAGACTTACTGTTTTAATCTAAAAATTTCTCCAGGCAACCATAGCCTCAGGTTGTTATGAAAAGAAAAACAAGAAGTCTTGCCTCAATAACAACCTATGGCTATGGTTGCCTGATGAAAATCTTTTTAGAATGAAACAGTAGATCTACTGTAGTGACAAATGGTAATTTTGTTTACCTAAATTGAATAAAATAAAATATGTGTGTAGGGGTGTATAAACCTGCAACCATTGGCTTCAATAAATTGGTGTGTGAATAACAAAGAATCTGATTGACGAACAGCAAACTCAGCATCACCTGAATATATAAAAATATGCAGTAACATCAATTCCAGGTGATAGCCTGATGAATCCTCATGAGAATGAAACGTGGAAAATTCTGTGTAGCTAAATTACCAATATACTATGCCACACACAAAATTACGCTTTTCTAATTAGGATTCAAAATTTTACCTAAAATTTGGTCAGTATATTCCTATTACTATTCTAACTAACATTTGGGATAGCAATTACAAAATCAGAATTTAAAAAGTTTATATTTAAGGAAAAATATAAATTAACAAACGCAGAATTATTGGATACACCTAAAATAAATCCCTTTTATAAAATAATTTTAGATGAATTTTGCTTTGTGTGTTGCAATAATGCAAGCGAGTTATCACTGACCAATCAGAGAGCTTTATATTAAAATAATTTTTATAAAATTCTTCCGGTTTGTGTTCACCTGCTTCAAAGTCAACCAGTGCATTTATAAAAATGACTAAAACGTAAGCGTTGTCAGTAGATATTCGTCAAAAAATCATTGATAAGCACAGATGAGGAAAAGGGTATCAAATAATATCAAGGGAACTTAGTCGAGCACTTAGTACAGTTGGAAACGTGATTAACACAGCAACACGGGTATGGTGGAAAAATGGCACTGCCTACAACAAAAAGAATATCGTTCCTGCGGTGAAGTTTGGCGGTGGTTCGATTATGATATAGTGGGAGGGGGGGTCATCCAACGGTACCGGTGAAGCAGAAATCCTCAATGGTAGAATGAATGGGTCTATGTACTGGGATATTCTGGAGAAAAACATCTGGAAATCTGCTGTTTTGTTGGGACATAATAGCAATTTCGTGTTTCAGGACCCCATTAATCCCAAACATACTGCCAAACTCATCAAAGAATGGCTTTAAAATAATGAAATTAACGTTCTTATTGGGCTCAGTCAATCTCCAGACAATTATAGCCAATTTAACATTTGTGGAAAATATTGAAGATCAATTTTCACAAGAGGAATCCACAAAATATCCAACAACTGGAAAAGTTTTGCAATGAAGAATGACGCAAAATATCTGCAAATCTTTGGAAAAAAAAAAAAAAACGTGGGCAACTATAGAAAGCGACTGGAACCTGTTAAACGCAACAAAGGCTATACAACCGAATATTAAATCAATGTATCCAATACTTTTGCGTTTGTTAATTTATATTTTTCCTTAAATATAAATTTTCTAAAATTTCATTTTGTAATTACTACTCCAAATATTAGTTAGAATAGCAACAGGAATATACTGACCAAATTTTAGTAAAGATTTTTAACCCTAATTTGAGTAATGAAGAAAAATGTAATGTATCCAATACATTTTTCGTGGCACTGTATATGAGCATGCAAGAGGCGTACATACATCCATTTGGGTCTATAATTTTGTGTACATACCTATATATTATGTGTCTATGCATGTTTGTATTATATAGATGTGTGTGTGTGTGTACCTCTTGTATTATATAGATGTGTGTGTGTGTGTGTGTGTACCTCTTGTATTATATAGATGTGTGTGTGTACCTCTTGTATTATATAGATGTGTGTGTGTGTACCTCTTGTATTATATAGATGTGTGTGTGTGTACCTCTTGTATTATATAGATGTGTGTGTGTGTACCTCTTGTATTATATAGATGTGTGTGTGTGTACCTCTTGTATTATATAGATGTGTGTGTGTGTACCTCTTGTATTATATAGGTGTGTGTGTGTGTACCTCTTGTATTATATAGGTGTGTGTGTGTGTACCTCTTGTATTATATAGGTGTGTGTGTGTGTGTACCTCTTGTATTATATAGGTGTGTGTGTGTGTGTACCTCTTGTATTATATAGGTGTGTGTGTGTGTGTGTACCTCTTGTATTATATAGGTGTGTGTGTGTGTGTGTGTGTACCTCTTGTATTATATAGGTGTGTGTGTGTGTACCTCTTGTATTATATAGGTGTGTGTGTGTGTACCTCTTGTATTATATAGGTGTGTGTGTGTGTACCTCTTGTATTATATAGGTGTGTGTGTGTACCTCTTGTATTATATAGGTGTGTGTGTGTACCTCTTGTATTATATAGGTGTGTGTGTGTACCTCTTGTATTATATAGGTGTGTGTGTGTACCTCTTGTATTATATAGGTGTGTGTGTGTACCTCTTGTATTATATAGGTGTGTGTGTGTACCTCTTGTATTATATAGGTGTGTGTGTGTACCTCTTGTATTATATAGGTGTGTGTGTGTACCTCTTGTATTATATAGGTGTGTGTGTGTACCTCTTGTATTATATAGGTGTGTGTGTGTGTACCTCTTGTATTATATAGGTGTGTGTGTGTGTACCTCTTGTATTATATAGGTGTGTGTGTGTGTACCTCTTGTATTATATAGGTGTGTGTGTGTGTGTGTACCTCTTGTATTATATAGGTGTGTGTGTGTGTGTGTACCTCTTGTATTATATAGGTGTGTGTGTGTGTGTGTACCTCTTGTATTATATAGGTGTGTGTGTGTGTGTGTGTACCTCTTGTATTATATAGGTGTGTGTGTGTACCTCTTGTATTATATAGGTGTGTGTGTGTGTACCTCTTGTATTATATAGGTGTGTGTGTGTGTACCTCTTGTATTATATAGGTGTGTGTGTGTGTACCTCTTGTATTATATAGGTGTGTGTGTACCTCTTGTATTATATAGGTGTGTGTGTACCTCTTGTATTATATAGGTGTGTGTGTACCTCTTGTATTATATAGGTGTGTGTGTGTACCTCTTGTATTATATAGGTGTGTGTGTGTACCTCTTGTATTATATAGGTGTGTGTGTGTACCTCTTGTATTATATAGGTGTGTGTGTGTACCTCTTGTATTATATAGGTGTGTGTGTGTACCTCTTGTATTATATAGGTGTGTGTGTGTACCTCTTGTATTATATAGGTGTGTGTGTGTACCTCTTGTATTATATAGGTGTGTGTGTGTACCTCTTGTATTATATAGGTGTGTGTGTGTACCTCTTGTATTATATAGGTGTGTGTGTGTGTACCTCTTGTATTATATAGGTGTGTGTGTGTACCTCTTGTATTATATAGGTGTGTGTGTGTACCTCTTGTATTATATAGGTGTGTGTGTGTGTACCTCTTGTATTATATAGGTGTGTGTGTGTGTACCTCTTGTATTATATAGGTGTGTGTGTGTGTACCTCTTGTATTATATAGGTGTGTGTGTGTGTACCTCTTGTATTATATAGGTGTGTGTGTGTACCTCTTGTATTATATAGATGTGTGTGTGTACCTCTTGTATTATATAGATGTGTGTGTGTACCTCTTGTATTATATAGATGTGTGTGTGTACCTCTTGTATTATATAGATGTGTGTGTACCTCTTGTATTATATAGATGTGTGTGTACCTCTTGTATTATATAGATGTGTGTGTGTGTACCTCTTGTATAATATAGATGTGTGTGTGTACCTCTTGTATAATATAGATGTGTGTGTGTACCTCTTGTATAATATAGATGTGTGTGTGTACCTCTTGTATAATATAGATGTGTGTGTGTACCTCTTGTATAATATAGATGTGTGTGTGTGTGTACCTCTTGTATAATATAGATGTGTGTGTGTACCTCTTGTATAATATAGATGTGTGTGTGTACCTCTTGTATAATATAGATGTGTGTGTGTACCTCTTGTATAATATAGATGTGTGTGTGTACCTCTTGTATAATATAGATGTGTGTGTGTACCTCTTGTATAATATAGATGTGTGTGTGTGTACCTCTTGTATAATATAGATGTGTGTGTGTGTACCTCTTGTATAATATAGATGTGTGTGTGTGTACCTCTTGTATAATATAGATGTGTGTGTGTGTACCTCTTGTATAATATAGATGTGTGTGTGTACCTCTTGTATAATATAGATGTGTGTGTGTGTACCTCTTGTATAATATAGATGTGTGTGTACCTCTTGTATAATATAGATGTGTGTGTGTGTACCTCTTGTATAATATAGATGTGTGTGTGTGTACCTCTTGTATAATATAGATGTGTGTGTGTGTACCTCTTGTATAATATAGATGTGTGTGTGTGTACCTCTTGTATAATATAGATGTGTGTGTGTGTACCTCTTGTATAATATAGGTGTGTGTGTGTACCTCTTGTATAATATAGATGTGTGTGTGTGTACCTCTTGTATAATATAGATGTGTGTGTACCTCTTGTATTATATAGATGTGTGTGTGTACCTCTTGTATTATATAGATGTGTGTGTGTGTACCTCTTGTATTATATAGATGTGTGTGTACCTCTTGTATTATATAGATGTGTGTGTACCTCTTGTATTATATAGATGTGTGTGTACCTCTTGTATTATATAGATGTATGTGTGTGTACCTCTTGTATTATATAGATGTGTGTGTGTGTACCTCTTGTATTATATAGATGTGTGTGTGTACCTCTTGTATTATATAGATGTGTGTGTGTGTACCTCTTGTATAATATAGATGTGTGTGTACCTCTTGTATTATATAGATGTGTGTGTGTACCTCTTGTATAATATAGATGTGTGTGTGTGTACCTCTTGTATAATATAGATGTGTGTGTGTGTACCTCTTGTATAATATAGATGTGTGTGTGTGTACCTCTTGTATAATATAGATGTGTGTGTGTGTACCTCTTGTATAATATAGATGTGTGTGTGTACCTCTTGTATTATATAGATGTGTGTGTACCTCTTGTATAATATAGATGTGTGTGTACCTCTTGTATAATATAGATGTGTGTGTGTGTACCTCTTGTATAATATAGATGTGTGTGTGTGTACCTCTTGTATTATATAGATGTGTGTGTACCTCTTGTATTATATAGATGTGTGTGTGTGTACCTCTTTTATTATATAGATATGTGTGTACCTCTTGTATAATATAGATGTGTGTGTACCTCTTATATTATATAGATGTGTGTGTGTACCTCTTGTATTATATAGATGTGTGTGTACCTCTTGTATTATATAGGTGTGTGTGTGTGTACCTCTTGTATTATATAGGTGTGTGTGTGTGTACCTCTTGTATTATATAGATGTGTGTGTACCTCTTGTATGATATAGATGTGTGTGTACCTCTTGTATTTGTGTATATTTCGAAATATTACTGTATTTTGCTTTTACCCTTTTTTTTTAAATTTCCTTATTTGGTCCAAGCTGAGAATTGGGCATCCTACCAGATGCCAAGTATTCACCAACTATTTCATACATTCTAACCGAGAGATCATTTTCAGATTTTAACTGTCCCTTTAAGTGCACTTGTTTGAATCTCTTGTGCTTGGTTCACCGGGTATAACCTGTGTATACATATATATGTTATACATGTTATATGCATTGTATACAAACACAGGGCTGGGAAAAATAGTGGAAATCAGGTGTTTTGATTATTTTTTCCAACGCGCGTGTGTGTGTGTGTGTGTGTGTGTGTGTGTGTGTGTGTGTGTGTCTGGTCACGAATAGGCTCCTATATGGTTGACCATTTTAAAAAACTGATTACATATAATGATAGATGTATCGAGACACAGGAATTGGTATGTTTGATCTGGCAGAACAGTGGTTTATTAAAATTGTGGGGTCTACGTTTACGCCTGGTCCACAAAGTATGGAAATAAAAAATTAAAAAAAAACAAAACAAAACGTTTACAAGTGTTTCTGATATAGATGTACATAATACTTTGATAAGAATGTTTTAACTTAAATAGGGATGGCATAATAAAATTGTGGGGTCTGCGTTCGCGCCTGGCCTCCATAGAATGGAAATAGGCACAAACTTTATTAAAGACTTTTCATATCTATCTGCGTAAGTATACTTTGATAATTATGTTTCAGTTTGAAGAAATATGGTATAATAAAATTATTGGGCGTTCGTTTGCATCTGACTTCCATAGAATGGAAATATGTCACAAAGTTTAACAAGGTTTTTTTAATATAGATCCACAGAATATTGTGATAAGTGTTTCAGTGTGAACAGGTATGGTATAATAAATTATGGGGTTTATCTATTTTATTTTTACTTTCATCATATTTTGCTTTGGTTTTGATACTCCCAAATTCGAAGTTATCTCTTTACAACCGTTCCTTTTCATAACCTATCATACTTTCATAAATCAGAGTCCATTTTCTGTGGGCTGTTTTTTAGCCCAGTCAACGACGGGTACTTTTTCTAGTATATATATATATATATATATATATATAAATTAAAAAGTGCATCTATAATAAAAACCTTCACCCAGAATTGTTAAACCGAGGTTCATCAAAAATCCTTTGTCCAAAAGTGAAATTTATTCATGTACTCCTGTAAATATTCATGAAGAGAAATTATTACATATGCATATATACTAAATGATGGAAAAAGTTTTAACTGAAACCTTAGCAAATATATTATGGGAAGGGGCGGTTGATGATGAGGGACAGTTGGGGTTCGGATGAAGGGAGAGGGAGTACAAATTGGAATTGACAAGAACGATAAGAAATTATTTTAAAAAAATAAAATAAAAAATAGGTAGTGTTGAAATGTTTCATTAAATAACATCCGGAAAGAAGATGAGGAATTTATTTTTATTTATTATTTTTTTTTTTTATTTAAAAAAAAAAAAAAAAAAAAAAATTCTAGAAATGTCCATCAAAAAAAAAAAATGTGATAATAAAAAGGAGATCTAACTGTTAAGGAAACTCCTCAACTCGCATCTCAAAATAATAAATAACTACATGACTGAATAAATAAATCTATATAAATAAAACAGTAGATGTATGTATGTGTGTGCGTAAATATTCAACCGATAAACTCTTAAACAGTACTATTAGGTACAAGACAATATTCAATAGAGAATTGGTTCTATAATAATAAATAGCGAATATGCACACATTAGAATATGTTTAATCGTATTTTCCGATACAAATCATTGAAATTAACAGGAAATAATAAAAATTACACCAAGGATGAATTATAAAGAATAAATTTCTCGTCTGGATGAATTAATAACGCGTACAGAAGTTGCCAAGTGTAAATGCAAAATGTTCATTTCAACATTCCGCTATATTTTTATTAGTTTTGCGCATGCGTAAACTAATCATAGCCAAAACTAGTTTAATTTTATAAATTTCTTACCTATCTGTTGGGTTAGCTCAAACGGTAGAGAGTGCAGTTGGAACGCTGAATATTTTGGTTTAGATTCTAGCTGATTTTTTACTTTGGAAACCACTACTGTATATTAGGCACAATATAATAATCAATACAGAATTGGCTCTGTAATAATAAATACGAAATATGTATGAATTAGAATATATTTAAGAATATTGTAAGGCCGAGCAAGGTCGCCCCCTCACTCTCTTACAAGTAAATGAATAAATAACAAGGGTTTTTTTTTTTTTAAAGTAAAAATGTCTTCATTTGCTTTTAAAAACAATTTCCGGTCTTAAGATACAAACATGAATCTTATTGCAGGCCCTGATTTACATGCCTCCCCACGAGTACACGGCTTGTGCACAATCATTTTATTTTTTTAACGTGGTGAAAATTCAGCTCCCGGTTTTGATCAAGAATTTTCTCTATATCCCCCTCAAAAAAAATAAATAAATAAAAAAATAAAATAAATAAATAAATAAGAAAATAAAAAGAAAACCCGTTTGATGGACGTATTTATGACAAAACGAAAATATAATATCATATTCCAAAAATCACGTAAAATAGATCAATTAGTTTTCATTTTAAATAAGAAAATCAAATATTATGAGTAAATAGAAACGCGGTTGTTTTGTCCGTCATTTTGAATAAAACATAAAAAACAAAGAGAGAAAACTCACCAATAATTCAAACTTACAACATTTACGTTGCAGTATCATTAATCGCTTAAAACTGTTTTATTTATACAAATAAACCACTGGTCAATGTACGTGGTTTTTGGAATATATTTTCTGTCTCGTCACCGGTAGTGTGCATTATATATATATATATATATATATATATATATATATATATATATATATATATATATATATATATACACACACACACACACACACACACTTCAGAATAATCTACTGGTATGCAAATCCAGTGATTTTCGGTCTTACAAAATATTATTAGATGTAATATTTTATATAAGACAATCCCAGCTAAATAAAATTGCTCAATATGCAAGATTGATCAAATGAATCAAAATTTAGGTATTTAAATTTTATTATTCGATTGTTACCTTGGAAGGATTACAAGACGCGTTGGATCTCTTACTCCGTGCTACCTCCGTACTACCAGGAATTTCCATTTCAAGATTTATCATTCATTTTGGATTTAAAGTACAATATCTTATTATTGCTTTTTTTTTAGCAAATAAAGTGAAAACCAATAAAGACATTAGCTAATATTTTTCCTCTGAGGAGATGAATAAGCATAGAAAACTCATGGTTAAGCAAATAGATTTATTCAATTGTATTTTTTTGTTTTTAAACAATAAAAATCTATATTTGAAGATTAACATAATTTAAATACGCACACACACACACACACGCACACAGAGGGGAGAACTTGAATGCCTACTGGGGAGAACGTGAATGCCTACTAGACACTGTCCTCGAGTGTCTAAGGTCTCTCTGTACAGGGGTTTGTCAGAACAATCTGGCATGAGGATACTTTTTCCATAGAAGTAAACCCTGACCAAATATTCAAAATCACATAGTATTCGCTGCCCAATTAAGATCTCCTCACTATGGCTACCCCACAGCTTTTCCGAGGAATGATGCAGCTTCTCCAAGTGATATTACCTCAAGTAATAGCACGAAGCTGGATACTCCACCAGACTAGATAAATTCTTGTCCTGGAATCCAGTAAGACCATGAAACCAAGATGAAAGATATACTACAACGTATAAAAATGTTTAATTGGGGAGAAGAAAATCCTGTTCTCAACTTTTCTACTAACTCAGTGTTTGAGAGATAAAGAACTTTAATGGAACATTCGAATATCTATGTATCTCATATAGACTTCAAATGTTAGCCCCAGGTTGTGGGCCCCTTGATTTCTGAGAACTTCGACTGAAGTAAAATAAAACAAAAATATATATATAAGGAACAAACCGAATTGTGTTCATCAACGTTTCGTCTTTATTTCGAGACTTCCTCTGGATGAAATAAAGACGAAACGTTGATGAACACATCACTCTGTTTGTTCCTTTTTATTTCTCTATTTTGTCGGAATACTATTTCCATTATTCTCATCATATATATCTTGGAAGTTTTTTTTTAATCTTAAAACTATACAAAAAAAAAAAAAAATTTAATTTTTATATTTTTATCATTCGTTAGAAAACTATTTCTTCAGTGTCATTTAATAACCTACACTCACTGCATCAACTTGCTCTTTCGAATTCACTATAGTACCAATGTAATTTAAGGGATCATCAGTTGTTTACCATGAAATACTGTTTCGGGGATATATATATATATATATATATATATATATATATACACGGGAAATAGGGAATAAGAAACCAGCTCCCTGAAAAGGGCTCCCTAGATTGGGATAAAGTAAAAATTGCCTCCGTCAGTGACAGAAAACAGAGATGAAGTGTAGCATCAGAACAGATACTACAACTTGTTCTTAGCCAAAAGGCTACGGAAGTAAAAGCATATGAAGTTTTTTCTTTCTCTCATCTATGTTTATTTGATATATTCGGTACTCATGCACTTATTGATCCGTGCTGAAATAATCACGTTATTATTTTAAAAAGCCATTCTTAACATGGGGAGGGGAGGGTGTTTTGTAGCTATTCTGTACTTTAAACTTACAATTGAATAAAAAAAAAAAAAAAGCATCATAAAACTTTAAACTTGGAAATACGATTTTAAAAAATTGCGCGGATAAGTAAGTGCATCTGTTTCAAGAAGTACAGTAAAAAAAAAAAAAAAAAAAAAAAAAAAAAAAAAAAAAAAAATGGAATGTATTTTCTGTCTCGTCACCGGTGCGACGGTGCGTACATCAGATACAGAAAAAGGTGTTTGTTCAGATGAAAAAAAACAAAAAGTGATTATTCGATTTATAAAAAAATAAAACTACTTGATTAATTTAAGCGATTTTGGTGTACGCTCATTTTCTTTATTAGCGTACACCAAAATCGCTTAGATTGATAAAGTAGGATGTGTTTTTGTTTTGTTTTTTGGGGGCTTTTTTTTTTCATATAGCGAATTTTCTTCTGCTGGGGCTCGAAACAGAGAAAGCTGCAACAGGTTGCCCTATTGCGACCTCTAAGGTCTGGAAGCACTAATGTGCGTCCAACCTCTCACTGCCGGAATGCCAATGCCAAACAAAAAAAAAAAACACTTCCCTATGCGGTATTCAGTCGCTTTAAATAGGAAGCAAGAAGGGAGGGGTTAACGTGAACTCACGTTCACGTGAATCACGCATGCCTAGAAATTAAAAGATGGCATGGCAGACGCCTAGAAAGGCCGACGCTTATCATAATTTCTCACATTTATAAATAAAACCATCCTTGAGCAATTAATGGAAATTTATAGGAATTACGATGATTATCAAATCTTATTCTAAATTATTGCTAAAGAGTATTTTAATGGGGGATGGTGGTGTAATTAGTGATGAATTTCAAAAGGGCGTCGCAAGATCGTTTTTTAGCCATTGAATTTGATTTTTTTTTTTTTTTTTTTTTTTTAATAAAACTGCTTGATCAATTTGCATGCATTTTGGGGTATACTATTTTCGTCCAATCATACGTTCACTATAAATATTTTGAGGCCGCCAGATGACAGGAAGAACCGGAAACGGTCGACAAATAGTTTTCTGGATATTAAGACATTTTTTTCCGGTGCTAATTCGCGCTATTTTTTAAATCGTATTTCCACGTTTAATTAAAGTTTTATTATATGTTTTTTTTATTCAATTGTAAGGTTAAAGTACAGAATATGTACAAAACACCCTCCCCTCCCTATGTTAAGAATGGCTTTTTAAATAACTTTATTATTTCAGCACGGATCACTCTCTGCATGAGTACCTTTTTTTTCCAATATATTACTTAATGAATTTCAGTGGTTGTCGTCATTCTTTACATGGAGGGGGTGGTACCAATTTGTGCTTTTTTTTTTTTTTTTTTTTTGTAATAAGTCTCTCCCGGTCGTTTCTGGTTATTCACTGCCGAGCACACCGAGTAACTACATGGAAATCGTGGGTCGATAAATGTAGAAGCATCTTTTTTTCTTAGGAGGTGCGCAAGCACAAATAATTAAGCGTGGCTGTCAGAAACTTGCGACAAGTCTACCACCTAATAGCAGACAGTACTACATTCAAAACTGGTTTTATTTAAAAAATAGTACGGATACACACCAATAACTCAGCAGTTGTTTTGCATGTGCATGAGAAAGTGACAATTTTTTCAAGAACGGATGGTCAAACGCATTCAAGATGGCCGCCATCACATTTTGCAAATTAGTCAAATTTTAACATTTATTTTGATAGTCCTACTTATACGCTACAAATATCATATACATTGTTTTGGGCACACAATGGAAAGTAAAGTTTACAGAGTCATTTTAAAAATAAGTGTAAAAAAATTTTTTTTTCTACAAAAAGAATTGCAACAGTCAGGGTCAACCAAGATGGCAGACGCACCTTTCTGAAATGGCTACAAAAGTCATGTGATAAAAAAAAAATCCCAAAATTTCTTTCAAAAAATAATAATAATAATAATAATAATCTTTCGTCATTTTTAAGAAGACAAATTTTAAAAGTTTACCTTTATATAATTATATTCCTGTGTATATATCACTAAACCTTGGATGATGATTGAAGGCATAAGAGGAGAAATTCCGACTCGATGTCAACAGAAAACGGTGTTAGCGAAAAAATAGGTTCCTTATATAAAATGCACCACCTTTTCATTACATATATTCCTTACTAAAAAAAAAATGAAGCTTTTCATATTTTCGAAATAATATCAAACCACGTCGGTGAATAATTATTTTTGTAAGAAAAATATTACAAATTTACTATACTCTTATATTTTTGAAATAAATTCAATTTCATTTGTTCAAAATATTAAAAAAAAAAAACTTTATTTTTTTAAATCTTATATTTCCGAAATAAAGTTAATTTCATTAAATAGTTTTATAATATAAAAAAATCCATTGTTTTTATATAAAAAAGTAAATACTTAAAACACCAATTCTTCCGAAATAAAAAAAAGATAAAAACTTTTAATACTTTTAGTTATTTATTTGCTTCCCCACCGAGCAAACCAGGTACAAGGCCGTTTTGTAATGTGGTGATTGAGGAGAGGGGGACCAGGTCCCTCGAGAGGGGACTGGATAGTGACAATTGGTATGAAGAGCAATGGTCTGATATGTTGGGTTGCCTCCACATATAACTTTGATTCTGATAGGCTCATAAGAGTAGTGGTTGATGAACAAAAATCAGATGCCTGCAGTATTAATGCTGGAGTCCCTCAAGGGTCCATCATGGGCCGAACTCTCTTCCTGATCTACATCAATGATCTCCCTAAACACATACTTAAATCATTCGTTGACATCTATGCTGATGACACGACCATCTACGGCAACACATCAAAGGCTGTAAATGACAAAGCTCTCTCTGATTCTCTCTCCTCTGATCTCGAGCGCGTGGTTCAGTGGGGGAAGACGTGGCTGGTTACCTTTAATGCATCTAAAACCAAACTCCTATCTTTACATCATCAACGCTCTGATCCCTATCTGGCATCAATTGAAATGGATGGCTCTCGTCTAGGAGAAGCCCCATGTTTGGACAAACTTCTGGGCTTGACCTTCACTCCTAATCTGAAATGGAACACGTACATCAAGTCTGTTGCCAAGGTCGCTGGAAAGATGGGATGGTGGGATCCTTCTACCGCTCCAGAAAATATCTCACTACTGATGCAATTCTCTATCTATATAAAAGCCAAGTACGTCCAAGGATGGAATACTGCTGCCATATCTGGGCAGGAGCTGCTAAAAATAGCCTATCCTGCCTTGGCAGAGTACAAAATAGACTCCGTGGCTTAGTGGGAGATGCCCTTTTCTCTTCCTTGCAACCTCTCTCCCACAGAAGAGATGTTGCAAGCCTATATTTGTTTTATCGTTATTTCCATGGCAGGTGCTCGTCTGAACTCCAATCTCTGGTCCCCCCTCGCCAATCTTTTACGAAAAACACCCGTCTAGTTTAATCTACTGTCAAAGACTTTCCCCACTCTTTATCTATGCCTAAATCAAAACGTAGATTCCATGAACAAAGCTTCTTTCTTAGAACTGCACGCCTGTGGAACTCTGTTCCATCTGCCTGCTTCCCACCTGACTACAACCTGGATGTCTTCAAGTCTAACGTAAACAAATTCCTGATGAACCGCCCCCTTAAGTAGACACTTTATTAAATCTCCACACTAACGTACTGTATTTACAATAACCCTTATCCCTGAGTGTCTTCCGGGCCTTGATAAGTGGTGACCACCTTGTAAAAAAAAAAAAAAAAAAATCTGCCGGAACAGATACTACAAAATTGTTTAATACTTTTATTTGGTGTTGTAAACGTTTATTTTTTAACCACAACCGGAAGTAACGGGAAGTATTTTACATCCGAGACATATTTTTTGTCTAACACCGTCTTCTTTTGTTACGGCCTAATTTTATCTTTCTTGTCAATTTCATCTTTACATTTTAGAGAGGGGGGGCATAAAAAATAACGCAAGTAAAAGTAAAATGATAGGGGTAGTAGTGAGAGGAGGCAAATAATGTAAATAATACGAGGGAGAGGGGAGGGATCGAAAAGAGAGAAATGGGGGATAATAAAAAAAAGCAAGAAGAGAGGATAGTAAAGAAAAAGAGAGGGTGGGAGAGAAAGAGAAGTTGGAAAAGAGAGAAAGAGGAGAATAAAAAGAAGGAAAAGAAATAAAAATGAAGAAAAAGAAAAAAAATGAAGAGAAAAACGGTGAAGAAGAAAAATAAAATTAAATAATCTCGAAAAATCTCCAAGGTTACAAAATATAAAAAAACGAGTACCTCATCCTAGCATGTAGGCGATTCAGAAGTAAATTTAAATGCATTATCAAGGCTTAAGTAGACTTTAATTAATAAAATTACATAACAATATATTTATTTTTACCCTTAATTTTTTTTTTTAAATGTTTGATTGTCGCACAAGACATAATAGGAATTACAGGGTGGAATGACTAAATTGTCGCCATAGAAAAGACGCCCGATTCCATTTCCGTTCGATGAAAACCGGTTTTATTTTTTATTTTATTTATTGATTTATTTATTTTTTTATTTATTTTTTTTTTTGCAGACCATCTACTAGTTGGCCAGTTGTGTACAAATCTATAATGTCTGAAAGTGGCACAATGTTCAACGAGAAAGATCGGAGATGCGCCGCTATACTACTCATGCTCTCTGACAATCCAAGTCATGACAACAGAACCATTTCCAGCACCCTTAAAATGCGTTGCTGGATTACCATGAATAACAGGGACGTGTTCAGGGCGATAAAAACAAAGTTTCCGGTCACGGTTATGGTCTTTGGTGTGGTTTTAAGTGAGGGCCACATCATGCTACCTCACATCTTCGAAGTCGGCTTGAAAATCAACATTAAAGTGTACCTGGATGTGCTCAAAAGTGCGGTGATACCCTGGTGCAATCAGGTGGCCGCTGGCAGAGTTTGGGTGTGGCAGCAGAGCTCGGCGCTGGCCCACAAGTCCAAAGACATCCAGGTGTGGCTTCAGAAGTAATGCTACACCTTTGTACACTTCTCTCACTGCCCCCACCTTCTCCCCGGATCTGGACCCACTGGACTACTTCATTTGGTCATACGTCGAGAACATCATCAACATGACCTCCCACAACACCAAAGTCAGCCTGATCGCTGCCATCCGCCGAGTATTCGCAGAGCTCCAGCCAGCGCTTGTGGAAAAGACATGCTTCTAGTTCCGGACCTGTATCAAAGCGATGATTGAGGCTGAAGGCGGCTACATTGAATAGATGTCAGCTCTACTACATAATCACGTTACCTGATTTGTATTTTTGCAATAAAAGTTTTAAAATAAAGCTTTAGAAGTAATAAAGATTAAAAGAAGTTTCAATTATACCAGTCATCATAGGAGCAACTGGGCTTATGAAAAAGAACTTTAAAAAGTACATAGCAAGCATACCCGGTGAACCAAGTGCAAGTGAAATACAAACGATTGCACTGAAAGGGACGGCTAGAATCCTGAAAAGATCTCTTGGTTGGACTCACTAAAATAGGGGTAAATGTCAGACATCTGGTTGGATGTCCCATCCCCTAGAAGAAAAAGTTTAAGAAAAATGAAAAAAAAAAGAGAAAAGAATGAAAAGAATGAACGTTTGCAAATATGTAAAAAAAAAAAAAAAAATGATCTCATGTGAAGAATGCTTTGGTAATAGAGGGGTGCATGCTTGGTCCGAAAAAATTATCACGCTTTTTATCGTGGATAGATTTGCTATGCCAGCAACTGTTTTCTGATAGCTTTTATTGTCATGCAGCCAAACAGACATCTGTAACGGAGTGCGGACGCGCGTATGGCGGCTGTATGCAAATGTCGAGCATTACTAATTGTGGTGATATTCCCTTTATAATGAACTATTCCAATCTTTTTATCCTTTTTTTATTGTCTTCCACTGATAATAAAGATATATATATATATATATATATATATATATATATATATATATAGAAAAGGAGATAAATAGATAGAGAGAGAGACAGACAGACAGATTGTAAGAGAGCGCGGTCTCACATATGGTGGCTGCATGCAACTGTCAAGCCATGTGTAAAATGGCGTCACAGCGAGGAAGAAAAGAAAAAGATATAAAAAGAAGAACGTGTGCGCAGACTGAGGACAGGGATCATGTTTGAGAGGATCACAATCATGTTAGAGACGTGGGTGACGTCGCAGCCATAGCGAGAAATCACGCGTGGAGGAAGCATGAGGAATAAAAAAACTTTTCTAAAAACCGGAAAAAGCGAGTTCAAGTTTTTTTCTCTTCTTTTCTTCTGCCTCTTGCGACGTGTTAACATATTAACAATAATGTTACATATCAACCGCAGTAGCAACAATGAAAACAGAGGCTAGATCTTTAAACATTTAAGTATATATAGGTTAGATTACGTGATCCCGAAGGAAGTAGTGATTGGCTATAACTTTTGCCAAATCCACGTGACCCACAAAAAAACAAGGAAAGAAAACTACACTAACCAATAGATGATTAGTTTATATTCATTATATTATTATATGCTTGGTTATCTCCCACTTTGCCATAAGGACTCAGACAGACATATGCACAGACTTGGAGTCTATATTCGAAGCACCCTCCCCTGGCTAGAGAAACAAAACTTGAACCAGATAACCAGGCCTTTATGTGCTTTAGACTTAACATGCAACATAACATTAGTTACTTATATTTTCTCTACCGCTCTCCCTCGACCCAGGACTATAAGCTAATCAACCAAGTCTCTGACAGCATAGATACAACACTCCCTCGATGCTAGTGCACAAGTGCATGTATTTGGTAACTTCAATATCCACCACAGCAATTGGCTTGGATTCTCTACTTACACAGACGCAGCTGGTAGCATAACACATAGCTTCTCTATATCTCATTCCTTATCACTGACGGTTACGTTTCCGATACGTTTTCTAGATCAGCAAGATCAACAAGCCTCATTTCTAGATCTATTTCTGACCGCAGTTCCCGATAATTGTGTAACGATGCCCACAGCCCACTCAAGAATGCTGATCATGCTGTGATAATAGTCGAAATCGCTCTTAATTCTCGACCCAAACTGAAGAGCCATTGCTCAAAACGACAAGGTATTATAAGAAGGCTTACTGGAAAGTCATCAGGGATCTCATCAGAGATATTCCATGGGGAAATATGTTTTCTCTTCCTGCTGAACAGTGTGCATATGAGACCACTGAATTGTTCAAAACGGCAATTGAAGCCCATGTTCCCAAGGAAATGCTATAGCAAACCTCACTTTCCCCAATGTTTTACTTCTACTTGTGCAGCTGCCATTGCTCAAAGGCAGCATGCATACTGCAAATTTAACCGACAGAAGTATATAGAAGCTAGAAGTAATTGTAAGAAAGAAATAGCGACAGCTAAGAGAGAATATACAGAAACCATCAGAAAACACATCTAGGCACAGAAATTTGGAACGCCTGATTTCTGGAAAATCTACGATAGTGTAGTAAATAATAGGCAATCAACAATTCTCCCACTATCCAATAATCATGAGGTTGTTTGCACGGAAACCGAGAAGGCTAACATGCTTGCCAGTTGGTTTGTCTCAAACTCAACATTGCACCCAGCACCCCCCCCCGACTTTTCTTTGCAGACTCACGCCACACTGAATAATCTGAAAATTACCTCTTCTCAGATGCATGATATCATAAAAAACCTAGACACCTCAAAAGCATGCGGACCTGATCTCATCCCAGCAGTGCTATTAAAATAAATGTTTTGCTGAGATTGTTCCAGTCCTCTCCAAACTTTACAACAAATGCCTTAATGAATCTTGCTTTCCTGACTGCTGGAAAACTGCTTCTCTGGTACCAGTTTACAAGAATTCTGGCCAAAGAACTGTCCCATTAAATTATCACCCCATTAGCCTCCTCCCGTTTTTCACCAAAATATTTGAGTCCATAATTAATCAAGCTCTAGTCCATCACTTTACAGCTGCTAAATTTCTGACCAACAATATGGATGTAGACTACAGCATATATCCTAACTAATCTCTGAACATATATATATAATACACTGGATAATTCAGGGAAGGGTAGAGAGGTAGCCCTAGATATATCTAAGGCTTTTGTCAGGGTATGGCACGATGATCTTTTCAGGAAAATCAGATCATACAGCATCATTGAACGAATACTTAACATAATTAAATCCTTCTTAAATAAGAGAAGAATCCAGGTTGTCCTCGACGGTCGTACATCTAAACAATATAATATAAATGCGGAAGTACCTCAGGGGTATATCCTCGGACCTTTATTATTCTTGATATTCATAAATGATCTCCCTGATAAAATTGTCTCTGAGATGGGTATATTTGCTGATGACACCAGGCTCTATAACAGGCGCGAGGGGAAAACAAATGAACACATATCTAAGGAAATGGCAGAAACACTAGTAGCTGACGTCCAATTTGTAGTGGAATAGAGACAAAAGTGGATGGTAACATGCAAAGCTACAAAGACTAAGCTTGTTTGCTTCAATAATTACAGGAAATCTTCTCAACCACCAATAGTTATGGCTAAAGGCACATTATCTGAAAATACTTCTTTCAAGCGCCTCGGCTTAATGTTTACAGGGAACATAAGTTAGAACAGATACATCGAGAGAATTTTCAGGGCCGCTGCGAGGAAGGTGATCTCTATCTCTACTATGCTAGAAAATTAATTATGCCTGAAAACATCCTATACCTCTACAAAGCCACCATTCCCCCATGTATGGAGTATTGTTGTCACTTTTGGGCTGGTGCATCTTTTTTTTTTTTTTTTACACAGTGATCACCACTTATCAAGGCCTGGAAGCCACTCAGGGATAAGGGTTATTGCAAGTACATTACGTTAGTGTGGAGATTTGATGAAGTGTTTAATTAAGGGGGCGGTTCATTAGGAATTTGTTAACGTTGGACTTGAAGACATCCAAGTTGTAGTCCGGTGGGAAGCAGGCAGACGGAACAGAGTTCCACAGGCGTGCAGTTCTAAGAAAGAAGCTTTGTTCATGGAATCCGCGTTTTGATTTAGGCACAGATATAGAGTGGGGGAAATTTTTCACAGTGGATTCAGCTAGACGGGTGTTTTTTGTGAAAGATTGGCGAGGGGGGACCGGAGATTGGAGTTCAGACGAGCACCTGCTACTAGTCTCTCGCTCCTGGACAGGGTTCAAACGAGAGTCACCGACCTAATAGGTCCTGAACTGTCATCCAACCTTCAACCTCTGTCCCATCGAGGAAATTTTGCATCTCTGCCTTTTCTATAAGTATTTTAATGGTAGATGCTCTGACGAACTACAGGCCCTTGTACCCCCTCCATGTAAATACCCCGACAAACCCGACACTCAGCAAAATCTCACCCGAACACAGTAGCGATCCCTAGATGTTAGAAGGCCTTCTACTTTAATAGTTTCTTCCCCAGAACTGCTAGGCTTTGGATTTCCCTTCCTGGTTCCTGCTTTCCCAACTGTATTGACATGCAAAAGTTCAAGTGTAATGTGACCAGATAACTTACTGCTCGACTCCCTACGACTTAGCCCCCTACATCAAAGTGGCACTGTGCCCTGCTTGGGGTTAAAATGGAATTTAAAAACAATTTGAACAAATTCCAATTCTAGTAGCATAATTGGGGTGCTGTATCTATATTTTGTCCTGACATTACTTTATACAAAGATTAGAATAAAAAGCAAGAATTTTTTTTTTTAATGAAGATTAATTAGATATGTAGCAAGATTATAAATCGCTCGATCAAACACCACAAAAAGAATTTCTCAAATAAAATAATTTAATTACTGTCTTTCAATAAAAGCGGTAATATCCTTTGGTTTATGATATTTTGGAAGAGCTTTTAAATTCTTTTGATAGGAAAATAATTGATCATTTCATTTTTGTGTCATTTTCAATCATCTGACACTGCAAAAAAAAAATCACACAGGTACACACAGATATATAAGCATAAACATGTTCACATGTACGCACTCCATCCAATTTTACACTGAAATAAATTTAAAGCATAGATTATGTATTTTAAATATTCTTTGCTAAAAGACTGTTAACTGTGTGTGTGCGTGTGTGTGTGTAAGTACTAGCAGGCCATAAAATACTTATAAATATTATATTTTAATTCATACAGAAACTGAGACATGTGCATGAGAGTATTGTTTTTTTTTCTATTCAGTCCTTGTAAGTAAAACAAAAAAAAAAAAATACTCGAGCTGAGATCGAAACCAAAACCTAAAGACAGTGAGTCAAGTACAAGCATGGTGCTGAACTCAATTTTAAATATAGATAACATATACTTAGATATACACAGAAAATTTTGGACAAATTTGGTAAAATAGTCCCCAAAATGGAGTGTTTTTATTAAGCCTAAAAGAGCCCCTGGGGCACACCCAAGAGTTATCGCGAAGTATAGACAAACAAAATTATAAAGAAATCAGTTAGTACCAACTTTTCAGAAAGTTTTATAAAAAATCCAAGGCATCAATTTTTTTT
>NC_136496.1:29860482-29877982 GCF_053919585.1 Euprymna scolopes | reverse complement strand
ATTTAATCATATAAACTAGAATATATCTATACACAGACACCAGCTCTGTCCTGCATTGAGCACTATAATAATAATGCGTGTTTCATTGGATTTACATCTATGAAACTAATCGATACAACCGGTGTGTGTGTGTGTGTGTGTGTGTGTACATATATATATATATATTATATATATATATATATATATATATATATATATATATATATATATATATATATTATCGTTAGATCACCGAAGTTAAGCGAAACAGACCCTGGCAATTACTAAATGGGTGGCCATTTGAAAAAAAAAACAGATCCTATATGTCCTCCACTTTTCTCGGCACTATTTCCAGTCATCTTACACTTGCTGCCACAGGAACCAAGCAATGCCGACTCAGAGGTTATTATGTGTATTATTGGTATAATTAAATCTTCTACCACAAATATATATATATATACTAGCGGGGGTAGAGTTTTAAAAAATGTTATGGTAGGTAAGTAGGAAGGATCAAACCCGGAGTCATGAGTAAAAGTAGGAAAATAAAGTGTGAAAAAAAACAAAAAAAAACATCTGCAACGTTAACAGTTCGGCCACCAAGAAAAGTCCATTCCAGTTGTTTAGGAAAAAAAAAAAAAAAAAAACGACTACGGTAGGTCGGCGAGAACGTGAAAATATAATGTGAATTGTCCAGCACGCTAACCACTACGCCACAGAGCACTGCAGCTTAGTTTAGTGATTTTAAATAACTTCACATGAAAGAACTACGAAGCCAAACTGGTGTTCTCTTCTCAACTGTTCCTTGTGAACGATCCCCAAACGGTGTTAAGTGGTGGCAGGGGGAGGAGGAATTTATTAGAGAGAAAATATTTTACCACTTCCATTGATCGTAACCGATTTTGGCCGTGACTTCTCAGCAGAAAAAGTATAGAAATCTAAGATTATCGAGGAATTTGAGAAATAATAAGCCTATAACACACCTCAGATATTGTTCTGCCGTTTGGGCATATTATATTTGCATGAAATATCTGGATTTTTAATCCTATTAATGTCAAAATCAGACGGGAAAAAATGAGTTCATTTTATTTATATATATATATATATATATATATATATATATATATATATAGAGAGAGAGAGAGAGAGAGAGAGAGAGAGAGAGAGAGAAGAGATGTGTGTGTGTGGGTGTGGGTGTGTGTGTGTGCGTGTGTGCGTGTGTGTGTGTATAAGTGTTTCGTCCATTTTTTTTTCTTTGGCAATTATGTCTGCTACTCTCACTGGAACTTTCTTAAAAGAATATTCCTCTCGACAACTTTTTTTTACTTTTGCTGGTAAATTCAAGTTAAAAAAATCTCTTCCCTCTTTTAAGAAACTGTCTTTGTGCTCCTCCCCCTCCCCCTTCTCTCTCTCTCTCAGTATTCCCTTTTAATTTGCTCATCTTCTTGTCCCTACTTACTTTCTTCTCCACGAGTGCAAAGTTAGACACAAGGTCGATTTTTTAAGGTGGAGATTATCTAACTCCCCCCCCCATAGAAATTGCCTCAGTCGACCCCGTCCCCAACACACACACCGCTTCCTCTGACTGACAGAACAGGAACTACACTTAGATACTAGTCCTGAACTGGTAGATTATAGCTAATATATTCCTCCCTTCTATCGCCTCTCTCTACCTTTTTCTTTCCCTTTAGTCTTTGTCTTTCGTTTACCTCCCCCCCTCTATTTGCTATTGTTGTTTCTTTTTCTATTCCCTCTCTCCTTAGCCTCTGTCTCTCTCATTTATCCCTTTCCCTACTCTTTCCACTCCTTTCTCTTTCTTCCCCTCTAAATCCATCTCTTCCTTCCCCTGGGAGTAATCATGTCGGTCATCTTTGTCTACTTATAATTAATATCTGGCAGGTCTGGGAGAAATCAGTTTTTTTTAGGGGGAGGAGAAGGAGGAGGAGAGGGGGGATGAGTTGTCAGTGTCTGTGAGAGTAAAGGCTTCATGTTTGATATAATAAATAGACATATTGAACGGTGGTACTTTAAAATACAAGTGTTGAAAGGGAGGAGGGTCTGTATCGATTTAAGCTTCTTTTTTTGTTGTTGTTTTTGCTTTCCTTTTAAACATATTTCTAAAAATAGACTTACACAATACACAAAAACGGACAAAAAAAAAAAAATCGCCCATCAGAAACCAACTCCTATAAATTTGTTTTTTTTTTTGTGTGTGTGTATTGATATTCATGTTAACAAGGCCGATAGCCTTTAGTCGTGTGCTCTCGTGTAATGAATGAATGCGTGAATGTAGGATTGACATGAAATTCTTAAAGATACACTAAAATGACCGAAAAATGGGCTGAAATGACTTAAATAAATAAAAAGTAAATGACTTAGAATGATTTTAATGAACTTAAGGATGAATTGAATGACCTTAAGAATGACTTGAATGCTTAAAAAATAACTGGAATCCTTCAAAAACAACTTGAATGATCTGGAGAATGACTTGAATGGCTTTGAGACTGACTGGTTGTAAAGTGGGTGATCATTTTATATTAAATTAATACAGAAAATTAATTCCCCACTTTATATCACAATAAGTACAGCATGTAGTAAGAACAGATGGTATTTATTTGCTCCCCCACCGAGCAAATTAGGCACAAGGCCGATTTTTAATGTGAGGAGTGAAGGGAGGGGGAAGGGGAAAAGGGAACCAGCTCCCGATAGGTGGGAAATGGGAGCTGGTTAAAGGTCAGGAATGTGGGGTTGCCCCCACATCTGGTCTTTGCTAGTCATAGCTAGTCATAGCTTGCAGTATCTGCCGGAACAGATACTACACTTTGATCTTGGCCAAAAGGCCAAGAAAAGGGTATTTATTTGCTCCCCCCCCCACCGAGCAAATAAGGCACAAGACCGATTTTTAATGTGAGGAGTGAAGGGAAAATAGGGACCAGCTCCCCAGGGAGTAGGGGAGCTGGATAGTGACAATTGGTATGAAAGGTTTCCCCTACATTGATCAAAGTCTTATATGTGGGGTTGGTATTTATTTGCTCCCCCACGGAGCAAATTAGGCACAACGCAGCTTTTTAATGTGAGTAGTGAAGGGGAAATGGGGACCAACTCCCCGGGGAATAGGGGAGCTGGATAATGACAATTGGTATGAAGGGTTTCCCCTAAATTGACATGGTCTTATATGTGGGATAGCCCCCCCCCCCGTAATGTCTTTGCTTGCAGTATCTGCCGGAACAGATACTACACTTTAATCTTGGCCAAAAGGTCAAGAAAAGGGTATTTATTTGCTCCCCCACCGAGCAATTTAGACACAAGGCCGATTTTTAATGTGAGGAGTGAAGGGGAAATGGGGACCAACTCCCCAGGGAGTAGGGGAGCTGGATAGTGACAATTTGTATGAAGGGTTGCCCCTACATTAACCAAGGTCTTATATGTGGGGTTGCCCCCACATATGGTCTTTACTTTGATCTTGTCCAAAAGGCTAAGATAAGCTTAAAAAGCTAAGAACAGCATCTATTAACAACAGACCTTTGATCTTAACCAAAAAGGCCAAGCACAAAAGTGTTACAGTCAGATGGACCGATGGACCGACGGAGTGACTTAGAGAGTTGCTTGCACGCGACTAAAAACCCTTTTTCTATTTATTTACAAAGAAAATACAACTTTCTGATATATGAGTCGTGGAATGGCATTCACTAGCAAAAGATCTAGCTAATCTGCATAATATTTTGAACATTCATTTTAATTAATCCCTATTAGTTTTTTTTCAGTTTTCTTATGGAATGATCATCTTTAGTTAACTATTACGTGTAATTATATTCATGCAGATATTGTACATGATTTATATTTGCGTAATATTTGCATAAAAATGTTATAGTAAACACAAAGCTCTTTCTATGTGTGTCTATATATATATATATATATATATATATTTGTTCAAAAACTTTTGTCTACCAAATTCCTGTCAGTTTTTATCTACAGACATGAAACTTAATAGATAGGGTTCAGACTCATGCAAAACTTTATATTTAGGCTTTAGTAGGGAAAATCGGTGCAAAAGTGTGAAAATTAAAAAAATGTAATGAAGGTCAAACATTACGAATATGCATGCATAACGTAATAGCTATTATTTCATGTTTTAATTTTTAACCTTACAGCATGTCTTCATAGCTCAGGCAGAAAAAGTAAATCAGAAGCTAAATATTTTAGTTTTGATTCTCGGTGGTGGCGTACGAGTCATATTTTTAAAAAACTTTTTAAATCATTACTATATAGTGGGTCCAATATAATATAATAAGAAATATGAAATCTGCATTAATCAAAATATCATATTTAAGTGTATTTTATGACCGGGCAATGCTGGGCAGCCTGCTAATATATATATATATATAGTAATAATCATGACTGCCTCTTTCAAAACTGTTTTCTCATCATTGAGCACTGTATGTTGAAATGTAAAAGTCGGTCTACATTGCCTGGTCATAAAATACGCTTAAATATGATATTTTGATTAATGCAGATTTCGTGTTTATTATTATATTATATTGAACCCACTATATAGTAATTATCAATTTTTTTAAACATGACGATCTATGAACGTAGTCTACGTTCATAGATCGTAATGTTTAAAAAAATTGATCACTACTTAAATGACATTTATGCTTCATAAATATTAATTTCAACATAAATCCTCGCCACGGTTCATGCCGGCCCAAGGGTATTTTCCCTGCTAATGGAGTCAGATGGCTTTGTGGTCGTGTCCGAATCCCTCGACCAACACTTATGTGAATCCCTATACATGATTTCCAAGAGGATGAAATACTAGTGTTTATAGTTATTAAAAGAATAATATTATATATATATATATATATACACACACACATATATATATATATATTTGTAGTCATCGATATACAGTCCTGTTTCGTTGTATCACAACTCATCAGTGCCGCTAGACTAGCACCTCTCCAAAGCCAAGGATCGAACCTTGAACCATTGTGTTGACAGTCGGCAGTTCTACCCCTCGACCACAGAAGCGATGCCTGCAACTAATCTGTCCGAATGTCTATTTAAATAAACACTTGTACAGTGCTCAAACGTTTGTTTGTAAACAAACTGCGAGCTTCGCATTTTTCAGCCAAATAAAGTAGCGAGTGAGATTATTTACGACAGTGTGCAAACCAAAAGGGGGGGGGGGCTTTGTAAAATATATTTGCAGTCATCAGCATACAGTCCTGTTTCGTTGTATCACAACTCATCAGTGCCGTTAGACTATGTATGTTATTTGTTTTTGTTTTTTGCGATACGTCTTGAATGAATTCAATTATTTATGAAAGTGCATTTCTACCTAAATGCGAGTTGGGAATAATCTCGCTAGATTCAGCCACTCTGATGAGTTGTAGACGTCGAAACACGTGTCAATGGATAATTATATTTTAAAAATAATATATATATATATATATATATATAGTAAAACGATTAATAATTATGAATTAAAAATCAGTTTTAAAAGGAAAAACAAACAAAATCTGTTAAGTTTTGAGACATTGTGTTGAACAAAGATGGCGGTGTAGTTCAGACCAGTAACCAAGATGCCGGCCAAGAATCAAATGCAGTCCGTGGTGTAGTTAACGGCGAACTTATTGAATTCGTAAAATTATATTTCAAACATAAGCATGACAGGTCAATGGATATATTGACAAAATGGTATTTAAAACTTAAGCATAATAGACCAATAGCCATATTGACAAAATAGTATTTACAACTTAAGCATGATAGACCAATGAACATATTGACAAAATGGTATGTCAAACTTGAGCATCACAGACTAATGGTTGGTTTGGTTTGATTGTTTTGTTTTACGGCATATCAACCCTTTTCTGTTTTTGTTTTTTTAGATGCCGAATCCAGTTATTTTGGAAATAGTATTCATGTTGTCTTCAGTTATTTTGTAGAAGGTTTTATTCTTCAAGTTCTTTGTATCTTCAATCACTATTTTGTTTGTTTGGTTTGGTTTTGGTTGTTTTATAGTGGATTTTATTGTTTTTGTCCCCTGCTCAGCAGAACATTTTTGTTTTTGGTTTGGCAGAACATAAAGTTTTGCAATGGGAGAGGAAAAAGCGTTATAGTATTTGGTTTGGTTAGGGTTATAGTGGATTTTATCGGTTTTGTTTCCTGCCCTGCAGAACATGAATGAGTTTTGCAATAACAGTGAGAAAAGAGTTACAGCAATTATGTTTGTTGCATTTTAAGTTACGAAACAAGTCAGAAAGTGTGTGTGTGGGGGGGCAGAGATAGAAAGAGAAAGCCACAAATGAGATAGAAGGAAAAGGGGGAAATGGTGGGTTGTTTGTTTTGGTTTTGCAGAACATAATTAAGTTTTGCAAAAGGAAGTAGAAAAACAAAAAGCATCAATGTTAGGCATTTCGTCTCAGGAAGCCAACATCTTCAGATAGCCTGATCTAATAGCACCAAACCTACTAATAGACATATAGATAAAATGGTATTTCAAATATTTCCAATTTATTCATGACAGACCAATGGACATATTGAGAAAATAGTATTTCAAACTTAAGCATGACTAACCAATGGACATATCGACAACATGGTATTTAAAACTTAATCATGACAGACTAATAGAAATATTGACATAATGGTATTTCAGACTTAAGCGTGGCAGACAAATGAACATATTGACAAAATTATATTTTAAAATTAAGCATGACTGACCAATGGACATATTGACAAAATGGTATTCAAAACTTAAGCATAACACGCCAATGGACATGTTGACAAAATTATATTTCAAGCTTAAGTATGATTGACCAATGGACATATTGACAAAATTATATTTTAAACATAAGCATGGCTGACCAATGAACATATGAACAAAGTAATATTTCAAACTTAAGTATGACAGACTAATGTACATATTGGCGTAATGGTATTTCAAACTTAAGCACAACAGACGACCATATTGACAAAATTATATTTCAAACTTAAGCATGATAGACTAATGGACATACTGGTATAATTTTATTTTAAACATAAGCATGACAGCCCTACGGACATATTTAAAAAATGGTATTTCAAACTTAAGCAATACAGGCCAATGGCCATATTGACATCATTGTATTTCAAACTTAAGCATGACAAACCAATGGACATATTTACGAAAAATTTTTCCAAACTTAAGCATATCAAATCAATATTAATAGCAACAAAATTGTATTTCAAACATAAGCATGGCAACAAAATTGTATTTCAAACATAAGACATGTTGACGAAATGATATTGCAAACTTAAGCATTACGGATTTATGGACATATTGACAAAATAGTATTTTAAACTTAAGCAAAACAGGCCAATGGACATATTGCCAACATGGTATTTTAAACTTAAGCATGACAGACCAATAGACATATTGACAAAATGGTATTTCAAACTTAAGCCTGATAGATCAAGTAACAGAATGACAAAATGGTATTTTAAAATTTAACTTATGGACAGAGCCTCTTTTAGAGTTGCATTGACATAGATTACTTTCACTCCCACCCCAACTCACTAATTTCATTAAAACTACATATTTAGCAGTGGAAATGTTATTTCCAACTAAAGCATGACAGACAGACGGAGCCGTTATAAAGAGTCATGGGCGTATAAAAAGACATAAGTATGTACTTACATACACGTGTATTGTTCAAACGACTTTTGTATTAGAAATTCATTTTCACGCTTTTCAAAAAGGGGGGAAAAAAAGAGTCAGAGTTCATTTTTACAACAAACAAAACCGCCAAGTCGATGAAACGGCAATAAATTCCGTTCTATCTCAAACTGTCCGATATAATTGTTTCCTGTTCAGCAATCTGTTGTGTTTAAATCAGACATTTTCCTTTATCTTTATCTTTTCATTTCAGACTGATCTTCTGAGCACCAACTCCAACCCCAATCTAACACAGGAAGCAGTGTCGGCACTAGGGAATCAAGGATACATTCTATTCCTACGATACAGAGTTCTCCCCAGTAGACTCCTCTTTGTAAACAAATAATTGTATTAATTTATTTTGGTCTTATTCTATAGCCCTCACCCTACAAACACCAGTGGAATATTAGTGACCTGCTATGCTGTATATCTTGGATAATTGCACTTCTTGGACTTTTTCGCTTTCTGGCATATTGGTAAAATAAAGCTATTAATTAGGACATTTATATTTTCTTAAACATATTAATATTATTAATTGTACTAAAATGGGTGACCATTTGGGAATTCTATGTGCTGTATGTGCTCTCCGCTTATCTCGGCATTTGTTTCCAGTCGTCCTGTACTTCACTTGCCACTGGACTCAAGCGGTGCCGATTCAGGAGAAGTGTGGTTAGGGATTGCGCAACCCTTGCCTCATAATTACATGTGCAGCTACCCTTACAGGGGTATCCATTGTCTTCTGAGACTGAACGGAAGCTTCCATTAGTATTATTTAAGAAGTATGGCCATTGGTCGATCGAACTCACATATGCATATCTGGTGATGGCCGCTATTCAATTGTTTAGGAAGTTCTGGAAACGTTGAAATGTTTCACTGCTATAGAAGCTGAAATATCAATATCGCTTGAAACAAGTTTTCTGATTGTTTCCAAAATCAATAACTAACTACAGAGGGAATTCATCATTAAACAATTTTCTTGCACAGTCTTATTGTGAAAGCCCGACGCGCCATTCTTACCATGTCGAGGACTCCTTCTTGATAATCAGTTCGATAGAGGTCGATCATTCTGACTTTTCATGTGTAGTACTGAGATAGGGTTCTGGTTAGTCCTGGGATCCTTGGACATCTAACCTGCCGGTCCTTGTCTTCCCAGTTTAGGGGTAGTTAGTTTATTGTGTCTCGACCAGGGAATGCCGATGGGGCTGCCCAGGCATTTTTACAGAGCTAGAATGCACTGCACCAAATCCCACTTTCCAATCTTGTGTCATATTCTCTTGCAATGAAAAGGAAGAAAATAATCTGTTGATCCTTTATTTGGGTCTTACATCATCATCATCATCATATCACATCATTATCATATATCATCCTCACCATAATCATATCATTATCACGATCATATCACATCATCAGCATCACCATAATCATATCATCATCATCACCATAATCATTGTTGTCATCATCATATCACATCATCATCATCACGTCATCATCACATCATCATAATCATATCATCATCATCACATCATCATAGTCATCATCATCACCATCATATCACATCATAATCCCCATCATATCACATCATCATCACCATAATCATATCATCATCATATCGTATGAACCAGAAGATTCTATTGTTGGCATTGGTTTCCCCGATATTTTTCTAGCCAAAATTCATTCTAGAATGACATCGGGTACTTACAGGAGGGACTACGTGAAAGTTGTCAACATCCTAAGTGAAAGTGATTTCTGTGGAACGAACTGGATTCGAACTCGGGACACTCGGGTTGTCAGTCTGTGGATTGAATAGTAGACTTTTATCTATACTCGTTTAAGAGACCATCTTCATTTGTGTTAACAATTCGATCTATAGTCCTGAATTGATCTACTTATTATCTTCTCCCTTCCCTGATGACATTATTCTTGGCCCAGTTTTAGCTTTCTTGCTTTCCGTTTGCACTTTTGGCTCATCTTAATTCTTCCCCTTGCAAAGCAGCTTTCTTTGAACAATCACAAGTACGACCATATAGAAAGCCCGCTGGAGAGAACTTGAATGCCTACTAGACACTATCCTCGAGTGTCTAAGTTTCTCTCTGTAAAGGGGTTTGTCAGAACAACCTGGCATGAGGATACTTTTCTCCAGAAGTAACCAAATATTCAAAATCACAGAGTATTCACAGCCCTAATAAGATCTTCTTTCTATGACTAAACCATATTAGCTTTTACGAGGAATGATGCAACCGTCTCTAAGTGATGTTACCTCAAGTAACAGCACGAAGCTGGATACTCCACCAGACTAGATAAATTCTTGTCCTGGAACCCAGTAATACCAAGAGACCAAAACGAAAGATATACTACAACATATGAAAATGGTTACACCCTACAAAGGTGTACTTCGCTTAAGGTAAACAATTATGGTATTGGCTTATGTAGCGAACTTATAAATTTCAACTAAAAAAATTATAGGTTTAGAATTAAGTAATACTAAGAATTATAATTTTTGTAGTAATACATTTGATTATAACAGTTAAGAGAGCTTAGTCACGTATAGTTTTAAATTCAGATTACTAATATATGCAAATGTGTAATAGATTATAACTATTGATGTTTTTTAGGCAAATATGGATATATTAATTTATAAATAATAAACTTAATAATTAATAAATAGAACATTTCTAGCAAAATATACCAAAATTAATAGAATTTTTTTTAGTACGAATAGATGAGTTTTAGGTACTTTATTTCTAAATTTAAAATGGCGTAATGTAAACATATTATAATCCATCAGTGAATCTATTTTGCCCTTAACTCATCAGAAGAAATAGTAGACATGATTAAATCCGAAAATTGGAATAAAATGGCGTAATGTAAACATATTATAAGGTATTTACAGCTTCTCTTCCAATTTAAACACACTTTATCTCCTTTTGAATTTATTGTTGCTATTTCTACTGATGACTTAAGGGCAAAATAGATTCACTGATTGACATAATAAGTGATTGATTTTGTGCTATGAAACAGATACTGTCAAGAATTATAAATGTCAAATGAATTAAAGGAATAAATTTTAAGATGGTCAACATACTAAACTTTGGAGTATAGACTTTTGTCATTCATTCATTATATTGCTCTGTAATTACATTGAGCTTATTAAATAAGGTTTGGTATATATCAAAAGGAAATAAATTATATTTCCACAGGTATATATATATATATATATATGAACAAATGATTAATAAAACATGTTAAAAGACATCGTGAAAAAGAGTTAAAAATATATTTAATTTTAAAAAGGAAAAACAAGATAAGTGGATAGTCCTTAATCCGCGGAGTTTCGAATAAATACTCTCCTTCTCATCAGAGGGTAGGAATTAGCAAAATGCGGGATCGGATTTTGCATGTAAAAGTATTTAATGAAACTACAAGTAAGTCACAGATCTTACTTGGTTAAAAAAAAAAGGTGGGGTAAGGGGAATAGGAGGTAAAAGAAAAATGATAAAAAGATTTCACATGAATGGATAGTCCGGTGAAGGGTAAAAAATCCAAGAATGGTAAAATCCAAATAGGGTCAAATTATGAATTGTGCTTCCTTTATAAAATTAAATATGTTTTTAACTCTTTTTCCAGATGTCTTTTAACATTTTTTATTAATCATTTGTTCATATTATAAGCTCTATTTCCTTTTCGGTTTTTTATTGAGCTTTTACATCTGGTTGAGATTACTTTACTTGTAAATATTAACTATTTAATATTTATAATATATTTTAAGTTTACCATTTTGATTACCTTGGTAAAGTTATTGTAATTTTTATTTCACTTATATATATATATATATATATATATATATATATATATATATATATATATATATATATATATATATACATATACATATATACATATACATATATACATACAGCTAATATATATATATATATATATATATATATATATACAGCTAATATATATGTACATATACATATATGCATACAACTAATATATATATATACATATATATATATATATATATATATATATATACAGCTAATATATATGTACATACAGCTAATATATATATATACAGCTAATATATATATATATATATGCATACAGCTAATATATATATACAGCTAATATATATATATATATATATATATGCATACAGCTAATATATATATACAGCTAATATATATATATATATATATATGCATACAGCTAATATATATATACAGCTAATATATATATATATATATATATGCATACAGCTAATATATATATATATATATATGCATACAGCTAATATATATATACAGCTAATATATATATATATATATATGCATACAGCTAATATATATATATATATATATATGCATACAGCTAATATATATATACAGCTAATATATATATATATATATGCATACAGCTAATATATATATACAGCTAATATATATATATATATATGCATACAGCTAATATATATATACAGCTAATATATATATATATATATATATGCATACAGCTAATATATATATACAGCTAATATATATATATATATATATGCATACAGCTAATATATATATACAGCTAATATATATATATATATATGCATACAGCTAATATATATATACAGCTAATATATATATATATATATATGCATACAGCTAATATATATATATATATATATATATATATATATATATATATACAGCTAATATATATATATATATATATATATATATATATATATATATATATATATATATACAGCTAATATATATATATATATATATACATACAGGTAATATATATATATACAGCTAATATTTATATATATATATACACATACATATACAGCTAATATATATATATATATATATATATATATATATATATATAGCTAATATATATATATATACATACAGCTAATATATATATATACATACAGCTAATATATATATAGCTAATATATATATATATATATATATATATATACAGCTAATATATATATATATATATACAGCTAATATATATATATATATATATATATACAGCTAATATATATATATATATATATATACAGCTAATATATATATATATATATATATATATATATATATATATATATATATATATATATATATATATATATGTTTAACCATAAAACAATATTTCTGTAATTTTTAGATCTGTAAATTGCATAGATGGTCCGACATTTCCAAAGCTGATTTCCGTATTCAAAAAGTAATTAAAAATTAAATTTGGCTTTCTCAAGTAGACGTTATTAATTAACATATTGCTTCAGTTCAAATAATATGATTTTATTTCCGTACTTCAGGGGCCAATAAAACAGGCAAATCTATTTCGAATCAACTTTTGGGACAATATTCTTCGAGTTTTGTTATTATCATTGCAATAAGATAAGGAAACTATATTTTCAAATTATATCAAACGTCGCCTGTTCTATTTTATACAATGCAAAACATCCCATAAGTAATTTTGAAAGATCTGATAGAGAATTATTATATTAAAAAAAACAACTTGCATGCCTTAAAAAAAGTATGTTTGTATTCTGAGTTCAAACAATGAATGGTGACTTTGCGTTAGACTAGGGTGATCCGAATATTTTAAAAGAAGTCGATATTTTACTACGTTGAGTTAAGGAATAAACAGCTGATTTTCAGATGAGCGACACACTTGCAGATAGCATCCCCAAATCTATTTTATGATGATTAACAAAACTCGTGAACAACTAAGTCTCTCTCAGGTGGTACACGTCATGTACAGTCATCTCCTATCTGATAGAGAGAGAGAGAGAGAGAGAGAGAGAGAGAGAGAGAGAGAAATAGTACCTATTTTCAATTCTTTTTTAAATAATGAAAGTTCTAATAAATGACAAAGACATCATAATTTTTATATGAGCATCACCACTTTATCAAGGCCGATAGGCCACTCGAGGATAAGGGTTAAAGAGTGTACAGTAGTCAATTGGACGATATAGTTATCGTTAGTAATGGAAATTCGGTAAATTCGTTAACTTAAGTGGAACGGCTCATCAGGAACTTGTTTACGTTGGACTTGAAGACAACCATATTGTAGTCAGCCGGAAAGCAGGAAAACGGAAGACAGTTCCACAGGCGTGCAGTTCTAAGAAAGAAGCTTTGTTCATGAAATCTACGTTTAGGTTTAGGCACAGATAAAGAGTGTGGGGAATTATTGATAGTGTTTTCAGCTAGACGAGTGTTTCTTATGAAAGTTTGGCGAGGGGGGGCCTATGGATTGAAACTCAGTCGAGCACTTGCCATGAAAATAACGATAAAGCAGAGACAAACTCGCAACATCTCTTCTGTGAGAAAGAGGTTGGTGCAATTAATAATGAATTTATTCTATGAGAAATTATAATTTAGTCTCATAATAGATGTTTTTTTTTTTTTTTTTTGGCATATCAACCATGTATGAGTGATTTTATGTCAAATAATGTTATTCAATGGAATCCTAAGGCAGGATAATTATTTTATTAATTTACTAATACGATAGCGTGTGTGCTATTTTCTGTTTCACGTTTACATTCGGGTCGTTTAATAGTTATATACTTCCATTTCTTTTCATAAATAATTTCGCCAAAAATTCTTCATAAGTTTTGGTTTCGGTTTCGATTATAGCTGAAGCAACTCAAGTTATATATACTTCATAAGTTATTATTTCGGTTTCGATTTAAGTTAATGCACCCAAGTCATATGGATATATTTTTTTTTTATTTTTGAAATTGCAACTTTATTATATATAAAAATCGATAGAACATTAAGTCTATAATAATATATATATGAAATCTGCACGAATTAAAATATCATATTTAAACATACTTTACGACCGGGCTTTGCCAGGGGTTCGTGCTAGCTTAGATGAATACTTTTGCAGTTTTAACAAAAAAGCTACAATAATATCAGAGCGTATCCATTTAAACTGAACATCTACAGAATACCAACATCAATATATTACATATGAATGGGTCCTCTGTGGAATTTCCACAGGTCCTGCTAGTCTATATATTAATATTGTAGTACCTTTAACGTACGTACATGTGTCACGGTTTCCAGATTATAAATTTTTGATCGGGAGATCCTATTTATTAAGAAGGAGGATAGAAGATAATAACATACTACGAACATTAAATAAATATATAGAAATGCTAATTTAATTTTTGTACTATGTTATCATCCTTTATCTTCCCTTTTAATAAATAGGATCTCCCGATCACCGAAGATGCAATGTAATAGTAATTGTCTGTATTTTTGAGATGAGGTGTTTTCATTTATTGAGATTGTCGGACTGACTTCCTCATCTTGGTTGTTATAGTCACATGCTCTTCATCTTGGTTGTTGACTTCCTCATCTTGGTTGTTATAGTCACAGCTCACATGCTCGGACATAATAACCTACTGAGCTGACCAAGCGTAGAGCTGAATGCAATTTGGACACCTTTAATAGAGAGAGAAAACCTTGAATAACAACATAGGTTTAACATTAACAAAAACCAACTAAGAATTGTCCTAGTGACATATGGCCGAGTGGCCCTAGACGTTGTATCAAAGTTTACAGTTACCCAAAGGTGCTGAGTTCAATCCTGAACGAAGGCAGTGAAAAGTAACATTCAAAACAGAGAATCAGCAACTATGTCTCAGAGCCTAGCTGGAGTCCGAACACGGTACCCCCGCAATAATAATAAAGGGTTGGGTTCGAGACTCCTAACAAACGGTTCTCCAGTTCGATAGAAAACGCCTGATGAAGGCCGGAGGACGAAGCGGCCAAAACGTTGTGACTATAACAACCAAGATGAGGAAGTCAGTCCGACAATCCAAAAAAAATGCAATGTAATAAAAAAGAAAGTAATAATAAATGATGTTGCTTTTCGGTCACACGTGAAACTAAAATATGCGTTCTTGGTCTTCTGGCTAGAATCCAAGAGTAGTATCTGTTCTGTCTAAAGATGGTATAATGATATCGTTGGGTTACCATTTGCACCGGGCGTCCATACAATGGAAATCTGTCACAGACTCCTATGAGGATATTGGAGATAGACCGTAATAACCAGATACATTCTGACACTACATTAACCAGATTACTTAGATAAATACTTTTATAGTTTTAACAAAAAACGACCCTGGTGTCTAACTCTGCATTGTAAATAGGTACACTAATATCGCTGAACGTCCACAGAATACACAGCAGCAATGTATTATATGAGATGCCACTGTGGAATTTCCACATGTCCTGCTAGTATTATATTAATTTTGCAAAATAAAAACATTAAAATAAAAACTGTAAAATTAATCGGCTTTGAAGAGTACAACTTATTTAGTGGCTAGCCCTGTCGGTGGGGCATTAGAATACACCGACTGCCCCCCCCCTGCAGAGGGTAAAAGTCCCTCAATGGGGGTGCTGGATATGACCTTAAACTATATCCAGTGGTGAGGCCCCAGCTTGTGGGCTTTGGGGAGTGTGGAGCCACCCTTTAATTACCATTGCTCCCAGGTCCACTCTGACCCAGAGTGGTAGTACCTGTTAGAGTTCCGACTATGGGTTGAATAGAAACCGACTCGAAAACAACAAATATATTCTATTAAAAAATGTTTTCTTCAAAATCTTTGGATTCGGCATTATAACTCGAAAAAGTTTGATATGCCGTAAAACAAAAACAACCAAACAACCAATTATTTAGTGGCATTTCCAGTTGGAGTTCTTCCATTAAAGAGGTCCGTACTAGGATTTCCTTTGGCTTTGTTGCAGATCTTAACAGTCTATTAATATATGTTTGACGGTATAAGTTTGTGTACATGCTGTACACATTGAAGTCTCTTCACTTTCCAACAAATATTTGTAATTAGTGATGGGACGATTCCAATATTTTCCCCGATTCCGACACAATTACCGATTCCGATTATTTATAAATTCCTAAATATTTAACTATAAAGTTGTATTTTTTCTTCGATTACCGTAAAAAAAAACATACATGTTAAATGCGCAAATATTTTCCTAAACGTAAAAAATATATTTGTGGGGGGGGGGACCTATCGATTTTAGCTTCACTGGTGGTTTAAAAATCAATAAATATTTATTTTATCATTATTACCAGCGATGGAAGATTTTGATTTAAACAAAATCAAATAAAAAAGACAATTAAAAGAATCGGTTTTGGTATTGGAAAATCGGTACAAATTTTTCCGATTCCGATACCGATTCCGATATCGATTCCGATATCGATTCCGATACCCTCAAATATTCCGATTTTTCCGATTCCCGATTCCGATTCTGATTACTCATCCCAACGCTATTTGTAATATGTGTTGAAGTCTAACTACGACAACCTCTGCTCTGATTGAGATTGCCGGACTGACTTCATCATCTTGGTTTTTATAGTCACAACGTTTCGGCCGTTTTGCCCTCCGGCCTTCATCAGGTGTTTTGTATCGAACTGGAGAACCGTTTGTTAGGAGTCTCGAACCCAACCCTTTATTATTATTACGGAAGTACCGTGTTCGGACTCCAGCTAGGCTCTGGGACATAATTGCTGATTCTCTGTTTTTGAATGTTACTTTTCACTGCCTTCGTTCAGGATTGAACTCAGCACCTTTGGGTAACTGTAAACTTTGATACAACGTCTAGGAGCACTCGACCATATGTCACTACCCCCGTAATAATAAAGATGAGGAAGTCAGTCCGACAATCTCAATCAATGGAAACACCTCATCTCAAAAATACAGACAATTACAACCTCTGCTCTTTTCGACTTTCTGTAGTCTGGTTATCGCTCATCAAGAATTTGCGAAATCTTGTT
>NC_136496.1:29852982-29855482 GCF_053919585.1 Euprymna scolopes | reverse complement strand
TCATTAATGATTTTTTCTTTTTCTATTTCATATATTTTACAGATAATAATTTTGGAAATTAATTATAGATGAGTATAACATTGAACAATCTACGCAACTTATGAACTTGTTTTGCCAAAATCAGGAA
The DNA here is from genome assembly GCF_053919585.1 of Euprymna scolopes. Lineage (NCBI taxonomy): Eukaryota > Metazoa > Mollusca > Cephalopoda > Sepiida > Sepiolidae > Euprymna > Euprymna scolopes. The sequence goes on along the minus strand of NC_136496.1, from coordinate 29,855,355 downwards.
ATGTTTTGGCGACGACATTATCACTCGCTATGGCAATGTCAAATGTCCACCACGTCCCCTAGACCTGACTAGCCCCGACCTTTTCTTGCGGAAATATCTTAAAGAAAAAGTCTATGTTAACAAACCCCAAACCCTGCAAGAATTAATGGAAAACATCGGGAAGGAAATAAGGGAGTCAAATCGCAATCCAGAGATTCTGCAATCTGTCATGAATAAAGTTTTGGAAAGAGCACAAATATGCGAAGCTGAAAATGGGCAACATTTAAGAGACTTTATTTTTTGATAAATAAAGAATGTTTGAATTTTGCATTATTTTAAAATAATGTCCGCCTATCTTAGCCAGATTGCGTTAAAATTACAGAAAGATTTCATCAAAAATAAAGAATCTATTTAAGTTCAAAGCCTTTCAGTGAGGTTTTAAACAATTTATATGACACTTATCGTTGGCTAGGTTTTGACACTGAACTGATATTGATTGTTTATTTGTTTTTTAGCTTCTTATATCAAGTAGCTTCATATCTTGTCTGGAGCGATTTCCATAAAAAATAAAAATAAATAAAATAACTCACACGCTCATATATTAAAAATTGTTGTTTTTTATGCAAATGCGTTTCACATGAATAGATAAACCAAAATAAATGTCTCAATTATATTTCCTTTTATATTGCAATAGTAACGTTTGGCCATAACATTTTATATTAAGAATTTTGATTTTTTTAATAAGAGGTCTACCGCCTATTAAGTCCCAAAGGCCACTCGAGGAAATGATTAATAAGTGTATGGTAGTTATCGTTATACTTATGTAGTTTTTTTTTGTTTTTTTTTTACACAGTGATCACCACTTATCAAGGCCCGGAAGCCACTCAGGGATAAGGGTTATTGCAAGTACAGTACGTTAGTGTGGAGATTTGATGAAGTGTTTACTTAAGAGGGCGGTTCATTAGGAATTTGTTAACGTTGGACTTGAAGACATCCAAGTTGTAGTCCGGTGGGAAGCATGCAGATGGAACAGAGTTCCACAGGCGTGCAGGTCTAAGAAAGAAGCTTTGTTCATGAAATCCGCGTTTTGATTTAGGCACAGATATAGAGTGGGGGAAAATTTTCACAGTGGATTCAGCTAGACGGGTGTTTTTCGTGAAAGATTAGCGAGGGGGGACCAGAGATTGGAGTTCAGACGAGCACCTGCCATGGAAATAACGATAAAATAAGGATAGGCTCGCAACATCTCTTCTGTGGGAGAGAGGTTGCAGGGTAGAGAAAAGGGCATCCCCCACTAAGCCACAAAGTCTATTTTGTACTCAGTCAAGTTATGCGGAAAATAGTGAAAAATTAGTATAATTTGATTATTTAAGAGGACAGCTCAGCAAGGACTTGTTTACATTCGACTTGAAGACGACTCTATTGTAATCAGCTGAAAAACAGACCAGCAGAACAGAGTTCCACAGGTAGACAATTCTAGGAAAAAAAGCTTTAGTCGTGGAATTAGCGTCTAGTTTTAGACAGAGAGAGTGGGTGAAATTGTTGATACTGGTTATAGATAGACGAGTATTTTTTTGTGAAGGTTTCGCAAGGGAGTACAATTGATTGGAGCTCAGGCGAACACTTGCCATGAAAATAACGATAGAGTAGGCACAGGCTCGCAGTGATTATTCTGTGGGAAAAGGTTGCAGGGAAGAGAAAAGGGCATCATCTACCAAGTTTCAAAGCCGGTTCTGAATGCTGTCAAGGCAGGATAGGAAGCTCCCGCCCAGATATGCCAGCATAATTAAAAAAGAATAATTAACGCTGGGAATAGACTGAAAAAAAATAATAATACAAGGTGGTCCAAAAGTCTTGGGCACCTTTCAAGTTCTAATATTTGCTCAACTTTTTTTTAAAACTAAATGCATTAATTTCTTCATTCCTTTTCAAATCCAGTAATGGCGTTTTGTGTGCTTGAATTTGCAAAAACTGAATCATGAACACTTGTGCCTCCCAGATCCCCAGATCTCACACCCTGCGATTTCTTCTTTTCTCATATATATATATATAATTATAAAACTCAAATGACCTTGTAACGGGTGTTGTAACCCAACATCTAGTTTACGACTTCCGGTTGCGCATTCGTACAGAACCAAATAATCCACGCGACAATAAAATGTATTGTTGTACTGTGTACGTTTTCAACGTCCCAATTGTTTTTTTTTTCGCGTTAAAATTATCCAAATAACCAATTGTTAATACTTTCTGCATTTTTTTTACATCATTCATTTCCATATTACGTTTATTTTAACACAAATACATCTACTTTAACCTATTGACAACCATATGAGCATTTTACAACTGCGATTTACCAACAGCCTTCCTTTTTTTTAAATTTATTCTCCATTTTTT
>NC_136496.1:29805482-29847982 GCF_053919585.1 Euprymna scolopes | reverse complement strand
TAGGATATAAAAAAAAAAAATTACCTGGCATATTCAAGCAGAGGAAAAACGCTGTTTTTAACTTTTTCATTTTTATTTTTAACTTTTTAATTTTAATTTAAATTTTATTTATTAATTTTTCTCTTTAATTTCCCTTTTTTCCTTCCTTTCCCCCCTTCCTTCTTTTTCTTTCCTCCCTCTCTTTTTTTTTCCAGAGCAGCCCGAGAACGGAAGAAGTGGACAATATTATGCTCTCTTTGCAAATATCTTCGAATTGCGCCAGATCCAGCATGACGCCTGTCTAACAATTGTTTGCAGGCGACATTTTTGTTTTTTAAAATCCCTTCCAGTGACGCCTATTTTCGAAAGAAATATATATATATATATATATATATATATATATATATATATATATATATATATATATATATATATATATATAAGCCTGACGAATCCTAACGTGGATCAAACGCAGAATATTCTGTGTAGTTTAATTGCCATATATATTTTATATAAATATATATACCGGCAGGAAACACGACGTTGCCAGGGTTTGAATGAGTATCAACGAATATTTCATAGTCCCATTATTTTATTGCCATGGAAATCGGTAAAATCGTTCATTTTTAAGTTAAATCGATTGATTGTCTTCTCTAGTTAAGGGCCCCATCGCGGTGCACTGGTAAGAAACTTAAAATTCCCGCAATGACTTAGTCCATAATACATTGTAGTCTTCATTGCACTGTAGAGAACCTACTGTTGATTTGATAACATTTTTTTCCATATATAATGACTTGAATTAAAATGCAAAGGTCAAGTATTGTGCTTCAATTAGTCTTTAACAGAAACATTAATTTCGAACGCGTTCCTGTCATATCAAAGAATCTACTGTTGATTTTATATGTCGGCCCTTTCGGCTTGTGTTACAATAAAACTTCTTATATGCACTTGTCATGTTAGGCTGTATAAGGTGTTTACTTTGGTCAAAATCGCCTGGTTCATCTTTTATTTGATTATTTCTATTATCAAAGACAAAAAATATCTAAGAACACTGCCAAAAATATAAAGTACCTACGTGTGGAATTTCTCTAAAAATCCGCCCAGCTGTTTTCGAGTCAATAGAGAACGAGCTTACACACAGACTAAGTTATATATATATATATATATATATATATATATATATATATATATATATATATAACTTAGTCTGTGTGTAAGCTCCATTCATGTGAAATCTTTTTATCATTTTTCTTTTACCTCCTATTCGCCTTACCTCACCTTTTTTTTTTTTAACCAAGTAAGGGTTGTGACTTACTTGTAGTTTCATTAAATACTTTTATATGGAAAATCCGATCCCGCATTTTGCTAATTCCTGCCCTTTGATGAGAAGGAGAGTATTTCTTCGAAACTCCACAGATTAAGGACTATCCACTTATCTTGTGCTTCCTTTTTTAAAATTAAATATGTTTTTAACTCTTTTTCAAGATGCCTTTTAACATGTTTTATTAATCATTTGTTCATATATATATATATATATATATATATATATATATATATATATATATATGTCCCTACTTTTGAATATCTCAAGCCGGGATATATATATATATATATATATATATATATATATATATATATATATATATATATATATATATATATATATATATATATCCCGGCTTGAGATGTTCAAAAGTAGGGACTAATTGATACAACAAGGTTGTTAGATAGTGCTCGATAACAAGAGCAAAACATTTTTTTATTTATATTTTCGGATGTAAAGAGTTACATTTGGTCGCTACAAACAGACATCTGTTTCAGTCAATGAGACTTCATCAGGCGACCCTGAACCATTCGACGCTATAGAAAAAAGGATAAACAGAGCTCTTCAAATATAAATAAATAAAAATAAAGACTATAAAAGTCGCGGCTCTCTAAAAAAGTAAGAAAAATGGAGAAGTCGTATTGCAACCATTTTTTTGAAAATCGTTAAAAAGTTACCAAAGGTGGATTTATAGACAATATAAATGTGAAATTATTAAGGTGGGGCGTAGTTTACCAGAACAGTAGATCGTATTAGTGGATGAGGGAGTTAAACTAATCTGCTAATTTTTGCGTGTAAAATATAAGGGGTTTGCAAATGTGTTTGTTGACACAAGTCCCGTATCAGAAAAAGCGGAAGGTTATGGAGGCAGAGAGAGTTTAATAATAATAATAATAAAAAAGAAATAAAGAAAAGTGAAATAGAGTTAATAACAAATTGAATATGGTGCAAAGCGGGAGAGTATATATATATATATATATATATATATATATATAGTCATCCACATACAGTACTGTTTCATCATCAGTGCGGCTAGACAAGCAACTACCTCAAGTCAGGATCGCAACCCGATCGCCCAAACGACAGTCGGTGCTTCTAACCGTTGCGCTAAACGGCTGCTGCTATGCGGGCAGTGAATTTACAATATTTTGACATTATATATATATATATATATATATATATATATATATATATATATATATATATATATATATATTAGTGCAAATTTTTTTGGAAAATTCAAAGACTCACGTTTTCTTTTTTATAACCTTCGTTTATTTCCTGGATTTTTCCATTACAGCTGTTTCATTAATGAGTTGGCAATTTTACGATTTATGTTTCCGTAAAAATATCCTGTCCTCACCAACTTCTTCAGATGTTTATCCATTGGATTTTTACAACAAATGGTATATTTTTAACATGCTGGACATCGTATTCGGGTAAAAAGATTTCCACAGCCATGCTTCCTCATTTCCTCCATTTTTTGGTATTATATAAAGATGTCTAGACCCGTATACATTGAAAGTAACGACATTTCAAAAACAAACTTAAATATATATATATATATATATATATATATATATATATATGTTTACATATATATATAACGTTTACTGTTTTATGGGAAAAATTCCAACAAAGTGCTCGATTACAAAGAAAAAATTCAAATATAAGAGCTTAATATTACGAACAGAATAGGACAAAATAAATTTAAACATATATTTACTAAAATAATATATTAAATAGAAAATTTAAAAATTGATATTAAAATAAAATATATAGAAATAGGGACAGACAAGCTATAATTAATATAATAAATTATAATTGTGGCCCTAGTTTTTCCCCAGAAAGATAAACAGAAAAACAATATGGCTGACGAGAGCCCAACATTATTTACCATTAACTGGTTTCCCTTTTGTTAGGCTTGAAACCGACGGTACCAATGTTTTTCTGACCTTCTGTACAGTTATATATATATATATATATATATATATATATATATATATATATATTGGTTGGTTCGTTACATTCCTATGACCAAAAGGAAAGAATAAGTCCACAATCATAATTTTCGTTTATTTTTTAATTTTGGTGAATGCCTATATTTTCTTTTTTACCGTCTTACGCACGTTTCATAATTTATAACTAAAAATGTTAATATTCATAGATTTGGATCCTATTCAGAGCCGAAAAAAATATATATAGTATTCCAAAACAACAACAAAAAAAAAGGAATGAATGGTTCATAAGAAAACTGTGAAGGATGGCAAGTCAAAAACATAAAAAGAGACCCCCACCCACCAAAAAAAAGAAGAAAATCTTCAGCGAGATAATAGTTATTCAAGCTACCATCTTAGTTAATAGTCAATTTTCGATTTCAAGCTCCGATTGCACCGTTCAGTCTCAAGAGGCAAAGTATAGCCCTGTTGAGGCAGCTGCGCGTGTAATTTTGAGGCAAGAGTTGCGCAATCATCAACCATACCTCTCCTGAATCGGCACTGTTTGAGTCCAGTAGCAAAGAGAAGTCCAGGATGACTGGAAACAATGCCGAGATATTCCAAACTTAAAACCGTAAAACTTCCAATAAAATCTGAAAATACCCGTTTATAAAATATTGTTAGCCCTAAAATTGAAAAAATTATTATGTTTGACTTTCATCTTCGTCGCCAACTGTTATATTTGCAGGTTGAACCAAATAACGTATACGGCAATACAAATGAAGACTCAACAAACAAAGGTAGATCAATAAGAAGTGTATTAGAAAAAGTATATTTACAGTATATTTACATAATGGTTGTCAAGTAAGAGAGTCTTGGTTGGAGAACATATCTGCTCTCGGCTCAGCCTTCGGTGGCTTCTGGTTAACACACACTCAGACTAACCGAGTCTTGCTATTTATGTGTAATATTATCCACATATGTAAATGAGTGGGTGCCACCACAACAATTATAAACTGCTAGATATTATTAAACGGTTAGATACCAAAGTACCATTAGTTTGGAGGGTGCTAGACATACCATATGTTAGCTACATATTAATATTCTCTGTAACCACGATGTAAATGACCCTATCTCAGAATAACATTTTCTAATTTTTACCTTTAGTTTTCATTATTCAGCTTCACAGTGCTTTCGATGGTGGTAATCAGCCTCTCCGTCTTTTGCCTGATGTATTTTTTTAATCCTCAAATTATATTGTCCACACAACGTTCAATGCTAAACAACCCTCTTCATCTTTCTTTCTTTCTTTTTCACATGAAGTAGTTTAAAATCACCCGCTTTGATTTATGAAAGTTGTGTCAACTTGAACATACAGCACATAGAAGGTCTAATTATGATAAGTTTTCAATATAATTTATTTGCGTGAATATATCATTTTGATTCTGATATTAGAATTTCAGCTGTAATTTCTATATTGCTCACGCCACCATCTCAGATTTAATCATCCATTTTTGATTCCTAACTCCAAACTCGACAAAATTCCAATAAAATTTGAAAATACTTTTTTTATAAAATATTGTTAGCCCTAAAATTACATAATAATGTTTATAAACTACTAGATGTTATTGAATGCCTAGATATGAAACTACCATTAGTTTAGAGGGTTGCTAAATAAACCATGTGCTAGCTAAATCTAAATGTTACTCAGTAACCACTATGTAAATCACCCCATCCCAGATGAATATAACATTTTCTATTTTTTTTTTAATTATTTTTTTTATTTTTGTCTCCTGTTTTGCTGCGCTTTACTTTTCATTTTTCACATTCACGATGTTTTTGGCGGTGGTAATCAGCCTGCATTTTTGTGATGTAGTTTTTAATGTTCAATATTTAGCAATCCTTTTCCCCCTTCTTTCCTTTTCACATAGAATCGTTTAATATCCTCCTTCATTTATAAAAAATTGTGTATATTCGAAAGTACAGTAAATAGAAGGCATGATGAGTTTTTAAAATAATTAATTTGCATACATATAATTTTTAGTTCCAACATTAGAATTTCAACGCTGATTTCTTCTGATAATCGAAATGTCTATATTAATAATTAGAATGCGTATAACTCTCGCACACAAATCAAATCGTGTTTGTTTGATATCAATTAAATAAGCTTTCAATATTTCTTTCTTCTGTTCATTTGTCATTTCATAAATTGTACATGAAATATAAATACAATAAAATATTAAACACATTGTCCTTCTTATTAACAACATAAAATTGAGTTGTAGCTGATTGGTTTGTTTATGGGTTTGATTAGGTCTAACCATTTTATGACATATCAACTTTTTCGGGGTTATTTAATGTTGGAAAACAACACTTATTTGTATTATTGGGATTATTCGAACTACTGTTCTCATCTCATAGGTATTACGGCATAATCACGTTGACACACCGGTTCCCACTGGATCACCGAAGTTAAGCAACGTTGAACCTGGTCAGTACTAAATGGGTGACCATTTGGGACTTTCAGGTGCTGTATGTGCTCTCCACTTATCTCGGCATTGTTTCCAGTCGTCCGAGATTTCTCCTTGCCACTGGACTCAAACAGTGCCGATTCAGGAGAAATGTGTCCGGGATTGCGCAACCCTTGCCTCACAATTACATGCGCAGATGTCCTCACAGGGGGTATCCTTTGTCTTTCAAGACTGAACGAAGGCATCGTTCTCATCTTCAGTGTTATTTGAACAACATTTCGGTGGATGTAATCTCCAACCTTCTTCAGGTGTATCTTGTCGAACTCAAGACTCTGCAGGGAATTTTTCAACGGAACTCTTTATTCAATCCATGGGAGTAGAATGTTCTTGTAGATGTTCTAAGTAATTTACAAGTGTCGCCCGCAATAAGGATTGGACCTTCAGCCTCCAAAAGAGTGTAACTTGCAATTGAATTTTACCAAGTAAGTTACGCCTCTATGCTACGGGACCTTGCAAAGCGTTGTGTGAATAACACTCAAGATGAGAACAATAATCCAAATAATATGAATTGTCAATCGTCATCTAAAAAAATTCAGAAATATGAAAACCATAGCCATTGTAAAATATGCATTAGTGCACTTAGTTTATCTGTCTTGTGTCATGTAACTAATTGTTTTAGGTTCGTGAATGCTGAAATGCAATAGCACTCCTATACACACACTATGAGCGATTTTCTTCACTTTGTTTTAATACAAATGAGCTGTGCCTAATTGATTGATTTATGGGTTTGATTATTCTGGCCTCTTAATAGCATATCAACCCTTTTCAGGGTTATTTAATGTTAAAGAACAATACATATTTGTATTATTGGGATTTTGTGAATTACTGTTCTCATCTTCAGGTATATCTTGTCGAACTCAAGAATCGGCACGGAATTTTGCCCGGAAGTAATAATAAGCACGAGTAGAATGTCCTTGTAGTTCTAAGTAATTCACAATTATATTTTGAATGTGGCTCGCATTGAGGATTGAACCTTCAACCTCCAGACAATGTAACTTGATAATCCAGATAATAAATAAATGGCTTATTAATAGTATACCAACCCCTTTGGGGTTATTTAATGTCAAAATACACAACCTATTAACTTATAAACGTCGACAAAATAAGAACAATACCTATTTGGATTATTTGAATTATGTGAGTTATTGTCATCTTAAATGCTATTTGAACAAAATTTCGGTCGATGCAATCTCCAACCTTCTTCGGGTATACCTTGTCGAACTCGAGAATCTGCATGGAATTTTAAACGGAACTCTATTTAATAAACGGGAGTAGAATGTTCTCGTAGAAGTTCTACGTAATTCACAAGTGTATTTTGAGTGTAGCTCGCATTGAGGATTGAAACCTCAACCTCCAGACGAATTAACTTGATTTCTTCTGAGAATCGAAATGTCTATTTAATAAATATTTAAATAAAATATTCAAATGTTTCGCAAATAAAATTAAAAATGATAAAAAAAATACGTCCCAAATAAAAGGGGCGACGTAAATAAAAAACAAAAAAAAAAACAAAGGGCGGGTAACTCCCTCAAAGCGCAATCGAACGTAACAATTAAATACCACGGAATCCCTAATAAGAAAAATCAAACAATCAACAAGAGATAATTAGAGTGTGTATAGCTATCGTATACAAATCAAATCGAATTTGTTTTGTAGCAAATGAACTGTCAATATTTATTTTTTTCTTCTAATTCGCCATGTCATAAATAAATTACATGAAATACGAATAACATAACGCTTTATATTAAATAAACATTAGTGCCCCTTCTTGTGAATTTGTTTGCAAAAATATGACGTTATGTTGTGTTGTGAGTAAAGTTATTAGGCGTGTCCGTTTTATGGCGTATCAACCCCTTGGGGATATTTAATGCCTAATCACGCTAGCTATTAATAAATGCGTATTAATTGATTTAGTTTGTTATTAGTTTGATTATTTTGGGGGAGGGGCGGGGATTGTGTGTTTTCTAGCATACAAAATTAAAGGCCTGGTCAGAGATAGGTTACAATCAATTTGTAAAAGTCGTCCAACACATTTCAGCATGGTAATCTCATCTTAGAACGTTGGATTGAAGGTGCTGATTCCAAATGTGAAAGTTACGTTGACTCTTAGATCAACCATCTGATTGTGATACCGCGACACACGTGCACTATATATGTTTATGGGAAAATATGTTTATTCAATTATATTTCACCGTTCATTTATAAACCATCCCTTTTATTAATGAAACTCCATGTATGTTAAATTTAACCACAAACCATATACATATATATATATATATATATATATATATATATATATATATACATACTGTGTAAGCAAAAACAAGACTTCAAAAGAAGGTGTTGGTAGCAACAAAAAGTGTATTTCAATTTACGTTACAATTGTTTCCATGTCCAGTTCGACTAGGGATTTCTCCTTCCTTCCTTCCTTCTCTTCAAAAAAAAAAAAAAAAAAATGCTCCATTGCCAAAAGTGTGCTTATTCATAAAGTCTGAACAAATTCTGGTTTTGAAAATTTTCAAACGACATAATGCTTGAAATTGTCGAACTGGACATGGAAATAATTGTAACATAAATTGAAATACACTTTTTGTTGCCACCAACACCTTGTATTGAAGTCTTGTTTTTGCTTACACAGTATATTAATGCTCAATTATAAAATTTGATAATTTTGTAGCTTACTCTTTAAGTCAACCATTTTTGGCTTAAAACGCATTGGTATATGAAAATTTACTGAATTTTACGAACTTAGTATCATTACATATAATTCTATACATATATATATATATATATATATACATTATATATATATATATATATATATATATATATATATATATATATATATATATATATATTATATTTGACCCAGACATAATATACACTAGTAGGCGCCCGGCATTGCCCGGTTGTAAAATACGCTTAAATATGATATTTTGATTAATGCTGGTTTTGTATTAATTATTATATTATATTGAATCCAACAAGCAGTAAAATCCCACCCCTTCACAGTAGAGATCCCTAGATGTAAGAGAGCCTTCTACTCCAGTAGTTTTTTTCCCCAGAACCGCTAGACTTTGGAATTCCCTTCCAGGTTCCTGCTTCCCCAACTGTTCATGTGTGTAACGTGAACCGACATTTTGCTGCCCAACTCCCCACCTAGTAACCCTGTAGTCTGTGTTTCTAATAGTAGCCCCCTACATCAAACTGGCAATGTGCCTTGTTCGGAGTGAAAATGTAATTAAAAAAAAATTAAAATAAGGATTTAAAAAGTTAAAAGTAAAAAAGAAAAAAAATGACTCGTGCGCCACCACCGAGAATCGAAACGAAAACGTTTAGCTTACAATTTACTTTTTTATTTGACGTAAATGTTATGAGTTATGAAGATATGTTTGCTGCCAGGCTAAAAGTTAAAAACATGAACCAATAGTTATTACGTTACGCATGCATATTCGTAATGCCGTCGTTGGACCTTCACCTGGCAAATTCCATTTCCTTAATTTTCAAACTTTTGCACCGATGTTTTTTTACCCCAGCTAAAACACAAACATAAAGTTTCGCATGGGTTCGAATACTCTATATATTACGTTTCATGTCTGTAGACCGAAAACTGACAGAGAAGTTAGGTAGACATCTATATATATAAATCCCAAATGTCTGTGAGTTTGTATGTTTGTATGTAACGCTAAAACTTTTGAAACACACAACCAGACTTGATAAATTTGGTATCATATCGAAGCCCCGTGTCCCGGATGACAAATATCGAAATTTCACGTCAAACGGACGAGGAGAAAGGGGTAAACGTATCAGTTATCTCCAAGGGGGTCCCAAAAAAAACTGTCATTGTAATGCTTTTTATTACGTAATTCTTGAATGATCCAATGTAATTAATACGTAAAAAAAAAAAAGCTTAGTCATGTCACGTGACGTGACGTCAACGTCCACTAATGGCGAACAATTGTTAATAAAAAAATCTTTCTCCGATACTTTTGCATTTTTCTCTTCGGCTCAGTTATATCTTTTTTTTTACTTTATGCCAATGTTTCCATCGTTATTACCTGGTTAAAAATATTATTTATACAAGAGTTTTAACGAAAAATGTCAGGAAAAAATGTACGGGAATAAAAAAATTCACCTTTCAAAATATTAGACGATTATAAAAATATCGTAATATTTATGTAATGTAAAATAATTAGCCATTTTGTATATTACCACGTGACCTCATACCTCTTAAGCTGGAAGGGGGGGGGAGTAAAACCAACACCGTCTCTCTCTCTCACACTTACTCACTTTCTCTCTCACTTTCTCTATCACCCTCTTTCTATTTTTCTATTCGTTTAAAAACGCTTAGTCATGTCACGTGACGTGACGTCACGGTTTGGTTACTATGGAAACACTTACTTTTTGTGCTGCTTCGAAAAGGAACAAAATTCAACATACACCGCTTCCTCTTCCCTCCCTCCCTCTCTCTCTCTCTCTCTCTCTCTCTCTCACACACACACACACACTTTCTTCGGTGTGTTTTTGTTGTTACGTACGTATTTTTTTATATTTTTATCACAGTAATTTTTATTATATTTAATAGCATTTTCTTTTTTTTTTTTTCATGGGAAATTATTTTTCTATTCGTTTTAAGAAAATGCTATTAAAAAATAAAAATGCGATAAATTCTGGCAACAGTTATTTATTTATGCTATTCGCAGCCGGCCGGAAGAAACGCGCATAGACATTTTGTAAACATTGTTTTTAAAAAATAAAAAATAATACTTCTATTATGTTTTAAACGACTGTAATAGTTTATTTTGGAAGTATAAAAAAAAGTCCATTAATTTGAACTTAAAGCCTGTTTGAATAAAACTTATATAAAAAAAAACCGTCACTTCCGGCAAATGGCTATGTAAACAACTGGTGGCATTTTTCGAATACATCGGTAAACACTGTATGTTTTTCGAGCTGAATAAATATGTTACATTGAATAAAAACACAAAAAATATATCCAGTTGGATAGAAAAGTAACTTATCTTGCCTTTCCTAACATTTATTTGTTATATATTTGTCTTTTGACCGTCCACTAATGGCGAGTTTTTTTTTTTTTTTAAATAAAACTAATTTTAAAATTTCGATGTTAGAAAAACAGTCCATCACATGTCAATATAAAAATTCTCTTTTTGTTTGATAAAAAGAATAAACAGTTAATAGATACAACAAAAAAGTCCATTAAGTTCAACAAACTAAACTCTTTTATTTATAATAAAACTCTTCGACAGTTTAAATGCTTTCAAAATCCTATGTAAGTATATCGTTTTTACTGTACACAGATTCGAAAAAGTTGTCATCAAACAAATATATGACAGAGTTGAATAAATATGTTACATTGATTAAAAACACTTCTTATTAGCATTTTCTTTTTATATGACAACGTTAATGTTCATGAATCTCTCTTTTAATCATTTTTATCGACTATCAGCCAAATAACCGGGGTCTAAAATTTGGGAAATTATTTTTCTATTCATTTAAAGAATATGCTATTAAAAAAGAAAAAGTCGATAAAAGTTAGACATAAACAGTAAAAAAATAGAAGATATTATTATTAAATAACAATAATTATTAAAAATAAATATTAACATTTACAATAATAAAATGAGTTAGTATTAAAAATAATTATTAAAATAAAAATGAGTTTATTATTAAAAATACATATTAATATTCAAATAAAATTGTTTTTATTATTAAAAATAAATATTAATATTTAAAGTAGAATAAAATGTGTTTATTATTATAAATAAATATTAATATTTAAAATAATATGTGTTTATTATTAAAAATAAATATTAATATTTAAAATAATATAATGTGTTTATTATTACAAATAAATATTAATATTAAAATAAAATGTGTTTATTATTAAAAATAAATATTAAGGAAGGTCAACAGGTGGAGGAAAAATAGTCAATGCAGGTCATACCACCTGACCAGCTAAAATCGCCTTTTTATATAAGGCAGACAGTCAGACTATTTGCCTTGAGGGCGGGCTAAGCCCTCCTACCCCCCCCCCCCCACCCCAAAGCTGAGAGCTGGGGAAACTTCTCTCAGAAGGGGTATGGGAGGACAGGGAGACCTTCCCTCTTTCAACTAAGAGATAGATATCCTTTTGTATGGTTGACTGACCCCCCCCCCTGTCGGTTCTGCTTACTCCATTCCGAAAGAGATCAACCTTACACAAAAAAAAAAAAAATATGGGGACAGGGAAGCCTTCCCGGGCCCCCTTTCTGGGAGGAGAAGTTCACCGGCTCCTACCTTTTTGGGAGTGCTCAGCCCGTCCTCCAGTCAACCACAATATTTGAAGAATAAAGATATTTTTGTTTTTGTGTTTTAGGTGGTGAAGGTGATCTGGGGAGTGTTTTTTTTTTACACAAAAAAGGTACTTTTTACGAATGGGTATCCAAGAAAATTACAGTATTTTGTCAGAAATTAAGATTTTCATTGACCACACTCAATACTATCAGAAATGAACAAAGTTAATTAAACAGTCTACACAATATAAACTAACTGTTTTGTTGGCTTTTTATTCTAACTCCAAACTAACCCATAACTACATTTTTCTTTTATTTTGCAAATTTGATTTCCTTTAGTTTATATTGTGTAGCTGAATCAGAAATTGATTTATCTTTTGTCATTTGTAGTTAACATGCTATCAGCGCAATTACTACAGTGTAATCACACATGATCTACCAAAATAAAAACACTTCAGATAAAGTCTTAAATAGAATTCAGTTCCTTACATGACATCTGATGAAGTCAGTACAAACGTTACAAACTAATACTTGAAAAACAATTAGACATTTACTGTACTACAATATCACATTTGTATAGAAGTAGAAATCTGGATACCTATTCTGATACCTATTAAAAGAAAGGACACTCTTTGGGGCGGATTTTGATGATAACAAGTCACTAATTAGAAATTATAATAAACATTGAAATAATTTAAGAATTTTACCAAAATAAAATTACTTGGTAATCACCCAATTTCTGCCACAAAATTTTATTTGGCAAAACTCATAAGCATAAAATATATATTTTCTAATTTCATCTTTTTTTTTTTACATAATCTGATTTGATGTTTTCCTTAATATTCAAATCACTATATTTTGCTGCTTAATATTAAATACAGCAAATGAGTTATTTTTATGCATCAAACAATTACATTTTCTCATTCATCCAAACTAATCACTGAACATCAATTTCATATTGTCTTCACTAAAAATATTACTGTGCTTGATGTCATCAAGTAGAGCGGATCATTTTTTTTTACATTTGTTTACACATTTTTTACAAATGTTTTTGAGAGTCCATACAAAGTTATAAGTGTTCAACATTTTTTTTCATTTGAATATATTTTGTCTAAGATTCTTAGCCTATGTCATTGCATACCAATTTGTTTCTGGAAAGTTAAGTTCACTGTAAAAACATCTGATACACCAAAATCCCTGATACCTGTTTCTTATAAGCGCCAAATAACTATCACTATTTCGATTTGTGTTTCATGAGAACAATTCAATATTGATACATTATAAGAAACATTTCCAGTGCTTTTCTCTTTTTAGCAATAGTTGGTTGATAATTAGAGGACACAACTAACCCTATACTATGCTTTACTTTGTTTTGTATATATATTTTGTATTGTGTGAAATTAACAAAGATTCATATGCAGGAATCTGTTGATACATTCCAAGAATCCCAATGCGACCAACAAACTTGAAAGACTACAATTTATTTTTACTATGACCAATACGAAAGCTCAAGGACTAAGTTGTTGGACTCATCCTGATCACCATTTTAAATTATTGTTAACAGTAAGTTTAACATTTTAAGTACAGAATAATATTCCTTTTGATATTTATAAATTACTATTTTCTGTGACAGATGTTACTTTTTCAATATTGATTGTACCCTCTTTTGTGTTTTTAAATTTTGCATACAATAATATTAAGCACACCATACCAAGACCACTATTTGAGCATCTAATAAACTGCCTACCAAGACCAATGTTTTCAAGTGACAATGGAGAGTATTCATGTTATGTTTCACATTTTTATGTTTTGAAATATTTTGCTGCTTAATATCAAATTCAGCAGATGTTTACTTTGTTTTGTGTATATACTTTATATTAGGTAGAATAAACAAAACTTAATTTCGCTACCATCATTATTTGTAGTGACATGCACTGTTAACATAAATAAAATCACTGGTGACAATCCCTGATACCTGTTTCGTATAAGCACCAAATAACTATGATAATGTGTTATTGTTGATACATTATAATAAACATTTCCATTGACTGGTCGTTTGCTTAGCTTAGGTTTACATCATTTTTTCACAATGTTTCTCTACTTGCTTTCAGCATGAGAGCAGATCATATTCTGCACATGTTTCATGCATATCACAAAAACTTATAATATTTGATCAACATTTGACTAACAATTTTACAAAAAAGACCTACCACCTTAAGGGGGGTAAAGGTAAGGCTCCCCACATAACCATAAAAGAAAGCCGCCCCCCCATACAGTGGGAAAGAGCTCCCTTCCCATTCTGGGGCAGAGAAGGGGCAAGGAAAACTCTTAAACATAAATGGTCAACGGAGGGTATACACCCTGGGAAACTAAAAGTCTATATGGAATCTGCATAAATTAAAATATCCTGTTTAAGCGTATTGTATGACAGGGAGGGAAGGTCAACAGGTGGAAGAAAAATGGTCTACGCAGAGCATACCGCCTGACAAGCTAAAATCGCCTTTTTATATACGGCAGACAATCAGACTCTGATTGCCTGGACGGCGGGCTGAGCAATGAATGTGGAAGCCGGGGAACTTCTCTCAGAAGGAGGATGGGAGGCCCAGGGAGCCTTCGCTCTCCTCCTAAGAGAGGGATATCCTCTTACTCCCTTTGGAAAGAGATCAACCTTACACAAAACAAAAAATATGGGAAGAGAAGCCTTCCCGGGCCCCCCTCCCCCTTCTGGGAGGAGAAGTTCCCTGGCTCCAACGTTTTTTTTTGGGGGGGGGGCCTAAGCCTGTCCTCCAGGCAACCAAATGAAAAAGAAATTTACCCATCCCACCTTTGTAGGAAGTGTGCTCAGCCCACCTTCTGAGCCACTGTGAAAGTTTCCTTCCACCAAAAGGGAAGGGAACGAGGAAGGAAAAGTCTCTGAGAATCTTCATGCAATTTCTTTGACAAAGAAACTGTTTTCACTTGATTCCACACAAAATTTTTATTGCTTTTTCATCTATTGTCTTATATTAGGATTTCTTTAAGCATGTTATTTTATTTAAGAGTACTAAATAGCTTTTCAGTTTCTTGAGACTCTTTCAACTGTCTGGATTCTGCAGCAACGTTGTGGAGTGATATGTAAAACATAAATTGGTACTATATAACAATAGGTATGTAGAATTCTAACTCGCCAGTGTTGATCGTTTCAATTATTTACAAATTCACCAGGTCCTAGATATGACCATAAACTGTATCCAAACGTGGGGCTTTGTGAAGTGTGAAGCCACCATTTAATTGCTATTAATTATTATTACTGTTAAAAACTCAAGAAATATCCGAAAATATGTCAACCTTACAAAAAAGAACTACCACCTTAAGTGGAGTAGAGGTAAGGCTCCCCCACATAACCATAAAAGAAAGCCGCCCCCCCCCTACAGGGGGAAAGAGCTCCCCTCCCATTCCAGGGTAGGGAAGGAGTAAGGAAAACTCTTAAACATAAATGGTCAACGAAGGGTATACACCCTGGGAAGCTAAAAGAGCCTTTTTATACAGCTCATCTGATGGCAAAACTTAAAAAGATAAAGAGATCAATAGCTATAGCCAGCCGGTCTCATGAACACAGGTTTACACTCCATCCAAGTTCAGTTGAGGCCTCTATTTCCTCCGTGCGAATAAGGTCCTGACCCCTCCCCAAGTGCGGGGAGTTTGCCCGACTCCACTCCGGGCACACTTAACAAGAAAACTACCCCCTCCCTAATGCAGGAGAGAGAATGCTCACTGCTTGATCTCCTTCTTTGGTTGGATGACTGCCACCTCCCCATAGCGAGGGGTAAAAAAAAAAAGCAAATCACCCCTTCAGCCCTTCCCTGCATAGCACGGCTCCCTCCTTCAGGGAGGGAAGGTCAATAGGTGGAGGAAAAATAGTCAACGCAGGGCATACCGCCTGAGAAGCTAAAATCGCCTTTTTATATACGGCAGACAGTCAGACTCTATTTGCCTTGAGGGCGGGCTAAGCCCCTCCCCCAAATTTGAGAGCCGGAGAAACTTCTCCTCTCAGAAGCTGGAGGGGAGGCCAGGGAGCCTTCCCTCTTTCAACTAAGAGACGGATATATATGTATCTTTCTTTTCTTTGCTTATTTCTTGGTACTAAGGATTTCTGTATGCATGTTATTTTATTTAAGAGTACTAAATAGCTTTTCAGTTTCTTGAGACTCTTTCACCTGTCTGGATTCTGCAGCAACGTTGTGGAGTGATATGTAAAACATAAATTGGTACTTTATAACAATAGGTATGTAGAATTCTAACTCGCCAGTGTTGATCGCTTCGATTATTTACAAATTCACCAGGTCCTAGATATGACCATAAACTGTATCCAAACGTGGGGCTTTGTGAAGTGTGAAGCCACCATTTAATTGCTATTGCTACCAGGTCCACTCTGATCTAGAGTGGTAGTACCTGTTAGGGTCCCAATTATGAGTTAAATAGAAACCAACATTAAATAAACAAATATATTCAAGGAAAAAAATGTCACTGGATTTGGCATGAAATAACCTGATATAGTGTTGATATGTCATAAAACAAAATGAACCAACAAATTCACCAATCGACACATTATCAACAAATGTATCTTTCTTTTCCTTTTTCTATGCTTATTTCTTGGTTCTAAGCTTATCATTAACAAACCCTGACATTTCTTTTACTTTGTTTTGTGTATATATTTTATTTTGTGTAGAATTAAAAAAAAAAAAAAAAAATTACATTTCGCTACCACATTTGCAGCGAAATGTTAGCATAAATAAAATCACTGGTGACAACCCATGATGTTTTTTCTAATGAACACCAATTAACCAACACGCTTTCCATTGGTTTTTCATAACAATTTAATATTGATAAATTATAATAAACATTTCCATTACTTTTCTCTTTTTATCAATAAATATACTTGGTTGATAATTAGAGGACACAATGTTTATTGTAATAAAACTTGTGATCTATAACATCCAATTCTAACAATTAAACTTTCCTTTCTCAATTGAAACAAACAACATACCCCACACTATGTTCCTAAAAATGAGGATTTTACTATTGCGTTTACATAATTTTTTAGCTATGTTTCTCTTACTTTCAGCATGAGAAAATATAATTTTCTACATGTGTTTCATGCATAACACACAAACGTATATGTGACCAACATTTTACCTCTGATATTTTTCCAAAAACACCAAATAACATTCACGCTTTCCATTGGTTTTTCATAATAACAATTTAATATTTATAATTTATAATAAACATGTCCATTCATTTTCTCTTTTTATCAATAAATATGCTTGGTTGATAATTAGAGGACTAAAATCAGATTTGTAAAAATTTCATTTTTTTTTTTTTCACTCTGAGAATTTTCTTTTTATTTCTTTGACAAACTATTTTTTTCAATTGACTTCAGCACATGATTGTTATTGCTTCTTCCCCTTTTGTCTTATATTTTTTTTCTTCATGCCAAAGATTTTATATATCAAATTTTTTCTCATTTCTTACATTTTATTTCTTTAATTCATAGTCCGCCAATATAGTATTAGTTTCAATTCCATTGAACACAATGTTTTATATAGTAAACATCAGCATATTTCACTTTTCAAGTATTTTTTTATTTTATTTCAAATACTATGTTTTATTTCATTTTGTTGACACTCATTTACCTCTCTGGGGTGCTACAAGGAACATGTAGAGTGATATATCAAACATGAATTGGTACTTTATAACAATAGGTATCTAGCATTTTCAGATAGCAATGTGGATAGTTTTAAACATGTATACACTTAAAATCTCATAATATAAAGAAATGTATCTTTTTTTTTCTTTTCCTTTGCTTATTTCTCTAACCTAAACATATCATTAACTAACCATAAACTTTGTTTTAGTTTTATATATCTATTTTATATTGAAGAATACACAAAAATCAATTTCACTACCACATTTACAATGTTAGCATACACAAAAATCACTGGTTACAATCATTGATAGCTGTTTCTTATAAGCACCAAATATCTATCACAATTTCGAATTGTTTTTCATGATAACAATTCAATATTGATACATTATAAGAAACATTTCCGTTGCTTTTCTCTTTTTATAAATACAAATAATATTAAGCACACCATACCAAGCCCACTGTTTCAGCATCTAATAAACTGCCTACCAAGATCAATGTTTTCAAGTGACAATGGAGAGTATTCATGTTATGTTTCACATTTTTATGTTTTGATATATTTTGCTGCTTAATATCAAATTCAGCAGATGAGTTCTTTCTTATGCATCAAACAATTACATTTTCTGATATTCATTCAAGCTAATTACTGAAAATCAATTACATATTTTCTTTACTAAAATAATACTGTGCTTGATTTCATCAAGTGGTGCAGATCTGTTTTTACACTAACAATGTGCACATTTTTTGAAGAATAAAGTTATTTTTTGTTTTTATTTTTAAGGTGGTGAAGGTGATCCGGGGAGTGTTTTTTTTTTTTTTTTTTTTTTTTTTTTTTTTTTCAAAAAAGGTACTTTTTACGAATGGGTATCCAAGAAACGTTCAGTATTTTGTCATAAATTAAGATTTTCTTTGACCACTATCAATACTATCAGAAATGAACAATCTACACAATACAAACTAACGGTTTTGTTGCCTTTTTATTATAACTCCAAACTAACCCATAACTACATTTTTCTTTTATTTTGCAAATTTGATTTCCTTTAGTTTATATTGTGTAGCTGAATCAGAAATTGATTGAACTTTTGTCATTTGTAGTTAACATGCTTTCAGCGCAATTACTACAGTGTAATCACACATGATCTACCAAAATAAAAACACTTCAGATAAAGTCTTAAATAGAATTCAGTTCCTTACATGACATCTGATGAAGTCAGTAGAAACATTACAAACTAATACTTGAAAAACAATTTGACATTTACTGTACTACAATAACACATTTGTAAAGAAGTAGAAATCTGGATACCTATTCTGATACCTAATAAAAGAAAGGACACTCTTTGGGGCGGATTTTGATGATAACAAGTCACTAATTAGACATTATAATAAACATTCAAATAATTTAAGAATTTTACCAAAATAAAATTACGTGGTAATCACCCAATTTCTGCCACAAAATTCTGATTGGCAAAACTCATAAACATAAAATATATATTTTCTAATTTCATCTTTTTTACTTTTTACATAATCTGATTTGATGTTTTCCTAAAGATTCAAATCACTGTATTTTGCTGCTTAATATCAAATGCAGCAGATGAGTTCTTTTTTATGCATTAAACAATTACATTTTCTCATATTCATCCAAACTGAAAATCATTATTTTCATATTTTCTTCATTAAAATATCACTGTGCTTGATGTCATCAAGTGGAGCGGATCATTTTCTTTCTTTTTTTTTTTTCTTTTTTTTTTTGCATTTGTTTACACATTTTTTACAAATGTTTTTGAGAGTCCATACAATGTTATAAGTGTTCAACATTTTTTTTTTCATTTGAATATATTTTGCCTAAGATTCTTAGCCTATATCATTGCATACCAATTTGTTTCTTGAAAGTTAAGTTCACTGTAAAAACATCTGATACACCAAAATCCCTGATACCTGTTTCTTAAAAGCGCCAAATAACTATCACTATTTCGATTTGTGTTTCATGAGAACAATTCAATATTGATACATTATAAGAAACATTTCCAGTGCTTTTCTCTTTTTAGCAATACATATAGTTGGTTGCTAATCAGAGGACTTAACTAACCCTATAATTTGCTTTACTTTGTTTTGTATATATATTTTGTATTGTGTGGAATTAACAAAAATTCATATGCAGAAATCTGTTGATTCATTCCAAGAATCCCAATGCGACCAACAAACTTGAAAGATTACAATTTCTTTTTACTATGACCAATAAGAAAGCTCAAGAACTAAGTTGTTGGACTCATCCTGATCACCATTTTACAGTATTGTTAACAGTAAGTTTAACATTTTAAGTACAGAACAATATTATGTTTTGATTTTTACAAATTACTATTTTCTGTGACAGATGTTACTTTTTCAATATTGATTGTACGCTCTTTTGTGTTTTTACATTTTGCATAAAATAATATTAAGCACACAATACCAAGCCCACTATTTCAGCATCTAATAAACTTCCTACCAAGACCAATGTTTTCAAGTGACAATGGAGAGTATTCATGTTGTTTCACATTTTTATGTTTTTAAATATTTTGCTGCTTAATATCAAATTCAGACCCCTATTTCCTCCGTGCGATTAAGGTCCTATTTGCCTTGAGGGCGGGCTAAGCCCTCTTTCCCCCCCCCCCAAAGTTGAGAGCCAGGGAAACTTCTCCTCTCAGAAGCGGGAGGGGAGGCCAGGGAGCCTTCCCTCTTTCAACTAAGAGACGGATATCCTTTTGTATGGTTGATCTCCTCACCCCCGTCTCTGTCGGTTCCGCTTACTCCCTTCGGAAAGAGATCAAGCTTACACAAAAAAAAAAAAAATATGTGGAGAGGAAAGCCTTTCTGGGAGGAGAAGTTCATCATGATCACGGATCGACATTCTTTATTGATGCCCCAGGTGGAACTGGCAAAACTTTCCTGTTAAATCTGCTCCTTGCAAAAGTTCGTCTCACAAACAATATTGCCCTTGCAGTGGCATCCAGTGGAATTGCAGCAACACTTTTGGATGGTGGTAGAACTGCTCACTCTATGTTTTCTCTCCCATTGGACCTTACTAGACAGGAAAAACCATTGTGTAATATTAAAAAAGATTCAGCAAAGGCTAAACTACTGCAAAACTGTAAATTAATAATCTGGGATGAAGCAACAATGAGTCACAAAAAAGCTATGGAAGCAGTAGATTCTACACTACAGGACCTAAAAGATAACACACAAATAATGGGTGGAGTGACTTTGGTTTTTGCTGGTGATTTCAGACAAACCCTTCCAATTGTTCCTCGAGGAACCAGAGCTGATCAAATGAATGCATGTCTCAAAAACTCCTATTTATGGCATCATATTAAAACAATGAGTTTAACACTAAACATGCGAGTACATTTACATGCTGATGATGCTGTTGGTGACTTTGCCATTAAACTTTTGCAAGTGGGTAATGGACTTCTGGACAAGGACTCCTATAACCAGATTCAGTTGCCTTTTACAACAATTCAAACAGAAGAGGAATTTATAATGAGAGTTTTTCCAGATCTTCATAATTTGCATACGGATATCAATTGGCTAAGTAGCCGTGCAATTTTAGCAGCAAAGAATGAATCTGTAAATGAAATAAATAGCAGGTTGTTGAATAGATTACCTGGAGAAATCATATTATACAATTCAGTTGATACAATCTGTTCACAGGACGAAGTAACAAATTATCCGACTGAGTTTCTTAATAGTCTTGAACCACCAGGAACGCCTCCACATAGTCTGTTTCTAAAACTTGGAGCACCAATAATGTTACTTCGCAATCTTGATCCACCAAAACTCTGCAATGGCACAAGGCTCACCATAAAGAATATGATGCCTCATGTACTGGAAGCAACAATTATGTCAGGTAAGTATGCAGGAGTACACTGCTTCATTCCCAGAATCCCAATGAGACCACAAGAATTGCCATTTGAGTTTGAAAGGCTGCAATTTCCTGTCAAGCTAAGTTTTGCAATGACAATAAACAAATCACAAGGACAGTCACTAAAAGTTGTTGGGCTCAACCTGTCAAAACCAGTATTTTCTCATGGACAGCTATATGTTGGCCTATCAAGAGTTGGACACCCTGATGGACTCTTCATTCTGGCACCAGATAAAAAAACCAAAAATATTGTATATTCTGAAGCATTAAGATGAAGCATAAATATATAAACATGATTACGAAACTTTTCCCTGAAGCAAAAAATATATAAACAACATGATTACAAAACTTTTCCCTGAAGGAAAAATATATAAAGATGATTACGAAACTTTGCCCAGAAGGAAAAGAATGCGAAATGTGCCATGGAAAAACCCTTTGCGTTACATACATGTGCGAGGGAGTCTTAAAGCTAACTGTACAAAGCAAGGTATACCACCATCCTCCTTCAGATTGGATTGGACAAAAATGAATCGAACCCACAAACTAAAGTTTAAAAATCTGGTACAGTATCCATCATGCCATGGCAATGAATACATTGGACAAGATTAATTTAATGTTAAAAACTCAAGAAATATCTGAAAGTATGTCAAACTTACAAAAAAGAACTACCACCTAAAGTGGAGTAGAGGTAAGGCTCCCCCACATAACCAAAAAAGAAAGCCCCCCCCGCCCTACAGGAGACAGGAGCTCCCCTACCATTCTGGGGCAGGGAAGGAGCAAGGAAAACTCTTAAACATAAATTGTCAACGAAGGGTATACACCCTTGGGAGCTAGAAGAGTCTTTTTATACGCATCAACACACAGCGAAACTTAAAAAGATAAAGAGATCAATAGCTATAGCCAGCTGGTCTCATAAACACAGGTGTACACTACACCGAAATTCACTTCAGGTCTGCATTTCCTCCATGCGAATAAGGTCCTGATTCCCCCCCAAGTGCAGGAAAGTTGCCCAACTCCCCTCTGGGTACACTTAAAAAGAAAACTACCCCCTCCCTAAGGCAGGAGAGAGAAGGCTCCCTGCCCCATCTCCTTCGTTGGTCGGATGACTGTCACCTCCCTAGAGCGAGGGATAAAAAAAAAAGCAAATCACCCCTTCAGTCCTTCCCTAATCTGAGTAGCACGGCTCCCTCCTTCAGGGAGGGAAGGTCAACAGGTGGAGGAAAAATAGTCAACGCAGGGCATACCGCCTGACAAGCTAAAATCGTATTTTTATATACGGCAGACAGTAAGACTATTTGCCTTGGGGGCGGGCTAAGCACTCCCTCACCCCCAAAGTGGGAGCCGGGGAAACTTCTCCTCTCAGAAGCGGGAGAGGAGGCCAGGGAACCTTCTTTTTCCCCTAAAAGAGGGATATCCTTTTGTATGGTTGGTCTCCCCCCCCCCCCTGTTGGTACCGCTTACTCCCTCCGGAAAGAGATCAACCTTACACAAAAACAAAAAAAAAAATATGGGTAGAGGGAAGCCTTCCAGAGCCCCCTTCTGGGAGAAGTTCCCCGGCTCCCACCTTTTGGGGAGTGCGCAGCCTGCACTCCAGTCAACCAAATAAATAAAAAGTTTACCCATCCCACCTTTGTGGGGAGAGTGCTCAGCCCACCTTCTGAGCCACCATAAAACAAAAGGTTCCTTCCACCAGAAGGGAAGGGAAGTAGAAAGAAAAAATATTTAAAAATACATGGTCAACACATGGTATAGCCCCTGGGGATCTAAAATCACCTTCTTATATACACCGACACACACAGACAGTCTGATTGATTCTTTGTTCCACAGATTATAAGAATAAACTTTTCCCAGAAGGAAAAGTATATAAACAACAGGATTACAAAACGTTTCCCAGAAGGAAAACAATGCGAAATGCGCCACGGAAAAACCCTTTGTGTTACATACATGTGCGAGGGAGTCTTAAAATTAACTTTACAACGCAGGGTATACCACTCACCTCCTTCAGATTGCATTTCACTTCAGGCCTGCATTTCCTCCGTGCGAATAAGGTCCTGACTCCCCCCCCCCCAGTTGGTTGCCCATCTCCCCTCCGGGCAAACTTAAAAAAAAAAAATACTCCCTCCCTAAGGCAGGAGAGGGTAGACTTCCTGCCCCATCCCCTTAGTTGGTTGGATGATCAGTCACCTCCCTATACCGAGGGGTAAAAAATAAAAGCAAATCACCCCTTCAGCCCTTCCCTAATCTGCGTAGCAGGGAGGGAAGGTCAACAGGTGGAAGAAAAATAGTCAACGCAGAGCATACCGCCTGACAAGCTAAAATCGCCTTTTTATATACGACAGACAATCAGACTCTGATTGCCTGGACGGCGGGCTGAGCAATGAATGTGGAAGCCGGGGAACTTCTCTCAGAAGGAGGATGGGAGGCCCAGGGAGCCTTTGCTCTCCTCCTAAGAGAGGGATATCCTCTTACTCCCTTGGGAAAGAGATCAACCTTACACAAAACAAAAAATATGGGAAGAGAAGCCTTCCCGGGCCCCCTCCCCCTTCGGGGAGGAGAAGTTCCCCGGCTCCAACCTTTTCTTTGGGGGGGGGCTAAGCCTGTCCTCCAGGCAACCAAATGAAAAAGAAATTTACCCATCCCACCTTTGTAGGAAGTGTGCTCAGCCCACCTTCTGAGCCACTGTGAAAGTTTCCTTCCACCAAAAGGGAAGGGAACGAGGAAGGAAAAGTCTCTGAGAATCTTCATGCAATTTCTTTGACAAAGAAACTGTTTTCACTTGATTCCACACAAAATTTTTATTGCTTTTTCATCTATTGTCTTATATTAGGATTTCTTTATGCATGTTATTTTATTTAAGAGTACTAAATAGCTTTTCAGTTTCTTGAGACTCTTTCACCTGTCTGGATTCTGCAGCAACGTTGTGGAGTGATATGTAAAACATAAATTGGTACTATATAACAATAGGTATGTAGAATTCTAACTCGCCAGTGTTGATCGTTTCAATTATTTACAAATTCACCAGGTCCTAGATATGACCATAAACTGTATCCAAACGTGGGGCTTTGTGAAGTGTGAAGCCACCATTTAATTGCTATTGCTACCAGGTCCACTCTGATCTGGAGTAGTAGTACCTGTTAGGGTCCCAATTATGAGTTAAATAGAAACCAACATTAAATAAACAAATATATTCTAGGAAAAAAAAATGTCACTAGATTGGGCATGAAATAACCTGATATAGTGTTGATATGTCATAAAACAAAATGAACCAACAAATTCACCAATCGACACAATATCAACAAATGTATCTTTCTTTTCCTTATTCTGTGCTTATTTCTTGGTACTAAGCTTATCATTAACTAACCCTGACATTTCTTTTACTTTGTTTTGTGTATATATTTTATTTTGTGTAGAATAACCAAAAAGACATTTAGCTACCACATTTGCAGCGAAATGTTAGCATACATAAAATCACTGGTGACAACCCATGATGTTTTTTCTTATGAACACGAAATAACCAACACGCTTTCCATTGGTTTTTCATGATAACAATTTAATATTGATAAATTATAATAAACATGTCCATTACTTTTCTTTTTTTATCAATAAATATACTTGGTTGATAATTAGAGAACACAATGTTTATTGTAATAAAACTTGTGATCTATAACATCCAATTCTAAAAATTAAACTTTCCTTTCTCAATTGAAACAAACAACATACCCCACACTATGTTCCTAAAAATGAGGATTTTACTATTGCGTTTACATAATTTTTTAGCTATGTTTCTCTTACTTTCAGCATGAGATCATTTTCTACACGTGTTTCATGCATACCACACAAACATTTTACCTCTGACATTTTTAATTTTTTTCCAATTTCCTTTCACCATGAACATTATCATTAGTACAGTTTTCATTTAAAATGAAGCTGTACATGGTTACTATTACTTGGAAAGCAGATCTAAAAAAAAAAAAAAATAACTGTTTTCACTTTGAAAATTTACGATTTATAGATCTCGGATTTGGCCCTTCTTCACCTTTTATCTTACATTTGTAAATATTGTATATATAAACTTTTTTCTTATTTCTCCAATGTTATTTCATTCATGCAATTTCATAATCCACCAACATTGTATAAGATTCAATTCCATTTGACACTTGAAAACAACTTTTTATATAGTAAACAGCATTTATTTCTTTTCAGACATATTCTTATTTTATTTTATTTCCAGTACTATGTTTTATTTCATTTTGTGGACACTCATTTACCTCTCTGGGATGCTGCAGGGAACATGTAGAGTGATATATCAAACAAGAAGTGGTACTTTATGACAATAGGTATCTAGGATTTACACATACCAGTGTTGATAGTTTGAAATATTTACAGACTAACATTTTACACAATATAAACACATGTACCTTTTTTTTTTCTTTTCCTTTGCTTATTTCTCGAACCTAAACTTATCATTAACTAACCCGTAACTTTGTTTACTTTGTTTTGCGTATATATTTTATATTGGGTAGAATTAACAAAACTTAATTTCGCTACCATCATTATTTTTTAGTGACATGCACTGTTAACATCAATAAAATCACTGGTGACAATACTTGATACCTGTTTCGTATAAGCACCAAATAACTATCACTATTTCGATTTGCTTTTTCATGATAATATGTTCATCTTGATACATTATAATAAACATTTCCATTCACTGGTCGTTTGCTTAGCTTAGCTTTACATCATTTTTTCACAATGTTTCTCTACTTGCTTTCAGCATGAGAGCAGATCATATTCTAAACGTTTCATGCATATCACACAAACTTATAATATTTGATCAACATTTGACTAACAATTTTTTGCCAATTTCCTTCAACATTCTCATTACAATTAGTACAGTTTACATTTTGTCGTTAAAATGAAGCTGTACATGTTTCCTATTACTTGGAAACCAGATTTGTAAAAATCCCATTTTTTTTTTCACTCTGAGAATTTTCATTATATTTCTTTGACCAACGATTTGTTTTCAATGGACTTGATAAGTGCTAATATAGAGAGAAGAGAAACAGGGTGAGAGAGAGGCAGAAGAGAAAGTTGTTCCATCCTCTTTCCCAAATTTGACTACTGTGCGCGTTTGAACTCTCATCCTCGAGTTGCCTATTAGCCTTGATAAGTGCTAATATAGATAGAAATACCTATTCTGATACCTAATAAAAGAAAGGACACTCTTTGGGGCGGATTTTGATGATAACAAGTCACTAATTAGAAATTATAATAAACATTCAAATAATTTAAGAATTTTAACAAAAATAAAATTACATGGTAATCACCCAATTTCTGCCACAAAATTTTGATTGGCAAAACTCATAAACAGAAAATATATATTTTCTAATTTCATCTTTTTTTTTTTTTTTTTTTTTTTTTACATAATCTGGTTTGATGTTTTCCTAAATATTCAAATCACTATATTTTGCTGCTTAATATCAAATACAGCAAATGAGTTATTTTTTATGCATCAAACAATTACATTTTCTCATTCATCCAAACTAATCACTGAACATCAATTTCATAGTTTCTTCGCTAAAATATTACTGTGCTTGATGTCATCAAGTGGAGCAGATCATTTTTTTTTTCATTTGTTCACACATTTTTCCAATTTATATATATTTTGTCTAAGATTCTTAGCCTATGTCATTGCATACCAAGCTGTTTATTAAAAGTTAAGGTTCACTGTAAACACATATGTTACACCAAAATAAAAACGCTTCAGATAATGTCTTGATATTCAATTCAGTTTCTCACATGACATCTTATGAAGTTAGTAGAAATGTTACAGACTTTTGAATCTCAAACATTTTCAATACTGAGCACTGATATTTTCTTTTTTGGAATATAAGCACATTCATGATTTTTTTTTTTACAAACGTCAACAAATTTCACATTGTGTAGCAATGTACTGAAACAATTATAAAAATATTTGTTTTTATTTTGGATGATGCAGGGCATCCGGAGAGAGATGTTTCTAACAAAATGAAAGTATAATTTTTAGCAATAGGTATCTAGGAAAAGGCCACTACATATGTTATAAATTCCAAATTTCCACAACCTGGCAAATACTGGTACACGCTAGCAAATTTAGATTTGCAATTACAGAATATGATTCTAATTTTTTCCTTTGCTCTTTATTCTAACACTACACTAAGTTTACTGTTTTATTTCGCTACAGTTGATATTGTGTAGAACAATAAGAAAATCATAGTGAACAATGCATTCAACAAAATTTCATACACATTTCTAGATACCTATATCTAATAAGTTCAAAAGAAAGGACACACTTAGGGAGGTATTTTGGTGGTCAAGTCACTAAATAGAGATTAGCTGGTTTCCCGGCATAGCCCAGGATGTAATAAAGATTGACTGAAATACATGTTCTAGCTGGTTTCTAGGCGTTGCCAGGGATGTAATATAGACACATTATGTTGTATATTACCTGTTCTCTTCCCCCTAAGGTAAAACAATTTCATATACATGCTGTAAATTACCTACGCTAGGGATAAAACATGAACAATACCAGTCCTAGGGTAGATAAAACAAATAATACATAGAGATGAAAGATTCCTCTCCCCTAAGAATAAAACATATATTCAATATCTGCTTTTGTTTTTTCATTGTTTATACGGTCCCGAGCAACGCCGGGTAGCCCTGCTAGTCTATATATATAAAAGGCAAAAATCGGTGTGTATGTATGTATGTATGTATGTTTGTTTGTAACGCTAAAACTTTTGACAGACACAACCAAAGTTGACAAATTAGGTAGCATATTGCACCTTGATCACCCGGATGACAAATATCGAAATTTCACGTCAAACGGACAACTAGAAGGGGGTTAACTGATCATTTTTCTCCCAGGGGGGCCCCCCAAAAAACCTGTCATTTTAACATTATTCATTAGCTGTCACGTGACGTGACGTCAGCTCAGTAAAATGTCGGCTACGCTGAGCCTCTGACGTACATTAAAGCTGCCTGCGAGGAGTATCATTGATACTATAACACAGTTAAATATTAGTTTAAGAGTCGAACCGTTATTACCAACGGATTTATCGCACTTCAAAAAGAAGAATCCCAAAATTACATAAAAATTGACGTAGGGAAAATGTTTTTATTTTTGCTTGAAGTTTTTTACCGGCGAAGAAAGATGACTATGCTCTTTGCTATAGTTTACCATGTAAACAAGGCTTTAGCCATTTTGTTTTTACCTCCTAACTCTGTTAAACTGGAAGGGGGAGGGGTGGCTATCAGTATAAGGCCGCTTAAATACACGAAAATTACTTTTATACGAGTTTGTTTTCTTATGAATGGAACCGCGTTTATAGGGGGGAGGGGGGAGGAGGCAATGTGCACAGTCTCCCAAGCATTACCTACTATAAATAAAGATGCACATTTACCCTCTTCTCTCACCCTCTTTCTCTCTCTCTCTCTCTCTTTCTCTTCTCTCTCTCACTCTCTTTCTCTATCACCCTCTTC
Source organism: Euprymna scolopes (assembly GCF_053919585.1). Classification (NCBI taxonomy): domain Eukaryota; kingdom Metazoa; phylum Mollusca; class Cephalopoda; order Sepiida; family Sepiolidae; genus Euprymna; species Euprymna scolopes. Next base: position 29,818,816 of record NC_136496.1, on the reverse strand, counting down.
TCTCTCTCTCTTTCTCTTCTCTCTCTCATCCTCTTTCTCTCTCTCTCACCCTCTTCTCTCTCTCTACCTTTTTCTCTTCTCTCTCGCACCCTCTTCTCTCTCTCTCACCCGCTTCTCTCTCTCTACCTCTTTCTCTTCTCTCTCGCACCCTCTTCTCTCTCTCACCCGCTTCTCTCTCTCTACCTCTTTCTCTTATCTCTCTCAACCTCTTCTCTCTCTCTCTCTTACCCTCTTCTTTCTCTCACTCTCTGTGTACACCTTTTTCTCTTCTCTCTCTCTCTGACCCTCTTTCTCTCTCTCTCACCCTCTTTTTCTGCTCTCTCTCACCCTTCTCTCTCTCTCTCTCTACCTCTTTCTCTTCTCTATCACCCTCTTTCCCTGCTCTCTCTCACCTTCATCTCTCTCTCTCTACCTATTTCTCTTCTCTCTCTCTCCCTCTGCTCTCTCTCACCCTCTTCTTTCTCCCTCACCCTCTTCTCTCTCTCTCTACCTCTTTCTCTTATCTCTCTCTCTCACTACCCCTCTCTCTCTCTGTCTTACCCTCTTCTCTCTCTCTCTACCTCTTTCTCTTATCTCTCTCTCTCACTACCTCTCTCTCTCTCACCCTCTTCTCTCTCTCACCCTCTTTCTCTCTTACCCTCTTCTCTCTCTACCTCTTTCACTTCTCTCACCCTCTTTCTCTCTCACCCTCTTTCTCTGCTCTCTCTCACCCTCTTCTCTGCTCTCTCTCACCCTCTTCTCTCTCTACCTCTTTCTCTTCTCTCTCTCTCACCCTCTTCTCTCTCTCTTACCTATTTTGTAATATATATATATAGATATATATATTGTACAAACTATTGTACAAACTATTACCACTTATCAAGGCCTATAGGCCACTCGAGGATGAAAGTTTAAAAGTGCACAGTAGTCAAATTCGGCAAAGATGACGGAACCGCTTTAAGAGGAGGATGAATTATTCAGTGACTCCAACCTATTTTGTTACATATATGTATGTATATATTTTTGTAAAAAATATATATTACTACTTATCAAGGCCCATAGGACACTCGAGGATTAGAGTTGAAAAGTGCACAGCAGTCAAATCTGGGAAAGAGGATGGAACCGCTTTAACGGGAGGATGAGTTATTCAGCGACTCCAACCTATTTTGGTATATATATATTTATATCTATATTTATTTTTAAATATATATTACCACTTATCAAGGCCCATAGGCCACACGAGGATGAGAGTTTAAAAGTGCACAGTAGTCAAATTCGGCAAAGATGATGGAACCGCTTTAAGAGGAGGATGAATTATTCAGTGACTCCAACCTATTTTGTTATATATATGTATGTATATATTTTTGTAAAAAATATATATTACTACTTATCAAGGCCCATAGGACACTCGAGGATTAGAGTTGAAAAGTGCACAGTAGTCAAATTCGGGAAAGAGGATGGAACCGCTTTCACGGGAGGATGAGTTATTCAGCGACTCCAACCTGTTTTTTTATATATATATTTATATCTATATTTATTAAAAAATATATATTACCACTTATCAAGGACAATAGGCCACTCGAGGATGAGAGTTGAATAGTGCACTGTATAAAAAATACGGTAAAGAGGATGGAACCGCTTTAACGGGAGGATGAGTTATTCAGCAACTCCAACCTATTTTTTTATATATATATATATATATATACTTTTATTAAAAAATATATATTACCACTTATCAAGGACAATAGGCCACTCGAGGATGAGAGTTGAAAAGTGCATAGTAGTAAAATTCGGGAAAGAGGATGGAACCGCTTTAACGGGAGGATGAGTTATTCAGCGACTCCAACCTATTTTTTATATATATATATATATATATATATATATATTTATAACAAAAATATATTACCACTTATCAAGGCCCATAGGCTACTCGAGGATAAGAGTTGAAAAGTGCACATTAGTCAAATTCGGGAAAGAGGATGGAACCGCTTTAACGGGAGGATGAGTGATTCAGCGACTCCAACCTATTTTGTTATATATATATATATATATATTTTGTACAAACTATATATTACCACTTATCAAGGCCCATAGGCCACACGAGGATGAGAGTTTAAAAGTGCACAGTAGTCAAATTTGGGAAAGAGGATTTAATCGCTTTAATAGAAGGATGAATTATTCAGCGACTCACACCTGTTTTGGTATATATATATATATATTTATAAAAAAATATGTATTACCACTTATCAAGGCCCATAGGCCACTCGAGGATGAGAGTTAAAAAGTCCACAGTAGTCAAATTTGGGAAAGAGGATGGAACCGCTTTAACAGGAGGATGAGTTATTCAGCAACTCCAACCTATTTTGTTATATATATATATATATATATATATATATATATATATATATTTCATAAAATATGTATTACCACTTATCAAGGCCCATAGCCCACTCGAGGACGAGAGTTGAAAAGTGCACAGTAGTCAAATTGGGGAAAGAGGATGGAACCGCTTTAACGGGAGGATGAGTTATTCAGCGACTCCAACCTTTTTTTTTATTTTGTAAAAAATATATATGACCACTTATCAAGGCCCAGAGGCCACTCGAGGATAAGAGTTGCAAAGTGCACAGTAGTCAAATTTGGGAAATTTGTTATATATCTATTTTTTTGTTACTTAGGCATTTCCACTTATCAAGGCCCAGATACATCTCGAGGATAAGAGTTAAATGTGCACAGTAGTCAATTGGACAATAAGGCCCAGAGGCCACCCGAGGATAAGGGTTGAAAATGGCAGTAGTTAATTGGACAACATAGTAATCGTTAGTAATGGAAAGTCGGGAAATTTGTTATATATATATTTATATTTTGTTTAAATAGGCATTACCACTTATCAAGGCCCAGAGGCCACTAGAGGATAAGTGTTGAAAAGTGCAGTAGTCAATTGGACAAAATATAGTAATTGTTAGTAATGGAAATTCAGTAAATTTGTTATATATATATTAATATTTTGTTAAATACGCATTACCACTTATCAAAGCCCACAGGCCACTCGAGGATAAGGATTGAAAAGTGCACCGTAGTAGTCGGTTGTAATGGAAATGCGGGATATTTGTAATATACCTATTTTTTGTTACTTAGGCACAACCACTTATTAAGGCCCAGAGGCCACTCGATGGTATTACCACTTATCAAGGCCCAGAGGCCACTCGAGGATAAGCGTTTAAAAGTGCAGTAGTCAATTGGACAATATAGTAATCGTTAGTAATGGAAATTCAGTAAATTTGTTATATATATGTATATTTTGTTACATACGCATTACCATTTATCAAGGCCCAGAGGCCACTCGAGGATAAGGATTGAAAAGTGCACAGTAGTCAATTGGACAATATAGTAATCGTTAGTAATGGAAATTCAGTAAATTTGTTATATACCTATTTTTTGTTACTTGGTCATTTCCACTTATCAAGGCCCAGAGGCCACTCGAGCATAAGAGTTAAAAAGTCCACAGTAGTCAATTGGACAATAAGGCCCAGAGGCCACCCGAGGATAAGGGTTAAAAAGTGCAGTAGTCCATTGGTCAATATAGTAATCGTTAGTAATTACTACTTCTCAAGGCCCAGAGGCCACTCGAGGATAAGGGTTGAAAAGCGCAGTAGTCAATTGGACAATACAGTAATCGTTAGTAATGGAAATTCAGTAAATTTGTTATATATATATATATTTATATTTTGCTAAATACGCATTACTACTTATCAAGGCCCAGACGCCACTCGAGGATAAGGGTTGAAAATATTCAACAAATTTTTTATCTACAGATTAGAAAATTTGTATATAGGGTATTCAGACATATGGAATATATCTAGCATAATCTATCTATTATATCTATAAAAGTCAGAATGTTTGTGTGTGTGGGTGTGTGTGAGGTAGAGAGAGAGAGAGAGAACAATTCTTAACCTATATATTCAACAAATTTTTTATCTACAGATTTTAAATTTGTTATAAAGGGTATTCATACATATGGAAATATATCTAGCATAATCTATCTATTATATCTACAAAAGTGAAAATGTGTGTGTCTGTGAGAGAGAGAGCAATTCTCAACCTATATAATCAACAAATTTTTTATCTACAGATTAGATAATTTGTATATAGGGTATTCAGACATATGGAAATATATCTAGCATAATCTATCTATTATGTCTATAAAAGTGAGAATATGTCTGTGTGTGAGAGAGAGAGAGTAAGAACAATTCTCACCCTTTATATTCAACAAATTTTTATCTACAGATTAGAAAATTTTTATATAGTGTATTCAGACATATGGAAATATATCTAGCATAATCTATCTATTATATCTATAAAAGTGAGCATGCGTGAGAGGAGAGAGAGAGAGAGAGAACAATTCTCAACCTATATACTCAACAAATTTTTTATCTACAGATTTGAAAATTTGTATATAGATTATTCAGTCACATGGAAATATATCTAGCATAATTTATCTATTATATCTATAAAAGTGAGAATGTGTGGGTGTGTGAGAGAGAGAATGAGAGAGAACAATTCTCAGCTTATATATGCAACAAATTGTTTATCTACAGATCCGAAATATCACATTTGTATAGAAGTAGAAATCTGGATACCTATTCTGATACCTAATAAAAGAAAGGACACTCTTTGGGGCGGATTTTGATGATAACAAGTCACTAATAAGAAATTATAATAAACATTGAAATAATTTAAGAATTTTATCAAAATAAAATTGCATGGTAATCACCCAATTTCTGCCACAAAATTTTGATTGGCAAAACTCATAAACAGAAAATATATATTTTCTAATTTCATCTTTTTTTTTATATAATCTGATTTGATGTTTTCCTTAATATTCAAATCACTATATTTTGCTGCTTAATATCAAATACAGCAAATGAGTTATTTTTTATGCATCAAACAATTACATTTTCTCATTCATCCAAACTAATCACTGAACATCAATTTCATATTTTCTTCACTAAAATATTACTGTGCTTGATGTCATCAAGTGGAGCGGATCATTTTTTTTTCATTTGTTCACACATTTTTCCAATTTATATATATTTTGTCTAAGATTCTTAGCCTATGTCATTGCATACCAAGCTGTTTATTAAAAGTTACGGTTCACTGTAAACACATACGTTACACCAAAATAAAAACGCTTCAGATAATGTCTTGATATTCAATTAAGTTTCTCACATGACATCTTATGAAGTTAGTAGAAATGTTACAGACTTTTGAATCTCAAACACTTTCAATACTGTGCACTGATATTTTCTTTTTTGGAATATAAGCACATTCATGATTTTTTTTTACAAACGTCAACAAATTTCACAATGTGTAGCAATGTACTGAAACAATTATAAAAATATTTGTTTTTATTTTGGATGATGCAGGGCATCCGAAGAGAGATTTTTCTAACAAAATGAAAGTATAATTTTTAGCAATAGGTATCTAGGAAAAGGCCACTACATACGTTATAAATTCCAAATTTCCACAACCTGGCAAATACTGGTACACGCTAGCAAATTTAGATTTGCAATTACAGAATATGATTCTAATTTTTTCCTTTGCTCTTTATTCTAACACTACACTAAGTTTACTGTTTTATTTCGCTACAGTTGATATTGTGTAGAACAATAAGAAAATCATAGTGAACAATGCATTCAACAAAATTTCACACACATTTCTAGATACCTATATCTAATAAGTTCAAAAGAAAGGACACACTTAGGGAGGTATTTTGGTGGTCAAGTCACTAAATAGAGATTAGCTGGTTTCCCGGCATAGCCCAGGATGTAATAAAGATTGACTGAAATACATGTTCTAGCTGGTTTCTAGGCGTTGCCAGGGATGTAATATAGACACATTATGTTGTATATTACCTGTTCTCTTCTCCCTAAGGTAAAACAATTTCATATACATGCTGTAAATTACCTATGCTAGGGATAAAACATGAACAATACCAGTCCGGGGGTAGATAAAACAAATAATACATAGAGATGAAAGATTCGTCTCCCCTAAGAATAAAACATATGTTCAATATCTGCTTTTGTTTTTTCATTGTTTATACGGTCCCGAGCAACGCCGGGTAGCCCTGCTAGTTTTTTTTAAAACAGATATATATACGCATACATAAATATATATAGAAAGAGGTTTGTGTTTACTATAAGCTTGTTATGCAAACGTTACGCAAGTATAAATCATGTAGAATATTTGCATGAATATAATTGCACATAATAGTTGACTAAAGATGATCATCCCACAAAACAACAACAAAAAAAAGTAATAGGAATTAATTAAAAGTAATAGGGAATTAATTAAAAGTAATAGGGAATTAATTAAAAGTAATAGGGAATTAATTAAAAGTAATAGGGAATTAATTAAAAGTAATAGGGAATTAATTAAAAGTAATGTGGAATTAATTAAAATGAATTTTTAAAAGACTATGCAAATTAGCTAGATCTTTTGCAGAAAAATGCAGTTCAAGGATTCACATATAACAAAGTTGTATTTTCTTTTTAAATAAATAGATTAAAGGGCTTTTAAATTGAATATCAATATACACACAAAAAAAAATTACAGGAGTATGTGCATACATATATATATATATATATATATATATATATATATATATATGTATATATATTCTGTAAGATATACTTTCTCATAATAAATACCAATCCTTATTTAAGAAGCTCAATGTAATTACAGAGCAATATAGAGAATAAATGACAAAAGACTATATTCCCAAGTTCATGGTATTGATCATCTTATAATTTATTCCTTGAATTCAGTTGACTTATACAATTTTTGACAGTATCTGTTTCATAACGCAAAATCAATCAAATAATTATTATATCAATTAGTGAATCTATTATGCTCTCACCTCACTAGAAGTAATAGCAACAATCAGTCATTTCAAGTGCGTAGACCCAAAATTGTCGGGGGAGTTTGATAGAGTTCTCAAAGGTCAAATTGTTGAACTTTGACCCCTTAACAGACAAATTTCTGGCCAAAACCTGATCACATAGCTTTTCCCAAATCTCAGTATCCTGTGTATCAAATTTCGAGTCTGTAGACTGAAAATTGACAGAGTTATTGCGTAGGGAAATGTACACAGATAGACACGCAGACACGTTCACTTTTATAGATATTTTGATGCACACAATTAATTATAATTGTAAAAACCAAATATGTATAATTATTAATTCACACTCATAAGTTTTTATTATATATATATATATATATATAGTCTTGGAAGTTTTTAACCTTTAAAACTATAAAAAAAAATATTTTTTATCATTCGTTAGAAAACCATCTAGTCAGTAAGTCATTTAATCACCTGCAATCACTGCATCAACTCGCTCTCGAATTTACTATAATACCAATAATTTATTTTTCAAGGGATCATCAGTTGTTTACCATGAAACACCGTTTCGGGGATTTAAAAACGAAACTATATATATATATATATATATATATATATATATATATATATATATAAGTGAAAGTGTCTGTCTGTCTGTCTGTCTGTGTACATTTCTCTACGCAATAACTCTGTCAATTTTTAGTCTATAGACTCGAAATAAATACCGGGTACTGAGATTTGGGAAAATCGATGTGACGGGTGTCAGCCAGAAATTTGGCTGTTAAGGGGTCAAATTTCAACGATTTGACCTTTAAGAACTCTACCAAACTCCTCCGACAATTTTGGGTCTAGACACTTGAAATTTTAGATATAGGTTCCTTAAACCTGGATCTAACTTAATAAAGTTATTTGAGCCCGAAACTATAAATTTTAAGGGGTCATAATAGGATTCAAATTTTTAAAAATTAACCATTTTTTTTTGTTTTTTTGCTTTTTTTGCACAGCATACACCTCCAAACACTCGAGCAACGCTGGGCACCCCTGCTAGTATATATATATATATATATATATATATATATATATATATATATATATAGAGAGAGAGAGAGAGAGAGAGAGAGAGATAGATAGATAGATAGATAGATAGATAAATAGATAGATAGATAGATATAAATAGACATAGATAGATAGATAGATAGATAGATTAAAATTCTCATACCAATACATATGCATCTGCAAACATATACATATGTAAAGTCGTATTATTTGAAAAAAGCTGTCTTTTCTCATGACATACGGTTAAGTTTTCAATTGTATTTACAGATAAAAAGGCAGACACTGCATATATATATATATATATATATATATATATATATATATATATATATATATATATATATTCTTGGCGTTTGGCAGAGTCTTATAATAAACAAGGTCAGTAGGTTAGTACATGTAATTATTTTAAAGTACTGAGAAGAAATGAATAATAGGCTGAAACTATTCACATGTATTTTTTTCCTTCTCGTTTCTTTGTATGAATGTTTCAGAAAATTTAAATTAAAAAAAACATAAAATAAATAAATAAAAAACAAAGACAGTTTCACAAGGACAAAGTTTGTTTCCTGGAGGTGAGAAAATTCATCATTACCATGATGATCTATTTCTCATCTTAACTGAGACAAATTTGATGAGGGAAAGATTTCTTACCAAATTATAACAGCACTAGCTGGATGCCCGGCGGCGTTGCCCGGTCGTAAAATACGATTGAACCTAATATTGTAATCTATGCAGATTACGTATGTATTATTACAGCATTAATTATCGATTGAATATCTTATATTACGAGGAATAATTTGTCCGGTCGACTAATTCGCAAAGCAAAATAATAATAATAATAATAATAATAATAATAATAATAATAATAATAATAATAATAATAATAATAATGTCGTTCATCAAAGTCTGTTTGTTTGTCAGCTGATAGTTGGGCTGCGCGATGAATGCCCTGGAAAAGTCTGTTCTGATTAATGTTTAGTTTTAAAATATGCAAACGAAGAAATGATTTGCGGCGATTTTAAATGGTACTTCTTTTATATCGTAACTTGAGCTCGTTAATAAAAAAAAAAAAATTAAAATAAAACGATGAGGTACACCCGGACTTGAACAGGGGATCATTCGATGCTTCATCACTGATTTATATCTCAAGATTACAATCTATTTTTTTTTTTAAGAAGAAATGATTTGCTGAGATTTTATTATTTTCCTTGGCCGGTGTCACGTAAAATATTCCCATGTAAAAATTTCTCTCTTTTATCTATAAGAGAGAAAATACTATTTTTTTAAAAAGCGGATTTTTTTCGGTTTTTCGATACTTATCAGATATTGATTTCTGTACAAAACATATCTAAGAACACTGCTAGACATTTTTTTTTTACATGGGGGTCACCACTTATCAAGGTCCGAAGGCCACTCAAGGATAAGGGTTATTGCGTGTACAGTAATCAATGAGATAGTATTGTAGTAAGTAAGGTTTGTGTAGAATTTGCAAAAGATAGGCTCAACTGTTTCGGAACCTATAAGGAAGAAACTCACATACAAACAAAATGATTTTTCTATAATAGAAGAGATAGTTCCCTCAATAGTTTATGTCTTTCACGGTTTTTCATTTTATTTTAGTTGGAATTCTCAGGAATCAAGTGGCCTCCTTACATAGATATTCGAATATTCCATTGAAGTGTTCCTTTATCGTTCAAACACTGAGTTAGTAAAGAAGTTGTTAACATAATTTTCTTCTGCCCAATTGATTATTTAACTATGTTATAGTATATCTTCCTTTTATTGAATTGGTTGCCCTTTGACGCCTGTGGTGCAGGGGATAGAGATGCGTAATATCTACGATTCCAGGTGAGCATTGAGCTAGAGGTAGCGGTTTCGATCTCACCCACAATCGGTCAGAGGATTAGTTGACCAAACCGTGGTGAGATGGCAGCAATTGCTGTGGATGTAGTTGGAGGATTCAACATTCCTATCCCGTCGCGTTTAACCTGACGAAGGCCGGATGGAATAATTGGCCGAAATGTCGTGAAAACAACAACAAGAAGATGAGGATAATAGTTCAAATAATTAAATTTTAAAAAAAATTGTGGTCTCTTACTGGATTTCAGGACAAGAATTCATCTAGTCTGGTGGAGTATCAAGCTTCGTGTTGTTACCTGAGGTAACATCACTTAGAGAAGATACACTATTTCTCGTAAAAAAAACCCATGTGGGTAAGCTATATCAAAGAGATCTTATTTCGGCCACGAATACTATGTGATTTTGATTATAAACATCACTAGGAGAAGCGGCACCAATTCTCGTAAGAGCCAGTATACGTTGGTCATAACGAGGAGATCTTATTAGGTTGGTACAAAAATTATGTCGTTTTTTATATATAGTTGAACGTAAAAAAAAAGGATGTTATTTTTGCCCCAACCTAATAATTGTCCTGCAAATACTGTGTTATCTTGATCATTTAATTAGGGTTTACTTGTAGAGAAAAAGTATCCTCATGCTAGGTTGTCATGGCAAACCAATTGTACAGATTGGCTTTAGACATTTGTATAAAATTAGATGTTATTAGTTCTATAAATATTATAAATACTATTATAAATAATATTATTTAATTACGACCAAAACAATTCATGGTATTACTATTAGTGATTTTATTAATATTACTATCTTTTAAACATTATATAAAAAATAACTAATTTATAAGTTAATTAAATATTTAAAATTTCAACTGTATCTCTCGCGGTTGACGGTAGCCGAAGGGTTCGGGTCCTTGCTAATGAAGCCAGACATAATTTCTGTTGCCGGGGGTTCGAGTCTCGAGACTGGCGTTAATCGTGTCACCCTGCACTGCTGATTCCCGAAAGAATGAAACACGAGTGCCTGTAGGTATCTACTAATTATTATAGTAAAGGATATATATATATATATATATATATATATATATATATATATATAAAAGTATATATATATATATATATATAAAAGTATATATATATATAAGTATATATATATAAATATAAATATACATATATAAATATAAATATACATAAATATAAATATATATATATATATATATATATATATATATGTGTGCGTGTGTGTATGTAGACTCTCTGTCAGTATAAATAAAACGTTGTGGTTAAGATTGGAAAGGTTGTCTTTCCCAATCTTAACCACAACCACCCTCCCATTTATGCTGACGAGACGAGGACACAATATATTTTATTATATTTCTCGATGGTTTTATTTGTAAATATTTAATAAATAACTAGATATCGTTTCCGAAACGATCGTACATATTAATTTGATTTATACTAAACTAGCAGTTCAACCCTACTTTTCTTGGGACCGATGTATTGTTCATAACTTTATGTGCAGATTAAAAAGTTTGACTCATGGTCAGGTAACCTACATCTAAAACTTAAAGTGTTGAGACCACAAATTGGCGGAGGAGTTCTGTAGAGTCTGCAAACGTCAATGTTTTCAACTTTGATCTCTTGGCAGCCAAATGTTAACCCAAAAACTGATTTAAAAACTTGCTACATGTCTGAATACCCTTTATGTAAATTTTCAAATGTTTAGACCAAACATCGGCTGAATAGTTTGCTAGAGACAGCAAAGGTCAATTTTTTTTAACCTTGACCTCTTGTCTGCCAAATTTTCTGCCAAAAACCGATTAAAAATCTTGCCTCTGTCTGAATACACTGTGTATAAAATTTCAAATGTTTAAGCCAAATATTAGCTGAGTAATTTGGTAGAGACTGTAGAGGTCAACTTTTGTTTAACTTTGACCCCAATTTTGACCCCTTAACATTTATTGCTTTGGGATCAGATCAAATTAAAATGTCTGATCCATGTCCAAGTAACCTACTTGTAAAATTACAAGTGTTTAGACACAAAATTGACGAAGGAGTTTGGTAGAGATTTCAAAGGTAAAATCTTATACTTTAACTCACTGACAGCCAAATTTCTGTCCGAAAACTGATTAAAAAGATGTTCCCAAATCTCAATACCCCTTATGTCAAATCTCGAAACTGTAGACTGAAAATTGACAGAGTAGGTTGGTAGGGAAATTCACACACACACACACACACACACACACACACACACACACACACACACACAATTTCACTTTTATACATATACTAGTATTTCATCCCGGCATTGCCCGGATGTTTGGAGTATGTTGAGCAGAAAAAAAAAAGTGGTCAATTTTTTTTCAACTTTGCCCCCTATTATGACCTCTTAACTTTATTGTTTGGGGCTCAAATCAAGTTATTAAGTTAGATCCACGTCCAAGGAGTCTATATCTAAAATTTCAATTTCAACTGCTTAGACCCAAAATTGACGGAGGAGTTTGATAGAGTTCTCAAAGGTCTAATCGTTAAATTTTGACCCCTTAACGGGCGAAAACAGATTACAAAGATTTTCCCAAATCTCAGTACACTGTATATCAAATTTCAAGTCTGTAGACTAAAAATTGAGAGTTATTGCGTAGGAAACTGTACACAGACACGCACACACGTTCATTTTTATAATTATAATAGATATATATATAGAGAGAGGATGAGTCCCGGGAAACGGATGTTTTGAAATGCTCCGTGCTCTCTTTTAGTAACGGATAGGGATTGAGAAAGGTTGTCTTTAAACCTGATTAAGATATTTAGTTTGTTATTTGTTTAGCTTTTATATCAAACTAGCATTGGTGCCCGGCGTTGTCTGGGTGTTTGGAGGTGTACGCTTTATCATTTATTGTTTTGGGCTCAAATCAAATTATTAAGTTAGATTCATGTCCAAGGAACCTATATCTAAAATTTCAAGTGCGTAGACCCAAAATTGTCGGGGGAGTTTGATAGAGTTCTCAAAGGTCAAATCGTTGAACTTTGACCCCTTAATCGCCAAATTTCTGGCCAAAAACGGATCACATCGATTTTCCCTAATCTCAGTACCCTGTATATCAAATTTCGAGTCTGTAGACTAAAAATTTAAATATTCCATAATGGCATAGTTTAGTAATTTTTTGTGTACATTAGAAAATTCTTGTTGAAATATTCGCAGACCTTGGTTTTATTTAAAAAAATATCCGTTTTCCGTGACCCACTCTACACACACATATACACACACATACATATATATATATATATATATATATATATATATATATATATATATATATATATATATATATATATACACGCACGCACACACACACATATATATATTTAATGAAAACAACAGGATGTAGTGTTTACCTGATATACACAAAGGTGACCTAAAACTAATATGAATAACAGTATCATTTTATAGAAAATGTAATGCCAACCGAATTTAAAATGCTCAATACGAAATAGAGACTGCAATAAATCGCGGTTTCACTTAATTTTTAAGCGCGAGCCTTCAA
>NC_136496.1:29790482-29800482 GCF_053919585.1 Euprymna scolopes | reverse complement strand
TATATATATATTTATATATTTATGTATATATATATTTATATATATATATTTATATATATACATATACTTATATATGTATACATATTTATATATATATTTTTATATGTATATACATATATATATGTATATTTATATATATATACATATATATGTATGTATGTATATATATATATATATATATATATATATATATATATATATATATATATATATATATTTGGTAAAGTTATTGATAATTTATAATTCAAAATTAAAAATCCCTTTCATAAGAAGAAGCACAACAAAGCTATTAAATTTCGGAAAGGACAATAATTTTAGCATAGAGTTTTTTTTATGAAAACAAAGTCTCTTTATCAGCGAAATATTGGGTGTTTTTTGAATAAAACACACCATACATAAACTAAATAAGCCGTTCCGAAACGATCGTACAATTAATTGGCTTTTTTGTGCTCCTTCTGATGAAATGGATTTTTAATTTTTAATTTTAAAATATAAAAGTTGCTCTATGATATTTGCCGAATGAGCTTTTATACATCGGCTTTGCAACGAGCATTATTTTTTTCCTGAATTTTAATTAAATTAGTGTTTTTACTATTACATGAAAATACACTCTGCTTTATAGGAAATTGCTCTAAACCGCTTTTAATATATATAAATATATATATAAATATTTATATATATATATATATAAATATATATACATATAAATACATATATATAAATATATATATAAATATAAATACAGATATTTAAATACATATATAAATACATATATATAAATACATATATATAAATTCATTACATAAATACATATATAAATACATATATAAATACATAATATAAATACATATATATAAATACATATATAAATACAACTATATAAATATATATATATAAATACATCTATATAAATGTATATATATAAATACATATATATATATAAATATATATATATATATATAAATATATAAATACATATATATATAAATACATATATATAAATATATATATAAATATATATAAATGTATAATATATATATAATTTATATATATATTATATATATAAATACATAATATACATATAATATATATAAATATATATATATATTTATATATATGTATAAATATATATATATATATATATATATATATATATTAAAGAAGATTAGAACAACAGTCTTACGAGCTGAGTTTATTTTAATGTATTAGTAAAATAATTAATCCAATTCAAAGAAAACATTGTTCATTCTAATGTAGATATATAATAAGCTCGATAGGCATAGATAACCCAGAGCTATTTTGATATTGAGTAAAATGGTTGATAATTTTAAATTAAAATTAAAAATTAAAAATCTGTTTCACAAGTAAGAACAAATAAAATCAATAAATTGTACGATCGTTTCGGAACGTTATTATTATTGGGACAGATAGTAAGTCTTGGATAATAATTTTATCATTTGATTTTATAAAACAAATTCTCCTCCTCAGCAAAAAGAGTGGGTCAGGGTTTAAAGCCCCCAAAAATAAAACTAGCATTTTTAAGTAAGACAGAAAATATTTTAAATATAAAGAAATTCAGTTAATTATTTTGACGTTGATAAACAAAGTATGGTAAAATAAAATAAAATAAAATCGGTTGGAAATTAAGGGTAAGTGGGGAGATGTTTTATATTTCTAATAAAAATATATATACCTTTTAATCGCGCGCTTTAAAGCCCGTAAGTGTCATCGTCAATGCATTCATTGAGATGTTAAATGTTGTTTATGAATGGTTGAAAATGTTGATATATATACAAACTTCAAAGGAAACGCGAATAATATTACCAGTTTAAAATCATTGGAAACAGTATATTTGAATTTATCTTAAGTAATTCAATTATAAAGGGAGATAACTTCCATTTTTGAAAAATTATACTGAAATAGAAAAATAAAGAAAACTTGTATTGTTCAAAGTGAGGTAACCACTAATTACTTATAAATTAGTTATTTTTTATATAATGTTTAAAAGATAGTAATATTAATGAAATCACTAATAGTAATACCATGAATTGTTTTGGTCGTAATTAAATAATATTATTTATAATAGTATTTATAATATTTATAGAACTAATAACATATAAATTCAAATGTAATTCTTTAAAATATAAGAAAAAACTCTAAAGCTCCTGATAGATATTTAGGTTGTCCGGAAAATAATGGCCAATTTTAAAGAAAAAGGATTTATTAATCAAATAGGTGACACTAGACATTGAAATTAGTCAAAGTATGATCCTTGAACAGCCATGCATTTTTGCCATCTATCAACTAGATCATTTATGCCTCGTTGATAAAAATTCTTTTGCTTAGATGCTAAGAAATCTTTGAAAAAAGATTCAACCTCTGCATTAGATCTGAAAGTTTTGTTGCTTAAAAAAGCGGCTAAATGCTTGAAAAAATGGTAGTCCGTGGGTGAAAGTTCTGGAGAATAAGGAGGATGTGGTAAAGTTTCGTATCCCAAGTCTGTGAGTTTCTGCAGTGTCATTCTCGCAACATGAGGCCGCGTATTATTGTGGGGCAGGATTGGACCACGCCTATTCACTAATGCAAGTCTCAATTTTTGTAAATGATGATGCAGTAAACCCCTGCCGTGATGCTCTGATTAGCATCCAGAAAGCTGTAATGAATAACACCAATTGCACGCCACCAAAAAGTCAGCATAATCTTCTGTTGGTGAAACTTTGGCTTTGGAAAATGTTTGGGTGGTTCATCACAATCAAGCCATTGACCTGATCATTTCCGATTATCATAAAGGATCCACTTTTCGTCAAGAAATGGATCATTAATGTTTCGCAAAAAGAGCATCGAGCACACTTCAAAACGTCGAGCTTGTTGATTTTCATTGAGCTCATGTGGGACCCATTTGTCGAGCTTGTCAATTTGCTTCAGATGGTCCGACACTGTTGAACTGCTGACAGCAAGTTTCTGAGACATTTCCCTGACACTTTGCCGTAGGTTTTGCTCAACAATGGCTCTCAAATTTTCATTGTCAAGATTAGATGGCTGTCCTCTACCTTCTTCATCTTTAAGGCTCTCATCACCACTACGAAATTTCTGAAACCACCTTCGTACTGTTCTATCACTTGTGATGACTTCTCCCCATGCCCTATTGATATTTACAGTTGTTTGAGAAGCATTGTTACCAAGCTTAAACTCATGCAGGAAAAGTAATCGTAAGTCTTCTTTTCTCATATTCCAAATTATGGGCTCATTCGCTCATAAAACGTTTTCTGAAAGAAAAAAGTAAGAAATTATGAAAGAGCACATATAAATCAATAATCATGTTGATGTTTACCTGAAATATAGCAAAAATCCTATGATAAAATCCAATTTCAAAATAGACTTCCTGAAATGGCCATTATTTTCCTGACAACCTAATACAATAAAATCTTTAATAAGAACACTATCAAAGTGTCTTACTCAACAATGCCAAACCTACATCAAAAAATAATTAGTTCCAACAATAAAAGAAATTAGTAAGATACAAAATACAAGCATGGAAACTATAGCCGGCGATAACTGTAAAAGAAAAATATAAATATCCTTTACAATAATTGATAATCGAAATAATCCAATAAAAGAAGGAACATGCGATTTTGATCAAAGTTAACACCTTACACAGCCTAACATCACAAGTGCATTTGAGAAGTTTTATTACCACATAAACTGAAAGGCTAGGCATATAAAATTAAGAGAAGATTCTTTAATATGACAGGGGCGTGTGCAAAATGAATGTTTCTATTTAGAGCACAATTGAAGCATGATACTTGACTTTTGCATTTTAAATTTTAATTCAAGCTATGATACATAAAAATAATTTTAATTCAAATCAACAGTGGGTTGTCTCCAATGCAATGTAGTCACTGCAGGGAAGTACGTGAAGCTTTCTCCAGGTGTGCCACAATGGATCCCCAAGTAGAGCAGGCAATCAATTAATGTGATTGCAAAAAATCAATGATTTCACCATTGTCATTTCGATGACAATAAAAATATAGGACTGTGCAAAGTAAAAAAATGTGATTTAGAGCCGCACAGTCTCACAAATCCCGAACATAAATTATGTTAATAGCAACCATAGAAATCCCTTCTCACAGACTAACTCTACCACACAGTAAATCAAAGACAGCACCCCCATTAACCAATCTAGCAATCAAATACAACCAAACCTATTACATTTTTTTTACATGGTAGTCACCATTTTTCAAGGCCCGGAAGCCACTCGGGAATAAGGGTTATTGCGTGTACAGTAATCAATGGGTTAATATCGTAGTAAACGTTAGTAATGGAGATTTGATTAAGTGTCTTACTTAAGGGGGCTGTTTATCAGGAATTTGTTTATGTTGGACTTGAAAACATCCAAGTTGTAGTCAGGTTGGAAACAGGCAAACGGAAGAGAACCCCATTGCCGTGCGCTTCTAAGAAAGAAGCTTTGTTCATGGAATTTACGTTTTGATTTAGGCACAAATAAAGAGTGGGAAATATTATTGACAGTGGTTTCAGCTAGACGGGTGTGTTTCGTGAAATATTGGCGAGGAGGACCAGAGATTGGATCTCAGACGAGCACTTGTCATGGAAATAACGATAAAATAAAGATAGGCTCGCAACGTCTCTTCTGTGGGACTCCAGCATTAATACTGTGGGCCTCTGATTTCTGCCGATCAACCACTACTCTTATGAGCCTATCAGAGAAAAATGATTTAATAATTGAGAAAACATTTTTAGTTATATCGTAGCTGGAAATATTGTGAAGTAGGTCTTTATTCCACATCGTCCCCCTCAAAAATGGTCGATTTTGCAAAACAAATTTTGGAAATGGTGAAATTCCAACTAAGTTAACAATTAGAATTTGAAAAAAGGTTCAGAGAAGAACAATTGACAATACAGAAACAAAACGAAGAGAAACAATTGGCAATACAGAAACAAAACGAAGAGAAACAATTGGCAATACAGAAACAAAACGAAGAGAAACAATTGGCAATACAGAAACAAAACGAAGAGAAACAATTGACAATACAGAAACAAAACGAAGACAAACAGTTAAATTTAATAAAATATATCGAAGAAAAAATAGAAAGAGAAAAGAAAGAAATGAACGAACAAATATTGGAAAAGCAGTGAAATTTAATTAAATTCTTCGAGAAAAAACAGGAAAGAGAAAGGAAAGAAATTTAATGAACAAATATTGGAATTGAAAAAATTACATTTAGAGCAACAAAACCAGTCAGATAAAAAAATGGATTTGATAACGCAAATTTTAGTGAATAATGACAGCGGTGAAGAAACCAGCACCGCTTTTTCCCAAAATGCAATCTGGTCAGCTATTGATACATTTCACTATGCTCCTGAGGAAGACCTAACGTTTTAGGCATATTTCAGAAGATGTCAAGACCTTTATAAGATTGATTGCAGTGCATGGAAGGATCAAAAGAAGGTTCGTTTATTGCTACGGAAGTTAGGTACATCCTAACATAATACATTTGTTGACTATATTTTACAAAAAAAAAAAAACACGAATTGTCGTTTGACGAGACAGTCAAACTATTAATGGAGTTATACGGTCCAAAAAGAAGCCTTCTTCATAAAAGATGGAAATGCATGAATCTTACACGTAAGGAGAATCAGGACTATACGACTTTTGCGTCTATAGTTAATAAGCACTGTGACGATTTCAAATTGTCGTCATTAATGGCGGACAATTTCAAGTGCTTAATATTCACACAAGTTTGATAGCCACAAAAGACGCCGATACAAGACGTCGTGCTCTAAATAAATTGAAATTATAACCTTATTTGGCGCTTCATAAACTGGTTGAAGAATTTTCAGCGGTTCTTGAAAATGAAGTAAGATTCCCGAAGCATAGAGGAAGCAGGGATCGCTCACATTAAAAAAATACGCTTCAAAAATAAAGGCCACCCGCCGCCAACAATTACCAACGAAGAGGCAAAAAGAACCCTTCACAAAATTATCAGGATAGACAAAATTCTAGGACCACTTGTAGCAAATGTGGAGGACCTCATGGGCACAATGCATGTCAGTACCAAAAGAAAATAACATGTGACCTCATATTGCAGAGAAAAAGTAGCAAAAAAAGAGCTACGTAAAAACTGCAAAAATGGATCCTTCACCAACAGAGAACATAAGGAAATATGTTACGGTGAGAATCAGAAATAAAGAAGTAAAACTGCCGCTCGATTCAGGGTCCGATTTATCAATTATAAATTTTCATACGTGGAAGAGAATAGGAAAACTCACAATGACAAAGACGAATAAAGTCGCAAGATCGGTAACTGGTAAAAAAATAAATTTTGAGTGTGAGCTAGTTATTAATGTGTCGCTAAAAAGAACGACAAAAGATGTATTAACGTCAGATTTATACCGGACTCATTTCAATCTGAAACAAGAGATTATTGTCGCAACTGACGCAAGTTCTTATGCGATCGGGACGTGCATTCTACACAAGATGACTGATGGGTCCACTAAGCCGATCGCCCATGCGTCAAGAACTTTACTGCCTGCTGAGAAGAATTACTCCCAAATCAAAAAGGAAGCGCTGGGGATCATATTCGGTGTTACCGAATTCTACTGATTTTTACATGGTCGTAAATTTAAATTGCAAACTGACCATAAACCGCTTATAACCATTTTGGCTCTAAAAAAGGTCTGCTAACTTATACAGCCAACAGACTGCAAAGATGGAGGACCATTCTACTGAATTACGATTTTAGTATGGAATTTTTTTTACATCTGCAAAGTAAAGTCACGGAGACGGATTGTCGCGATTAATCCCGAAATCAAGAGAACTGCTAGAAGACACAGTAATAGCGTCACTATATGTTCTTTTTACCCTGAGTTCATTAAAGCACTGTTGCAAAATATCGATACTTGGTGAAAAGCCTTTTTTCCAGCTGATAGATTTGAGATCCTTTTGGATATAGAAGGAACTATTGACTTAATTATTGACTTTGAATGAATGGATTGTTTGTGCACGTAGGTTCAGATTAGGCTTATGGTAAAGGATGTAAGATTCAGGATGTAGATTCAAGGAAATATCCAAGAAGTTTATTTTATTTGGGTCGGCTTCAATTGTTAGGCCATAATTTTTTAAAAATTCGTGCAGCTTTTTTTATAGTCTATTGTATTGCCTAGGCCTGGCTGGAGTTACAAATAATTCGTCATGTCTGTAGAGTCCTTCTTGCAAATTTTACCATTCTATGTTAATTTCTTTTAATAAATAGAGACCCACTAGGTCAGTTACTTTGACAGAAACTGTGGATCCCATTATTATATCGAAATCATTAGGGGTACCTTTTCTTGTCCAATATTTATTAATGCCTTGTTTAATAGTATTGGTGAGATTGAGTGATAGCAATTATTGATATCCAAAGTAATGAAGTTTAATTTTTGTTTATCTTTAAGTTTTAAAAAACAATTTAGAACAGAGTTAGAACATTCCCAAAGCGGCCATTTTACTTTCTCTTGGAGGGTATAATCCTATCTTGGATTTTCCTACTTACTAGACCAATATCCGAATTTAAAATTTGTGATTTGAAAAGGTTAAGATATTATTAAAATCGCAAAATTTAAATTCTATTATAACATTATAAGATTTCACTTGTGCTGAATTACAAATATAATCTTGAGAACAAAAAATGCATCTGATTTTAAATACTATTTTGCTTTGGTTTGATAAGCAATTCTTTTATTACTTTTATTTAACTATTTTCATTTAATTTTAATTTAATTTTATTCGCCTGTCTATGGATATCTTTTGGTTTTTATTTATAAACTGATTGAAAACTTGGACTAAATTTTGAAACTGATATATGGAAGATAATTTTACCAGATTGATATGATAAAAGATTTTTTGCCGGAATCCAATCAAATTAAAGAAAAACTGTGGATATATATATATATATATATATATATATATATATATATATATATATATATATATAATAAATTCCACAGCCAAACAACGTCGCAGCCCATAAGAGCCATGACAGTCAAAGAACCGGAAGTCCAAGAATATATATATATATCTTTACCAACAATGCTTCAAGCAAACTACTACCTACTCTTATATATATATATATATATATATATATATTCTTTTTTTCTTTTTTAAAGCCGAAGACAATGCGGAGGAAGACCGGAAATGATGAAGTAAAAAAGAAAAACAAACAGATGTAGACGAGTATGGTTGAGTAGAGGAGTGTCTAACCTTTATTTGACTATCATTCTTCACTTCAATGTATAATTATTTATAACCAAGTTGCTGGTATGTCCGGTGGTGTCCGTGGGTGGTGTGGAACTTGGATTAATTTCGAAAGAAAGGTACCTCTCTTTTTCAAAATAGAGCGTCTTATATATATATTGGGTTGTAACAAGATTCCTTGGATTTATTAAAATACGTGTTGGATCTTTTAACCTGCCGAATACTAAGAACTTCCATTACAGGATTTTACATACACTTTCGATTTGAAGTTAAATATACTTTTTTTTTGCTGCATCAATATCCAATTTCCTTATTCTATGTTGTTAAAATGATTTAAAAACTTTAAATACATTGGATTTAATTTACTGTTTATTAATTTTTAGCAAATTAGGTGCAAATCTTTTCTAATATTTGCTAATATTTTTCCTCCGAGGAGATGTATAAACATCGAAAACTCATGGGTTAAGGAAATATATTTTACTATACTGTATTCTTTGTCTTGAATACAATAAAATAACTATATTTGAAATTTAACTTTTTCAAATCAAAAATTCAAAATTCCTAAATATGGATTTAGTTGCTCTATCTAGTATATTGAGCAATTTTATTTAGCTGGAACAGTCTTATATAAAATATTACATCCAATAATATTTTGTAACTTTTGCAGACCAGTAGATTTATTGTATTTCATTATTCTGAATTATATATATATAGTAATTTATAAAATATATGTGGCGATAAAGCTACACTGAATATTCGGCGTTTGATCCACTCTAGGATTCCCCAGACTTATGCGCGAATTCTGTGGTTGTTTATCGTTTTATATGGTCCTCTTTAGTTAGCCAATCAGCTTTCTAGTATCCACTGCGCCCCTTCCTATTAGCCAATGGGCATGCATTTTATCGGACAAAGTATTTGTTTTAAAACTAGGTTAGTGGTTTAAGGCAGAGTTTTTTTGTTAGTTTATATATAAATATACATATTTGTACACACATATATGCACATATATATACATATATATAAATACATATATGTGTGATCGTTTATGTATATTCATGTTTATTTAATTTATTTATTTGTTTATTTTCTATTGTTTTTGTTAGTTTTAAAACTATTTTGTATCGCTATCCTAGAGTAAATTTCAAATTGTGAACACAGTTATTTGCTATTTCTCGTCTACAGTTTAATAGATTTTGGGGTTCTTTAAAGTACAGGATAGAAAATTTTTCATGAAGGCATAATCTACATGGGTCGTCTAAACGCCTATACGTGGTAGCTTGTCTTATTATTTTCCATTCGACAACCGGCGAATGTCCGCTTTCTTTGAGTTCCCAGTATTTATTCGCTAGTGTTGTTTTTATACGGCGTTTTTTAGTGTTGAATGTACTTTTGTGGTCATAGTATCGGGTTTTGAAATCTAAAGAAGTCATGCCTACGTAATATTTCTTGTTATTCGGGTTTTCTTTCGCAAATATTGTTGCCTGATAAACTACGCTTTTTGTTAGACATTTATTTTGAACTGGGCAAAGTATGCGGTGTCTACAGTTACATTTATCTTGTTCGTTATTACACAAAATCTTCAATAAAACTACCTTAAAGTTATCCTACAGTTGTTGTAAAAAATTTAAAGATGATAATTAAAGCACACAATAACAAAATACTAAATAAAAACAATGTAAACAACAACAAAATAAACAATAAAAAAATAAACACCATGAAAAAAATAAAACTAACACTATCAGAAATAAT
>NC_136496.1:29780482-29785482 GCF_053919585.1 Euprymna scolopes | reverse complement strand
ATGCTGCAATAATTTAAGGTATAAATGTATTATATATTTTACTAGAATATCTTATCCTTTTCTTTTCCATCTTTAAGCTTAACCATATTACTTCTCAGGCTCGCATTTTCTACTGTAATATATATATATATATATATATATATATCATGTATATATATTATATATATTATATGTATATAAAAAAATATATATTATATATTATACTAGCAGGGGTGCCCGGCGTTGCCCGGGTGTTTGGAGGTGTATGCTGTGCAAAAAAACAAAAAAAAACAAAAAAATGGTTAATTTTTTAAAACTTTGACCCCTATTATGATCCCTTAAAATTTATAGTTTCGGGTTCAAATCACTTTATTAAGTTAGATCCAGGTTCAAGAAACCTATATCTAAAATTTCAAGTGTCTAGACCCAAAATTGTCGGAGGAGTTTGGTAGAATTCTTAAAAGTCAAATCGTTGAAATGTGACCCCTTAACAGCCAAATTTCTGGCTGACACCCGTCACATCGATGTTCCCAAATCTCAGTACCCGGTATTTCAAATTTCGATCTATAGACTAAAAATTGACAGAGTTATTGCGTAGGGAAATGTACACAGACAGACAGACAGACAGACAGACAGACACGTTCACTTTTATAGATATATAGATTATATATATTATATTATACATATACATATTATATATATATATATATATATACAGTATATATATTATATTATATACATGTATTATATATTATATATATGGTTTATATTATATATATTATATATATATTATATATTATATGTATTATATACATTATGTATATTATATATATTATATATATATATTATATATATAATACATATATTATATATATATTATATATAATATATATATATTATATATACTCTATATATTACATATATTTTATATATGCATATTATATATTATATATACATATTATATATACATTATATGTATTACAAATATATACATGTATGTTATATATATACATTATAGATATATTATATATATAACATATATATGTGTTATATATTCTATATATATGTTATATATGGTATATATATATATTATATATATATATATATGCTATATAACATGTATGATATATACGAGGGGCGTTCAATAAGTAATGCCCCTGAGCCATTAACCATGGCAGTAGAGCAACGAAACTCGGCAGAGTTATTTGTTTTTCTCTACATAGGAACCACCCAGAATTATACATTTCTCCCATCGTTTGATGCAGCTCTGGAGACTGTTTTTGTAGAACACCCCAGGTTGGTCCTTGAACCACGACGAGACTTCAGAAATCAAGGCTGCATCATCTGGGAAACGCTTTCCTTTCGAAAACAACTTCAGGGTTGGGAGGAGTTGAAAGTCAGAGGGTGCAAGGTCAGGAGAGTAGGGAGGATGGGGAGTGGGGGAGGTTTTCTTAACTACACGCCCGTGCTTCTGATCTGGCGACATGCTGATCTTGCCCCACCTCTTGATTTTGATAGCTTCTCTTAATTTCCTAAAAAGTGAAGCATAATAGGTTCCTGTAATTGTGGTACCCTTTGCCAGGAAATCTGCAATCACTACTCCGTCCTGGTCCTAGAAGACTGTGAGCATGACCTTGCCAGCGGAGGGCTGCACCCTTGCCTTCTTTGGAGGTGAGTCCAAGGGCTTCCACTGCATTGACTGGGCGTTGGTCTCTGGATCATAGTGATGGGCTCAGGTTTCATCCTGTGTAATCAGTCTTTTGAAAAAATTTGACTCATCTTCTTGACACATCTCCAAATTCATCCTCGAGTACTCGACGCGTACTCGCTTATGGAATGGTGTGAGCAACCTGGGAATCCATCTGGCAGACAGCTTATGCATATGCAAATGGTCATGAATGATAGTTTACTAATCTTGACTTCTTGGGCTATTTGGCGAATAGTAATTCGCCGATATTCCAAAATGGCAGCCTCTACTTGACGGACAGATGCCTCAGAAGGAGGGGGCGATCAGGTCTGGGATCTGTTTCCACGGACTTTCGGCCATGTTTGAATTCACGATGCCAGCGTTTTACAAGGTCATATGATGGTGCATTATCACCATAAGTTTCTTTCATTTCATCAAAATATGTCCTGTGGGGTGAGAACTTTCAAATACAAAAACCGGATCAGTGCTCGACATTCATAGGCTTCATTTCACAACTAGTTCAAACACCTGTACAACAGAAACCAACATTAGTTCAGAGCTGTAATTTGCCACATAACCCGTAGAGATATAAATCATTGCACATGCTAAATTTTAGCTAGATCAAACAACTAAAAGTAGGGCATATATAACATATATAACATATATAGATACGCTCCTCGTATATATATGTTATATATGTTATATAAGCTATATATATGTTATATAAGCTATATATATGTTATATATTATATATGCTATAGATATATTATATATATATGTTATATACACTATACATTTATTATATATATGTTATATATGCTATATATTTATTATATATGTTATATATGCTTTATATATATTATATATATTTTATATATCTATATATATTATATTATATATCTTATATATGCTATATATATTATATTATATATCTTATATATGCTATATATATATGTTTTATATGCTATATATATATATTATATACATATGTTATATATGTTATATATATATATATAACTAGCAAAACTACCCTCGTTGACTGGGTTCAAAAACAGCCTACAGAAAATTGACTCTGATTTATGAACGCATGATAGGTTATGAAAAGGAAGGGTTGTAAATTTGGGTTGAATTTGGGGGTATCGATACCAAAGCAAAATATGATGAAAGTAAAAACAAAATAGATAGACCCCATAATTTATTATACCATACCTGGTCACACTGAAACACTTATCACAATATTCTGCGGATCTATATAAAAAAAAAACTCGTTAAACTTTGTGACATATTTCCATTCTATGGAGGTCAAGCGCGAACGAATACCCCATAATTTTATTATACCATATTTTTTCAAACTGAAACATAATTATCAAAGTATACTCACGCAGATAGATATGAAAATCTTTATTAAAGATTGTGCTTATTTCCATTCTATGGAGGCCATACGGGAACGCACACCCCACAATTTTATTATGTCATCCCTATTTAAGTTAAAAAATACTTATCAAAGTATTATTATGTACATCTATATCAAAAACACTTCTAAACGTTTTTTTTTTTAATTTTTTAATTTTTTTTATTTCCATACTTTGTGGACCAAGCGCGAACGCAGACCCCGCAATTTTAATGAACCACGTTCTGTCAGATCAAACATACCCATTCATGTGTCTCGATACATCTTCTATCATTATATGAAATCAGTTTTTTAAAATAGTCAATTATATAGGAGCTTATTCGTGACCACACGCACACACACATTCAGCTTTATATTATATATATATATGTTATATATGCTATATATGTATATTATCTGTATGGTATATATGCTATATATATATTTTAAATATATATGGTATATAAGCTATATATATATATATATATATATATATATATATTGTATATGTTATATATATATGCTATATATATATGTATACATATATATTATATATATATTTTATATCTGCTATATATATTATATGTTTATGTTATATACGCTATATATTTGCTATATATATATATATATTATATACGGTATATATTTGCTATATATATATATATATATATATATATATATGCTATATATATATATATATTATATACGGTATATATTTGCTATATATATATATATATATATATGAATATATATATATATATGCTATATATATATATGAATATATATATATATATATGAATATATATATATATGAATATATATATATATGAATATATATATATATATATATATATATATGAATATATATATATATGAATATATATATATATGAATATATATATATATATGAATATATATATATGAATATATATATATATGAATATATATATATATATATGAATATATATATATATATATATATATATGAATATATATATATATATATATATATGAATATATATATATATATATATATGAATATATATATATATATATATGAATATATATATATATATATATATGAATATATATATATATATATATATGAATATATATATATATATATGAATATATATATATATATGAATATATATATATATATATGAATATATATATATATATATGAATATATATATATATATATATATGAATATATATATATATATATATGAATATATATATATATATATATATATGAATATATATATATATATATGAATATATATATATGAATATATATATATATATATATATATGAATATATATATATATATATATATGAATATATATATATATATATATATGAATATATATATATATATATATATATATGAATATATATATATATATATATGAATATATATATATATATGAATATATATATATATATATATATATATGAATATATATATATATGAATATATATATGAATATATATATATATATGAATATATATATATATATATATATATGAATATATATATATATATATATATGAATATATATATATATATATATATATCAATATATATATATATATATATATATATATGAATATATATATATATATATATATATATATGAATATATATATATATATATATATGAATATATATATATATATATATATATGAATATATATATATATATATATATGAATATATATATATATATATATATATATGAATATATATATATATATATATGAATATATATATATATATATATATATATATATGAATATATATATATATATATATGAATATATATATATATATATATATGAATATATATATATATATGAATATATATATATATATGAATATATATATATGAATATATATATATGAATATATATATATGAATATATATATATGAATATAT
>NC_136496.1:29767982-29775482 GCF_053919585.1 Euprymna scolopes | reverse complement strand
TAGAGTCCTTCTTGGTCTTCTTCCTTTCATACCATTTTCATGCAGAGTCCTTTGCAATGTTTGCCTTGATATTTTTATGCCAGAAGACTCCAGATTTTCTAAAATGTCCTTAGTAGTGGTGGTTGGATTTGTATTAACACTTCTTACAATATTCCTTGTGGCTCTAGCAGACAGTTTCCTTTTCCTTCCTCTACCAATCAAGTTGTTTGTTGTGTGGTGGCTCTGGAATTTTTTGATGATGCTGTGTACTGTTGCTGTAGGGACCTCAAATTTCTTGGAAATTGACTTGTAACCTAAACCATCCTTATGTGAATTCACAATTTTAGTCCTAAGATCATTACTAAGCTCTTTTTTCTTCCCCATTCTACTAATTTTTATTCTTTTATTAGTTTTCAGTTGATATCATTTTAATTTCTGAAAAATGCAAAAAACCGAAATGGAATTAATCAAAGGTTGTATAAAAGCATTCAAAATAAGAATCAAACAGGAAACAAACAGTCAGAAACTCGATTAATACTGAAAAAATAAGGGGGTATGATTATTTTTGAACATTGCAGATTTTATAAATAGCTGTATATTTCTTTTTTTACAAGTATCCCGAGATTTTAAAATGACGAAAATGATCAGAAGAGGTTTATTAAGAATATGTATCAATATGGACGTAAACAATAAATTCTTACAAAGTTACACCTAATAAACTCAATTTTCAAGGGGGGGGGTATGAATAATATCGGGCACAAGTGTATATAAATATATATATATATAAATATATATATAAATATATATTTATATATATATATTTATATATAAAATCATATATATATATAAATATATATATAAATATATATATATAAATATATATATATATATAAATATTTATATATAAAATCATATATATATATAAATATATATATATAAATATATATATAAAATCATATATATATATAAATATATATATAAATATATATATATAAATATATATATATATATAAATATTTATATATAAAATCATATATATATATAAATATATATATATAAATATATATATAAAATCATATATATATATAAATATATATATATAAATATATATATAAAATCATATATATATATAAATATATATATATAAATATATATATAAATATTTATATATAAAATCATATATATATATAAATATTTATATATAAAATCATATATATATATAAATATATATATAAATATATATATATAAATATATATATATATATATATATAAATATATATATATATATAAATATATATTTATATATATATATTTATATATATAAATATATATATATATATATATTTATATATATAAATATATATATATATATAAATATATATATATAAATATATATATATAAATATATATATATAAATATATATATATATATATAAATATATATATATATATAAATATATATATATATATATATAAATATATATATATAAATATATATATATAAATATATATATATATATATATATAAATAAATATATATATATAAATATATATATATAAATAAATATATATATATATATATATAAATAAATATATATATATAAATATATATATATAAATATATATATATAAATATATATATATAAATATATATATATAAATATATATATATAAATATATATATATAAATATATATATATAAATATATATATATAAATATATATATATAAATATATATATATATATATATAAATATATATATATAAATATATATATATATATATAAATATATATATATAAATATATATATATATATATAAATATATATATATATATATAAATATATATATATAAATATATATATATATATATAAATATATATATATAAATATATATATATATATATATATAAATATATATATATATATATAAATATATATATATATATATATAAATATATATATATAAATATATATATATAAATATATATATATAAATATATATATATAAATATATATATATAAATATATATATATAAATATATATATATAAATATATATATATATATATATATATAAACACACACGCTCGAGCGCGCCTGGTGTCCGGCATTGTAGGTGTGTTTTGAACAAAAAATAGTTGTACTAGACAGGCCTGCTTGACACAAAAAATTGAGGTGCGTGTAAAACGTTGGTTTGGCAAACAAATAAATAAATAAACAATAGATAAATATGTAAATAAATAAATAAAAGGAAAATTTCGAGCGCAAAAAAAAAAGAAACGTGGTCGTAGGCAGGCAAGCTCGAACCCGTAGTGCGAAGTAGCAAAAGAACCTGAAAAAAAAACTTAACGCTGTTGCCGTTGTGTTCATCGCTAACCCGGAAGTAACGTAGGTTTAAATTAAGGCTAAAGAATTGCAAATTGGCGATGACTTTAGAAAATATCGGCGAAAAAACGAGCCCTCCCTGTAGAAAAGCGCCCAGTTAAGGGTGAAGGAATTAAGTTTTTTAGCCAATTTTTCGATATTTGTCATTTGAAGAGTCCTGCTTAAAAATGATAATGATCTCGTGAAGATCCGCCGCCTCTGTCGAAAGTTTTGCGAGACATACAAACATACATACATATATATTTGAACAGACAGGTGAGATTTATATCATAGATAACCACGATTCACACATTTCCTAATTAACCGATCATTATAGATTTTCTAAGTGATGTTGTACTTCCATTATTTCTATTATATAAATGGAACTATGTGTGTGTATTTGCGTGAGAGAAAGGGACAGTTCATTCCCTATTGAGTCGAAAACGGATGGACTGATTTTTTATTAAATTTCACACGGATGTACTTTATCTGGCAGTGTTTTTGGATAGGTTTTGTATCGGAATGTCTTCGATAAGTATTGATAATCGACAATCAATAACCCGATAAAAGAAGGAACATGCGATTTTGACCAAAGTGAACACCTGGCATAGCCTAACATCACAAGTGCCATTGAGAATCTTTATTACCACACACGAAGAACAGCCTGGCATATATAACCAACAGTAGGTTCTTTTGATATAACACGGGCGCATTCAAAAGGAATGTTTCTGTTTAAACACAATCACACTTGACTTTTATTTGAAACTTATATTCAACCTATTACCACCTCACAAGCAGTAAAACCAGAAATATAAAATCGGCGGTAGGTTCTTTGCTATGCTAGGGGTACGTTCGAAATAAATACATCTCTTTAGAGCGCAATTAAAACATGATACTTGACTTTTGCAATTTAATCTTTAAATCAAGTCATTATGTATAAAATAATTTTTATAAAAGCAACCGTAGGTTCTTTGCAGTGCAATGTAAACTGCAATATATTCTGTAGGAAGTCACTGTGGAGAGGCATGTGAAGATTACTTCTGGTGCACCACGTTGGGTTCCTGACTAGAGCAGTCAATCAATTGACGAATGGGTCATTTCACTGATTTGGTGGATAATAAAAGCATTGGACGTGTGGAATATTCGTTGATCCTCATGCAACACTGAGCAACGTCGGGTCTCCCTGCTAAAACCAGTGTTTTTGATACATGTAATGCTAATTCATATGGAAGAGTTCATGTGACTGATTATTTAGTTTCGTCGTTTTATTGTTTTGCCTTAATTGGAAAAAATTAAACAAAAACATGTCTCCTAAATTAAATTTGAAATCTAATTTAAAAGCTCGCAAATAATTATTTTTAATGTGTTTATAAACAACTTAGTCTTTTTGTCGACTCATCATGGTATATTTTATTGCAAATCGATAAAATGGTGGATTCTAAGCTTAAATTACGGTGAAAGCATAGATAAATTAAAAGATACTTTTATATCACTTCTTATTTATGGCCGTGAATATTTACGAAAACGATACTGTTTTTTTTTTGTTTTTTTTGGGGGGGCGGGGTTGTCCCCCCCTCCCCTGGAAGCCTTTGATGTTTAATAATAACATGAATTTTGTTTTCTACCCATTTTTACAAACTTTACAATGAATATCAATAAGAAAAATATTGGTACTTGTAAAACCATGTTTTTGTTTTTTTTGTTATTTTTTTTTTAAATCATAGAATAGAAATTAGAAAGCCAAATAACCATGTAGCTTCATTTTTTTTTTATTTTATTGAAGACTAGAAGATGCACCGGCGCTACCCGGTATTAAACCGTATCTTAAATTTAAGAAAAAAAAAGTAAGTAAAAAAAAAAAAAATGGAAGAAATTTAAACATGTGCATGCGAATATTATGTTTTTTTTTTTAAACAGTTCACTTCCAAGTAAAAAGAAAAATACTTGAGCTGAGATCGAAACGAAAACGTAAAGAGTGAGTCCAGTACGATAACCATTAGACCAGTTCAACATGATCTTTAAAAAGTCCTTTAAACCTACTTATTCTTAGCATACTGTGGACGTTTACGCATGCGCAGTCCTGAAACAGGTTGACAAACAGATAAAAGTTCGATTACTCCAATGTACGGATTTTTACATTTTGACTCTTTAGCAGCTCTTTTTGCGGACGAAAACCGATTAAAAAATGTCCCACGTCTGAATACCCTATATAACAAATTTCAAGACTGTAGATTAAAAAATTTGTTGAGTATATAGATTGAGAATTGTTCTCACAAACACACACATTCTCACTTTCATAGATACACTAGCAGGCCGCCCGGCGTTGCCTGGTCGTAAAATACCCATGAATATCATATCTTTATTAAAGCAGATTTCTTATTTATTATAAATAGAAATATAGTAGGTATTAAACGTAACGTTAAATTCATTTTTAAAAAATAAGTTAAGAAACTGAAACATGTGCATACGAGTATTATGGGTTTTTTTTCTAAAAATGTCACTTCTTGAAAGTAAAAAAAAAATACTTGAGCTGAGATCGAAGCCAAAACCTAAAAAGAGGAAATAAAGAACAAAAACTATGAGACCAGTTGAACATCTTTAAAAAGGGTTTTTAAACCAACTTATACTTAACATAAGGAAGCTGTAATGTTTCCCGACCGCGCATGCGCAGTCGTGAAATGTTGAATACAGCCAACTTTTCACATACTAACTTTTCAACTTTGACCCCTTAACAACCTTTTTTTCCGGATGAAACCCGACTAAAATGTTCTCCACATGTCTGAATACCCGTTATACCAAATTTCATGTCTGTAGATCAAAAATTTGTTGAGTATATAGGTTGAGAAGTGTCCTCACACACACACACATATATGTATATATATATATGTATATATACATACACACACATATATATATATATATGTATATATATATGTATATATACATACACACACACACATTATATATATATATATATATATATATATATATATATATATATATATATATATATATATATATATAATGTTGTTTTGAAAAAAGAAAAACCGAATGAATAAACTATTAGGAAACTATAAATGGGAAGCATGGGTTAAGGTTAGGGTTAACTATAAATGTGTGTGTATGGGAAGCATGGGTTATTCCTATACACACACATTTATAGTTTCCTTCCCGATATGGGTAGGATTCTAACACCGTTTCCTTTTCACTTACGTATGGTCTATGATCGTTTTCTTCTTCT
The DNA here is from genome assembly GCF_053919585.1 of Euprymna scolopes. NCBI lineage: Eukaryota > Metazoa > Mollusca > Cephalopoda > Sepiida > Sepiolidae > Euprymna > Euprymna scolopes. The sequence goes on along the minus strand of NC_136496.1, from coordinate 29,769,896 downwards.
GCATTTTCCCTTTTAATATCCTGAAGATGCCCCCTGCAATAAGGGACGAAACGTTAATCGCCATTTTATAAAATCATTCGGTCAACCATCGCTGTTGTTTATATATATATATATATATATATATATATATATATATATATATTAGCAGGCCGCTTGGCGTTGCCCGGTCGTAAAATACGCATAAATATTGTATTTTAATTCATACAGAAACTGAGACACGTGCATGCGAGTATTATGTTTTTCTAAACAGTTCACTTCTTGTACGTAAAAAAAAAGAGAAAATATTTGAGCTGAGTTCGAAACCAAAACCTAAAGACAGTGAGTCAAGTACGATAACTGTTAAGCCGACTTGACACGATCATTAAAAATGTTTTCAAACTTATGTCTAACATAATAAACCTGTCATGTAAACCATTCATGCATGCACATTCGTGAAACAGTTAGGAAACACATAAAAATCCGACGACCCGCATGTACTAATTTTTCAATTTTGACCCCTTAGCAGCCCGGTTTTATTTTTACAGATGAAAATCGATAAAGAGTTTTCCACATGTCTGAATACCATATATACCAAATTTCAAGTCTGTAGATCCAAAATTCGTTGAGTATATAGGTTGAGAAATGTCCTCACACACACATTCTAACTTTTATAGATACATATATATAGACTAGAAGATGTACTCGGCGTTGCCCGATAGTTTACAGATCAGCAATCCATTGAAAACTCTTTATCATCTCCAGGATATACGTAGATTAGCTACCCGCCGAAAACGTTTTTGATCTTCAGGACTTGTATAGGACTTTTACAGATCAGCTACCCACCGAAAACTCTTTAAATTAAATATGGCTTTAAATTTAAAAAAAAAGGTATGCTAAAGTAGTACACGTCATTATTCTACTGCAACATTTACATGTAGCTGCATTTATTTTCTCTTGTTGAGTCCATTTATTTATTAAATGGGTAGATCTAACTCCATAACACAGTTCTTGCGTTAAATATTAAGGTGGCAGGTTCGCTTGTAGATGTATTAGCTAGTATATCTGTCACTGATTATGTCGGATTTGCTGTAGACAGAAACGTTAGAAGAGTTGAATATATTTGTAGTCAGCTAGAATTTCGGAGAAATGAAGTCGATGTTATTTAGCCAGATATACTGTCAGACATGAAGATAGAAAAAGTAACAATCTTATCTCTTAAAGGTTTGGAAGAAGAGATTGAACTGAATCCCATTTTTCAAAAATAATCTAACAAAACGTTGATATAATTAAGCAATGCGCTTAAAATATAAGTAACTCTCTGTTTGTTTTGATCTTTCATCTACTATGATTGAATAAATCTATAATTCCAAAGACAAGTGCATAAAGTATACCCAACATCATGCATCAACTGTGTTAATTAATTTTGTCACATCCACGTATTATCTTCTAAAATTTTATAGCACCTGGTCAATACTATACGATTTTTCAACGGTGCTTGCATCAAATACCAAATATAAAAATATATATCCAGAAAACACTTATCATAGAGCAAATTATTTCGAAATAATTTCGAATGGCACCAATTTTGAGAAAAATCTATAACTATGCGTTTACAACTAAGAAGTGTGAAAAAAATATTCAAAATTAAATACAAGATAAATTATTAATGGCGATTTCAGATAATGTCTGCACACGTTCGCATTTCTTTAGAAAAATGTATTAGGGACAATAATTCTGAAAATCAATGTATATGTATGTATGTGTGTATATGTTTATGTATGTATGTATGTATGTATGTATATGTATATATGCTTATGTATATATGCATATATGTATATATATGTACATATGGATGTAGCTTATATATATATATGTATATATGTTTCTATACATATGTATGTAGAATATATGCATATGTATATAGATTTTATACAT
>NC_136496.1:29755482-29762982 GCF_053919585.1 Euprymna scolopes | reverse complement strand
GAAAGCACTTGGCGTAGGATGTTTATTGTACCAAGCAGAACCGACTTCTGGAGTGTGATGATGTTTTACATGATTCCCAAGAAGTACAACTGTTTTTTTTTTTAGATCATCTGGAATTGAGCCAAGCACACCTATGATAATTGGTATGATAGACGTTTTCTTTTTCCAATATTTACCCTCAGTTTTCTGATAGTTCCGTAGTTTCTCATTCTCGTTACCTGTTAAGTTGATGTCGTTTGGGCAAGCTACATTAATAATTTAGCATTTATTGGTCTTTTTATTCCAAACTATAACTCTTAGTAACACTGAACCATGAAATCCCAGAGAATCTTAACTTTCTCATTTTCTACTATCGCTTCTGGGTAATGTTTGGTACCACTTGTCCTTCACTGAAATTCCAAACTTTTGGCACAGACTTCAATGCAGATTTGCTCATACTTTGTCATAGCATCGTTTGTATTCTTTTTGAGCAAGTGTAGAACATGCACTAATAATGTGTGAGACTGTTTCAGGAGTCACGCCAATTATTCACCAATTTAAACTACACTTATCAAAAGAGTCCTTCCCTAATATGTTTCTATTAAATGTATTTGTATTTAATGCTTGCACTTGAGCAATAAATTTAAGATTTTCTGTCTCTCTTTTCAAGCCACCTTTAGACAAAGAATTCTACGTGTCCTGACATTTTTCTTTTTTTTAGTATCTTGCTCAAACTAACCATTAAGTTAATTTTTTTGCAACTGAGCCATATTTTCTGCTATTGTTCTTTGTACTTCTGGTACTGATTAAGCTGAACGTTGCTTAACTTCGATGATCTAATGAGAATGTTCTATAAGAACCCTCCCTCAAAAAAATGTTGATGAGACATAAGACAGTTTACCAAAGCCACAAATGTTATTTGCTTGTAAGAAAAATATTAATAGTTAACAAAGAAAAGGACATAAAAAAGACTTATTTCAATTCTTATAATAAACAGTTATTTTGCATCCATTCGTCTTGCGTTTTTTTTTTTTTCGTTCCTTTTTTTTTATTTATACATTTACTTACATGCCAGACTTATTAGTTTACAACTGTCAATATTCTCTCCTTTTACTCTAAACTCAACCCCCAACTCTAATCCGGTTAACCCAATATGTCAGTTCTAGAAGTGTTGGCCCAAAGAGTCTTTATCTGCCATTCCACAACCGACCCTATCCTGCAAGTTGAGCGAGATTAATTATTTCTTTTATTCACCAAACAAACGTAAATTATTTATCTCACCTGACAGCGTGTCCGTGTCGAGAAAACAATGCAATTGATAGAAAGCTACTAGAAGTAGAGTTTTCCATACTAGGCATATATATATATATATATATATATATATATATATATATATATATATAGATATACATATATATATATATACGTATATATATACATATATATATACATATATACATATATATACATATATACATATATATATATATGTATATATATATATATATATATATATATATCGCTCATCAGATTTTTTTTTACCCGTACTGTGAAGATAGTGCAGAACATTCACTAATACCATTAGGAACAGTATGAATCCATTTGTCTTCCTCCCAGCTATGGGTTAATTAGTAGAACAGACTACACTTTCAAGTCTTGTTAAAGAAATTAATTCAGAGGAAAGAAACCTCACGTTGAATATTCACCAAGATGAAATATATCACATACGTCTTTTACAATTTTGAAGATAGACCCTCTTACTTACTTACTTATATATATATATATGTGTGTGTGTGTGTGTGTGTGTATGTGTGTATGTGTGTGTGTGCACGCACATATATACATGTACATGTATGTATAATGAGAATAATGGAAATAGTATTCCGACGAAATACATAAATAAAAAAAGGAACAGACCAAGTTATGTATTCATCAACGTTTCGTCTTTATTTCGAGACTTCCTCTGGATGAATGAAATCAAGAAAACAAAACAGCAGTACAAATATTTGAAACTATATTTTTGATGTAATGAAATGTATGACCCTGTTCCATTTCAGAAACGGAAAAAGTTGTAAATTCTAAAAAAAAAAAAAGAAGGGGGGGTATAGCGTTGAGAAAGAGAGTAAGATTTTTTAATAACGTTATATAGCCCTTAATATATTTAAAAAAGATATGATGCAATTGATATTCTTTTTTGTAAACAAATATGTCCGTTAAAATTCAATAATGATGTTTAACTGAAATGAAATAGACACACACACTTTATATATATATATATATATATATATATATATATATATATATATATATATATATATATATATATATATATAACGGAAAGGTAACTTGCTTGAAACATTACTGGTAAACAAATATGTTAGCGTTTTAGAAAGTAAAATATTTTTGACTAATTTTTAAACAAGAAAACGCATCCTATAAAAACAGAACAAATATATATTTGATTAACACTCTACAATTTGGGATATAGTTTTCTTATTTTTATATTTTTAAAAGTATATATATATATATATATATATATATATATATATATATATATATATATATATATATATATATATAATAGTGTTTTATAGATAAGGGCTATAATTGAAAGAAATATTGCAGTTATCAAAAGCTCAATAGGTTTCGTTACCTAGAGCTATACATAGAAAAGTTAAGGGATTAAGAATTGTGAAATTATCAAGTTAACATTGGGGGAAACATAACAAAATCCAAAGTTTTCATGTACGATCGTTTCAGATACGCTATCGTTTTATTTATTCAACATTTACAAATAAAAGTATCGGAAAATAATTAAAATATTTCTGGATATCGTCTCCTCATCAGCATAAAATGCGGGATGGAGAGGGAGAGACACCAATTTCTTTAACAAGCTTATCAAAGTTAATTTAGCTGTTGAATCTTTGTAAGATAATGTTTCCATGTTGCTTTTTAAGAAAACCCGTAAGGAGGCCTCTCGGTGTCCAACCATTCATTTGGAAAAGATTTTTTTTTAATCTAAATGGTTGGTTGGTTGTTTTTGTTTTACGGCATATCAACTCTTTTCAGGTTATTTAATGCCGAATCCAGTTATTTTTATGAAAAAAAAAAAAATTTCATAGAATATATTTTTTTTTCAAGTCAGTTTCTATTTAGCTCATAGTTGGGACTCTAGCAGGTACTACCACTCCGGGTCAGAGTGGACCTGGGAGCAATGGCAATTAAAGGATGGCTCCACACTCCCCAAAGCCCACAAGCTGGGGCCTCACCATCGGATATAGTTTAAGGTCATATCCAGGACCATTTTTAAATCTAAAAGATATCGTTGGTATTTGTAACCATTGTTTTAAAATCTAAAATGCTGCTACGTATCGATTTCACTATGGTTTTCAATATTATTATTTATTTATTTGTAACTTTATTAGTAAATTTTACCATTTCTCAAATTTTACCTTTTTTCATCCCCTTTTACTAAACACTAATTATAAATTCATTTGATTGATTATAAATGACTAGCAGAAGCCGTGGAAATTCCACGGTGGTTGAAAAATTTTAAAACACATAAATAAAATTTATAAAAAATAAAGTAAAATAAATAACAACGAATTTAAAACAATTTTTAACAAATTCCTTTTTAAACTTTTAAAGCTAAAAAGATTTGATTTTAAAAAAATTACATTTTTTCCAAAGAAAATTCAACAGAAAACACATTTTTTTTCTGAATAATTTTTAATATAAATTAGAATGTAACTGCTGTAAATTCACTTACGTGTTTGTTTTATTCTAAAAAGAAAAAAAACTTGCAGCCTCCTCTGAACATGACTTTTTTATTATAAAATAAAATAGTCGATTTGAAACCGTAAATAGACAGCCATGTTATTTTTATTTTTGGAGAGAAACTGTTTAGCTGATTTTTAAATGATAGAGCGACTATAAAGGGAGTTAATTCGTATCTCATTAATTAATGGTTACGATTATAATGGGTTTTGTGTGTGTGTGTGTGTGTGTGTGTGTGTGTGTGTGTGTGTGTGTGTGTGTGTGTGTTACACTGGACATACGGACAAGTAAATTAATATTTAGATAATTAATTATGAAATTCTCATCTGTATCTAATCTATGTGAGATATATCTTCTTAAATTTTATAAATTGCAAACCTTCTTATGGAGAATTTATCTGTTATTTAATTTGTTATATCGCCCCCTCCCCCAATAATCAGTAATCACAAAATGTCGTCATCGTTTCCATTTTATCATAAGTACATTTTCTTGGCCGTCTGCCTTTCTTATTGTTCTAATGAGTTAATAAAGGTTTTATTCAACTTCGAACTCTCATCTCTCTCTTTCACACACATACCACCACACACGTGTGTGTGTGTGTGTGTGTGTGTGTGTGTGTGTGTGTGTGTGTGTGTGTGTGTGTGTGTGTGTGTGTTTAATAAAGGATTTTAAAAACATTGACATGATTTACAGGATACAATATTTTCAGGATTTACAAGGATCTACTAGGATTTTAGCAAGACTTAATTCTTCCATATATTTACTTTGTTGACTTCTTAAACAGATGCTTTCACTTAAACTTGTATAAAGACTTTTTTTTTATCTTTCAACATTCTTTGAACATTTTAAAAGTTTGCAAACAATTGTATAAATTCATTAAATAGTTTTTAACAAATTCTATCAAAATAATTCTATTTTCATATAAATCTGCTGTTCCTATTTACAATGCCTCCTCACGGGACAGAGTTAGACATCAGGGCCGTTTTTTAACGTGGAGAAAATGAACAAAAAGAAAAATTGTCTCAGTCGTGAAGGATTTCTCCCCCACTGACAGAGAACAAGGATGGAATACTGCTGCCATATCTGGGCAGGAGCTGCTAAAAACAGCCTATCCTGCCTTGACAGAGTACAAAATAGACTTCGTGGCTTAGTGGGGGATGCCCTTTTCTCTACCCTGCAACCTCTCTCCCACAGAAGAGACGTTGCGAGCCTATCCTTGTTTTATCGTTATTTCCATGGCAGGTGCTCGTCTGAACTCCAATCTCTGCCCCCCCCTCGCCAATCTTTCATGAAAAACACCCGTCTAGCTGAATCCACTGTGAAAAATTTTCCCCACTCTTTATCTGTGCCTAAATCAAAACGCGGATTCCATGAACAAAGCTTCTTTCTTAGAACTGCACGCCTGTGGAACTCTGTTCCGTCTGGCTGCTTCCCACCTGACTACAACTTGGATGTCTTCAAGTCCAACGTTAACAAATTCCTAATGAACCGTCCCCTTAAGTAAACACTTCATCAAATCTCCATACTAACGTACTGTACTTGCAATAACTCTTATTCCTGAGTGGCTTCCGGGCCTTGATAAGTGGTGACCACCGTGTAAAAAAAAAAAACTGAAGTGCAGCATCTGAAGAACAGATGGTATTTATTTGCTCCCCCACCGAGCAAATTAGGCACAAGGCCGATTTTTAATGTGAGGAGTGAAGGGAGGGGGAAGGGAAAAAGGGGACCAGCTCCCGAGAGGCGGGAATTGGGAGCTGGTTAATGGTCAGGCATGTGGGGTTGCCCCCACATTTGGTCTTTGCTAGTCATAGCTTGCAGCATCTGAAGAACAGATACTGCACTTTGATCTTGTCCCGAAGGCCAAGTATTAAATCTGCTGTTATAACGGTTTTGGCTTATTCTTAAATAACTAGTACTATTTAAACGATTGCTGCTCACTAATTTCACTATAGTTTTCAATGATACTATTAATAATTTGTAACTTTGTTGGTAAATTTTATCATTTCTCAATTTTCAGGTGCTTCCTCTACTGTTATTAACACTTAGTTGCATGATTAAGTTATGGCATTTTCAACTTTATCTCTTCTATGGGAAATATTTCGTCTTACTCTCTATAAATTGCAAACCTCCTTATGGAGAACTAGCGCGGGGGGAGGGGGAGTGCCCTGCTTTGCTCAGTCGTGAAATACGCTTAAATATGATATTTTAATTCGTCTAGATTTCGTATATGTTATTATAGAGTCGTGATTTCAAAGTAAAAAAAAAAAATATTTAAGTGTCATCGGCTCGAATCGAAACCAAAAGCAAAACTGCAGCATTCAAAGTTGGTGACGTTACCGCTGTATCAACGTGGCATGCATATGAACAGATTAAAAATAAACTAAGTTGAACAGATAAAAATCCAATGGCGCTCTTTTGTACCAATTTTTCAATTTTGACCCCTTAGCAGCCCCTTTGCGAGATGAAAACGGATGAAAAAGTTTTCCAAATGTTTGAACACTCTATATTCCAAATTTCAAAGAAAAAAAAAATTCGTAGAGTATAATGGTTGAGAAATGTCCTCACACACGTGTGCATTCCCACTTTTATAGATATACAAGAAAATGTACCCAGCATTGCCCGGTGTTAACGTTATATTCCTTTAAAAAAAAATTTTAAGAAATTGAAACAGTCATGCGAGTATTATATTTTTTCTAAACAGTTCACTTCTTGTAAGTAAAAAAAAAAATTGTTTTAATACTCGAGCTGAGCTCAAAACCAAAACCTAAAGACAGTGAGTCAAACGCAAGAACCATTCAGCCAGCGTGACTCTCTCTTCAAAAAAAGTTTTCAAACCGACTTATATTTAACATAAGGAATCTGTAATGTGAACCATTCATGCATGCGCAATCGTGAAACAGTTAGCAAACAGAAAAATCTGACGACTTCCACGTAACAATTTTTCAATTTTGATTCCTTATAAGTCCTTTTTTCGGATGAAAACCTATTAAAAGGTTTCCCACATGTCTGAATAACCTATATATCAAATTTCCAGTCTGTAGATTTTTTTTTTACGAAAGAGTCCCCACTTATCAAGACTCGAGCATGAGTGTACAGATTTAAAAATCGTTGAGTATATAGGTTGAGAAGTGTCCTCTCTCTCTCGCTCTCTCTCTCTCACATACATACATACATACATACATACACACATACACACATACATACATACATACATACATACATACATACATTCTCACTTTTATAGATAGATCATCCCAATCGTATTATACTATTCTTTTTATTTTAATTGTTATTATACAGCAACAGGGAGAGAAAGATTAATCGGACTGAGAGAGGGAAAGAGTGACAGAACGAGTGAGAGGTATTAAACAACATAGAGAGAGAGAGAGAAAGAGAGAGAGAGAGAGAGGAAGAGAAAGTGATAGATAGAAACCTACTGAGAAATGAGTTGAATGAAAATTGCAGCTCATCAGCACAATTCGATGAAGGTTGTTCGGTACTCATGCACTTATTGATCCGTGCTGAAATAATAACGTTATTATTTAAAAAGCCATTCTTAACATGGGAGGTGTTTTGTACCTATTCTGCACTTTAATCTTACAATTGAATATAAAAAAAAAAACATATCATAAAACTTTAATTAAACTTGGAAATACGATTTTTAAAAAATAGCACGGATCAGTAAGTGCATTAGCACCGGTTGTTCAAATATACTAATCCCAAAACTGACGAATTAATTTTTGT
>NC_136496.1:29607982-29747982 GCF_053919585.1 Euprymna scolopes | reverse complement strand
TGTCTGTTTCCTTGCGATGTCGGCATACAACGTGTGGGGTTCGAGTGTTGACATGTGACGACTATGTTGCTGAAAGACTCTTTTTCTTTACTATAAATTCTAATATAAGATGAAATACATTTTCATATTCTACATACAACATGTGACCACATGTGCTTTTGCTTTGCCCTCATCAGCCGCTAACCAGAGGTGATGACACTGTGTCGGTGGCTAAAGCGGGACTGCCACCCCTGGCGCCATCAGCAGCTATTGCTGCTGGGCAAAGCAATAAATAGGATTAAAAAAAAATTTACCTGGCAATATTCAAGCAGAGGAAAAACGCTGTTTTTAACTTTTTCATTTTTTAACTTTTTAATTTTAATTTTTATTTATTTATTTTTCTCTTTAATTTTCCCTTTTTTCCTTCCTCCCCCCCCCCTTCCTTCTTTTTCTTTCCTTTTTTTCTTCTCCCCCTTTTTTCCTTTTTTCCTCCCTCTCTCTTTTTCTTTTTTTTCCAGTGCAGCCCTATAACGGAAGAAGTGGACAATATTATGCTCTCTTTGCAAATGTCTTCGAATTGCGCCAGATCCAGCATGACGCTTGTCTTACAATTGTTTGCAGGCGACATTTTTGTTTTTTTTAATCTTTTCGTAGACGATTCTTACATTTTTTTATAACATTTTCACCCCAAACAAAGCACAGGCCCAGTTTGATGTAGTGGGCTACTATCAGGGACATAAGTTGCAGGGATACTATGTAGGGAGTTGAGCAGCAAGATGGCTGTTTACATTACATTTGAACTTCTGCATGCCAACACAGTTAAGGAAGCAGGAACCGGAAGGAAATTCCAAAGTTTAGCAGTTCTCAGGGAGAAACTATTAGAGTAGAAGGCTGTCTTACATCTAAGGATATCTACTGTGTAGGGGTGGGATTTTGCTGCTTGTCGGGTTTATCGGGTGTATTTACGTTGAGGGGGTACAAGGACTTATAGTTCGTCGGAACACTCACCATTAAAATACTTTTTCGTTCGTTATCTATTGTACTAACTAGAGTATCTGTACTCCTGCAAAGCAGTATTTAACGGGACATCGGTAGTAACGTAGCAACCAGAAAGTCGTTTCCAGCAGTGACGTAGTATAGTGAGGGATGACAAGAAGAAAGGCTAGATTCCTCTCTTTGGTTTTGTCTATGAAATAAGAAAGACGTGTTTTTGAAAGACTTCCTCTTCTCCCTCTTGGAAGAAGAAGAATCATAATGTGTAACTGTTTAAGAAGAATTTTTTAAAATATCCGGCTATTACGGAGAGAGAAACGTATCCTGTGGAATACCTGCCAGATGTAATAGATGACACGACTTTTGAGATGCTGGGCAGATTTGCTACATAGCAAAGAATCGTCCGGTATGTTCCAGACGACGTTCTGTCTGTTGGTGTGAATTTTCCCTACACCATAACTCTATCAATTTTCGGTCTACAGACTCAAGATTTGACATAAGGGGTATTGAGATTTGGGAAAATCTTTTTTAATCCGTTTCGGCCTGAAATGTGGCTGTCAATGGATCAAAGTTCAACGATTTGACCTTTGAAAACTCTGCCAAACTCATTCGCCAATTTTGGGTCTAAACACTTGAAATTTGCAATGGATCAAACTTTTGGACATGGATCAAACTTTTTAATTTGATTTGAACCCAAAGCGTAAATGTTAAGGAGTCAAAATTGGGGTCAAATTTTTTAAAAATTGACCTCTCAGCCAATTTTTGGTCTAAACATTTGAAATTTTACATAAAGTGTATTCAGACATAGGGTAAGCTTTTTAATCGATATTTGGCCGAAAATTGGACCACCAAGGGGCCAAAGTTCAAAAGATTTGACCATTGCGGTTTCTAGCAAACTATTCAGCAAATTTTAGGTCTAAACATTTGAAATGTTACATAAAGGGTATTTAGACCGGCAGCAAGTTTTTAAATAAGTTTTTGGGCGAAAAATTGTCTGCCAAGAGGTTAAAGTATAAAGAGTTGACCTTTGCAGACTCTACCAAACTCCTCCGCCAATTTTGGGTCTAAACACTCAAAATTTTAGATTTAGGTCAACTGGACATGAGTCAAACTTTTAATATATATATATATATATATATATATATATATATATATATATATATATATATATATATATATATAGCACATAAAGTTATGAACAGTACATAGGGCCCGAGCAAAGCTGGGCTGAACTGCTAATTATATATGATTCACAAAATATAAAAAACGGGAGGTAATACGGTGCATATGGCGATTTGCTCTTTATCGGAAGAGGAGGAAAAGGATATGAAAGTGACCTTTCACGAAACAAAGACATGCTTAATTGGGTTTTCATTTTTTTTTTAGGATACAATGGTGTATTATCCTTCAAGTTTATATAAAAATCATTAATAATTTATACAAATAGTTTTAGTTTTACGATCAAGCCATAACAATAGAGAAAATAAACTTTTTATTTTTGTGGACATTTTTAAAGAATAAAATCAGCACAAATTCAATCGAAATATTGCCCAGAGCTAAACAAAAATTAGTCCTCATAAAAAAAAAATAAAGATACCGCAATGTTTTCAGATAAAAAAATGTATTTCAAAAATGGCTCGCCAAACATAACATTTCTTTTTATGTTATCTAAAAGCTTAAATTGGAAATTTCGCTTTCCTACAGAAGAATTTTTTCAATGATATTGTTTAAATGTTTATGTTAAAAACTATGATAATGATCATAAAAATAAACTTGCTGAAGGAATGTTCAGTGATTTAAATACATGAAATAATAACGTTATCGAAAAAAATCTATTTTCACAAAAAGAGGTAATAAGTAGAATTGAATTTAGTTTTCCGCCATTTTGGTGAAAACGTTTTTTTGTTTTTTTTAAATAAAAACGTTTATAATATCAAAAACAAGATGGCGGATGTTATTTTGTATCATGAAAACAAAATGACAAAAAAGCGTCATGGAGTTTAGAGATCAGGAGCAAATAAAAGAATATAACCAAATGTTTTTAATTATTGATATTGTATATGCATTTCATATATATATATATATATATATATATATATATATATATATATATATATAGTAATTTATAAAATATATATGGCGATTAAGCTACACTGAATATTCTGCGTTTCATCCACTATAGGATTCGTCAGGCTTATATATATATATATATATTATTTTCTTTCTGCCTATCTTTTTAAATTACAAATAGCTGTATTCTCAACGGATTAATAGAAAAAAAACGTGGTTACATGCACAGAAAAACGATATATGCATAGAAATAACGTTTAGTGAATTTACACCTGCCAAGTTCTAATTTTATTCAATTTTCATTACTTAGCAGCTATTTTTACCGGTTGAAAGCCAAATCGAATTTACTCAACAGGTCCAAATTCTCTTTATATTAAGTTTTAAGTCTGTAGACAAAAGATTGGCGAAGAAATTTGGTAGCGATCGTTCCTCAGACAGACAAGATCACTTTTGTATATCTATGCTCCTATAATTTTATTATTTTTATGTGTGTATTAATATTCATATTTAAAACCTTTTTTTTTCTGTTTATTTATGTATTTATTTGCTTCCTCACGAAGGAAAATGTGACACAAGGTTGTTTTTAATCTGGGAGGAAAATCAGCTCCCCTAAAACCAGCTCCCCAAAAAAGGAGGCACTCTGGCAGTATCCAAAAATGGTAATTGTCTCAGTATGAAAGGTTTCCCCTACATTGACCAAGGACCAATTAACAACTTAAATGAAGCATCGGAACAGATACTACACTTTGAGATATTAAATCTTTTATTCAGCTAAAGATTAACATGAACAAAAAATTTAGGCACAAGGCCAACTCAAAAGGGGGAGATTGGGATCGTTCATCGTCCTTGTCACTCTAGAACTAAACAAAAGTTTTTTTTAGCTAGAATCTTGTTCCACCATAACACCGCATTCGCCCTTTTATACTTGGGGACGTTCTTCTTAGCACCAAATTTTAAAACATTTTTTATTAGCGTGTTAAAAACAAAAAGGTAACAATAACGGTAATACAATAATTTTCTTGTGTCGAGGGCGGGGGAAGAAAAAATACAAGCAGTGGTTAGTAGGACCCTCCCAACCCCGTCTAGTTGATAGACTGCCTATTCCACTTGGTTTGTAAAGGAACCTCAGCTCTTACGGGACAGTCTCTAAGTGGTGGTGCCCTCTAGATGCGAGGAAATCTGGCCCGAAGGCCAAGAAAGAAAAAAAGTTCGCCTTTTTTCTATTTATTTAAATAGAAAATACAGCTTTGTTATATATGGATCGTAGAATTTCATTAATCTGCAAAAGATCTAGCTAATTTGAATACTCGTTTAAACATTCATTTTCGTTTTATTTTTTTTTTTTTAATTATTTTTTTCGATTTTCTGATGGGATGATTATCTTTAGTTAACTATTATGTGTAATTATATTCGTGTAGATATTCTACACTGCGTAATATTTGCGTTAAATGGTTATAGTAAACACACACTTCTTTCTATATATATTTATATATGTGCATATATATATATTTGTTTAAAAACTTTTGTCTACCAAACCCCTCTGTCAGTTTTTGGTCTACAAACATGAAACTTAATATATAGACATGCGGAACTTTATATTTGGGGTTTTAGCCGGGTATAATCGGTGCAAAAGTGGGCAAATTAAAAAAATGGAATTTTCCGGGTAAAGGTCAGACAACGGCATTACGAATATGTATGCGTAACGTAATAGCTATTGGGTCATGTTTTAAGTTTTAGCCTTGTAGCAAGCATGTCTTCATAGTAAAGTCATTAACATTAAAGGAAAAAGTAAAGCGTAAGCTAAGCGTTTTGGTTTCGATTCTGGATTGTGGCGTACGAGCATGTGTATCAGAAGCGGCCATTAAAAATGCGTGATAAGAACTAATAATTCAACTTACTATCTTTTCGAAGCTTATAACTACTTGAAAAATGTAAATCAAACCCTAATTTTTTCAATTAAAGGAGCAAAGTCCAAAATTTTTAAAAAATAACAGGTTTAATAGCAAATTATGCAATATTTGTTTTTTTAAATCGGTTTTCTTTAAAAAGATTTGAAGAAAATAAACGAAATTTAACGTACGTCGATTAAAAAAATCGATATAAATTCCAAAAAATCACTTACCTATAAAAATACTATTGAATGTTTAGTTCTATTCTTCATTGTTTAGAATTTATCCATATTTATATTTTAAATTCCATGTATTTTTTTTAAATAAAAGGATTTTTTAAAGCGAGGGTCGTAGAAAATCGCATTTTCGTAACGTGTTTTGCGTCAAGCTTAAAAGAGCTCTTCCTGCACTATGAAATTTATCAAATATAGATTCGTCAAAGGGACATAAATAATGTCTCTTTTTATAGCGTGTGTTAACGAAAATTAGTATTTTTCGTCCTCCCTAGTTAAAAAGAAACGCACATTCACTTATAAGTTTTTGCCCTAAAACAAAAAATCCAGTTCACCGATTTTTTTTTTTTAATTCTCTTAATGAAATACACGAGTCTTTGACTGATATATTTTAATACTTCTGTATTGATTGAATTTTTTTTAATATCTAAAAAAAAGAAAACATTGAATGAAATAGAAAAATTTGCCGTCAGCGTCCAGTACTTACTTTACGATATAAGCATAACATGAGCTTTCATAAAAAAATCAAAGATTTAAAATTTCCAAAATCTATTCTTTTTTTTAGTTTTAAATTAGAATATTTTCTTTATAGACAATTTATCTTCAATTTGTGATATATAAATCTTTGGTACATAAATTAATTATTAAAATTTTAAAAGATATTTCAAAATGGGGGATGAATTAAAAAAAACGTTTGTCTAAAATATTACATTTGGCTTATTGGAAAAAGCATAAAATTTCACATTGACCCTAAAAATATCGTAAAAATTGAACCAATAGAAAAATTTTGATAAATTTTTAAAGTTTAAAAATTGAAAAATATTTAACTCGTAAAATTCAATTTATTTCATTACGTAAAGAAAAAATGGCTGCATGAAGGCGCGCCGGCATTTTGTAAACATTTTGTAAACACTGTTTTTTTATGAAAAATAACATTTCTATTATTTTAAACAACTTTAATAGTTTTTTTTGAAAGTATATTCCAAACAGAAAATAAACAACCCACTTTAAAAAGAGAAATTACGAGGGTTTTTTTTTTTAATATTTTATTCGCAATTTTCTATTAGCGGTGTCAAAAATTCCTCCAAATTTCTGATACACCTAACATACGAGCCAGATATGCTATACACACCTACATTATTTAATAAAAGCTATACTTCTCCTATATCACAGAGATCAATTTAATTTCCCCAGCAAACAGCCTCAATTTTATATTTTCCTCATAATGTAACTATTGCTAGACGCTGCATCCCTATTATGTTACCTAGTATCTTCTCTCCTTTTCTGATGAGAAGCATTAGGTTTCGAAATATCAGGGCATAAAAAGTTCCCACTTACATTACACTCCTAATTGATGTGTACTCTTATTGAATAAATAAATATATATATAAATATACATTTTATATCATCATTTTCTTTTTTCTTTTTTTTATTTCTATATACGCCCAAAACAATTTGTTGAGCTTTGCATTATCCCGATGTCTCCTCTTAAAGAATTGATCTCATTCTTTTCCTTACTCCCCCACACACATTATATATATATATATATATATATATATATATATATATATATATATATATATATATATATATATATATATATATATATATATAGCTACTTCATTAACTCACATAAAATTAATATACGAAAGTATAGATTTATGCGTAAACTTTAAGTGTTTACTTCAAAAGTGCTCAATACGTAGGTAGAGCTAGTTAGTAATATATAAAATATTAGGCGCATAAGCCTGAAGAGTCATTACTTACTATATATATATATATATATATATATATATAATTACATTTATATATATATAATTACATTTATATATATATAAGTACATTTATATATATATATATATATATATATATATATAATTACATTCCAAGATACATTTATATATATATATATATATATATATATATATATATATATAATTACATTCCAAGATCCTAATATTTATTTTTCATACAAAATAGCTCCTCCAGCATATTACAATTTCGGTACATCTTTTACAGATTGTTTTGTTATGCAGAGACAAACGGTTATTATTATCTCCACACCGTCTTCTTTCGTGCATATTCTCTTCAGAAAAAAATGAGAAAATCTTTGCTTAGATGGAAAAAAATACATGACAATATAATGCTGCAAGAAGAAAAAAGTTCATAGAAGACTCAACATCTTGTGTTTATTCGCATTTATATGCTCTGTTTTTATATTTGACATACATTGAACTTCTAAGCAAAAAGGATTGGTATACACAAACAGTAAAATATAATTGAAAAAAAAACGTATTTTACCAAAACAACATATGTATATATATGTGTGTGTGCGTGTGCGCGCGCCCATATATATATATATATGTGTGTGTGTGTGTGTGTGTGTGTGTGTGTGTGTGTGTGTGTGTGTGTGTGTGAAAATGTACGCTTTTCCCAATATTTTCTAATCTTCATGCATACCAATCCTTTTTAAAACCGAAGCTCGATGTTTGTTAAGATATAACAATAGAGCTCATACAAAAAACAATTTTGCGAGATTATAAAGTCCAATATGTTATTCATTTTACCAATAACTTCTTACCTCATAATAAAAAATTCCGTGCATTTTACAAATCTGTTTTTTTCACCGAGAACAACTAATATTTCTATGTTAATGCGAGATATTTTCTTCCGTAGATTCATCAGAAAAAAACAGAATGTTTTCAAAATGAAAGATGCATAACGATGTAATGGGTAAAATTCAGTAAGAACCGCAACAACCTACACAAATTCATTCCAGTAGGCAACGCCTAATGAGTGAAAAAGAAATAAGACAAAACAATATGATAGAATGAAACTAAAACTTATATCTATAATCCTTATTCTAATTTATATTAAAATTGCTGACATTATTCTAAGATAACGTCTAAAATATTAAGTTTAATATTAAGGGGCCTCAAGAATAATTTAAAATCCGAAATATTCGAATGTTCAAATGTTATGTAAAAAGGGACAGACCCCAGTAAGTAAAAGAGCAAACTAGATAAGTTGAAAAGGATATTTGGAAAAGGTTAGGATCGAACCCAGTAAGAAAAGTTTAAAAAAAGAATGCATATTGAAATCCTAGGAATGTAGAATGATTGTCATTGTTCTTGCAAATAACTAAATATTATTTATGTCAGAGATAGATATTTAATTTAGGAATACAGTCGATCGTTCATTCTTTTAGAAATAACTGGATATTAAATATGTCAGTTAAAAGAATGGACAATACGAGTTTAGAAATAATGATTAACAGATAGGTTAAAACCCATGCAATTAATTTAGGAATTTCTTTGTTACTAGAGGCGTGTGGATGCATGTACAAAGCGCACGTGTAATTTGAAATGTGAAGGAGTCACATTGTTTCACCATGCCTCTGACGTCATCAAGAAAGGAGATTTCCAATATATTGAAACTGGGTTCGAAGTTAGAGACAGTTACAGAAGAGAGACAGTCACAGTCACAGTTCGAGTCACAGTTAGAGAGTCAGGTCGGCCGAACTGAGAGCTGATACCCTCCGGGAGGCGAGAGAGGAGAAGATACAATAATGCAACCGTAAAGGCTTGAATCCCTGACCATCATTAATCATCCACCTGATATGAATAAAAGATCATCTATATTTGTAATCCGTTGTCTTTGTTTGTCGTCATTCCACCAAAAGGAAAAGGTAAATGTGTTTTGTCTATCTTGTAAACAAACTTTGTATAACTCACTTAGAGTATTATGTGTTCCCTCCGCAATCATCATTAAGTAATGACTCTCCCCTCTAATGTAAAAACAATTGTCATCACATTCGTCATGATGTACCGAGAATATAATGTCATTATCTGTACTATGTGTCTCCGATATAAGCCCGACTACATAATTCCAATAAGAAGTTCTGCTCATGCTATTTCTTCTAACAAACCTTAAAACCAAGAAACTGAATATTTGGGAATATTTATGTCTAAAACTATTTGTTAAAATTTCCAAAAAATATCGGATGTATCTGAATCATCCCGAGGAGTTTCGACCCCCCTCTCTACTCCCTTGGAGACAATGTATGACGAGCCGGTCGCTGTCCTGTCCAATACACAAATAACACTACGCCTGCGTGATGAAACGGGAAATTCGGTTGGTACTGATTTGCATGAGTTGGCGCCCCCGCGGCGATAAAATACGTCGGACTTTTGTGTGTGGGCGGCATTCTTTCATTTGCTTCGGTCGGTGAAAGAGATCTTGTGCTGTTCGTCTCAGTTATGTGAATCAAGGACAGGCAGAAAGGGACAGCGAGAACTGCAAATAGAACATACTGGAGGAGCTTTCGACGTCTACCAACAGCCGCCAGATGCAGAGAAGAATAATGTAATACGGGTGGAACATGCACTGCGCAGAGCTTTTGTGCTTGACCCATGTGAGGCATACAAACAGTTTGCAAGACGCACCTTACACTCGGACGAGTCGGTAGATGAGTTCTACGCTGCATTAACGGAGCTCTCCAGTCTGTTCGGAGGAGCCCCGAGCCAGACGCTGAAGTATGCATTCATGGCTGGACTGCCTGCCCATACCCAGGAGTTGCTACGTGCATCTGCTGACATCAACCAGATTCCAACAGAAAGTATGCTCAGCCGAGCAAGGTCCGTGGAAAATAACGAACGGGCTGCAGTCGCTGTCGACAGGTCAGACACGGAAAAAGTGCCTCTACACAAGCCCTCTTGAAAACTCACTGCAGTGTTTCAATTGTTCTGGAGCAAACCATCTTGCTAAGTACTGTCAGCTCAAACGATCGAGGCAGCGCCGTACACCATGCATCCGATGCTACCGATGCCAGAAAGACGGACACATCGCGTCAGAATGTCAGGAAAACAGAAACTCGCCCCGAATAGGATGAAAACCGACCTTCCAGTGAAGCGCGTGCGTGTCAACGGAGTGATTCGGGATGCATTGATCGACTCTGGGTGCACCCGATCTCTAGTAAGGAGTATGGTTTGGACACAAGACAGAGGTACTATTGATGGAAAGAGTATGACCAGCAAAGGAGCGACCAAGGTCAGTTTGCAGGTGGATAAAAAGATCCCCGTGGTGGTGGAGATGTTGGCTATAAATGGAGATCTGTTGGGATTCGATCTCTTGCTTGGAATTTATACCATCCGCCTGTTAGGCGGCGTTTATACAAATAGACTCGGTGAGGCCAATTTCCCGAAGGAAGTTTGCGATGTCGACAATGCTGTTGCAGTGAAAATAGAACGACCTGACTTTGATGTCGTATTCGACCCGACTAAGAAACATTGGATGGCAATCTGGAAATGGTCGAATGAGCAGCCGCCACAACAGCTGATCAATCAGACATCTGAATTCACCATGCCCGAACACATTCGGAAGGACTATGACTGCGAATTGCAAACTTGGATTCGCAATGGGTGTCTGATACCATACCCGGAGAAAGAGCTTGCTCCACCCAAGGGATTAATCCCACTAATGGCGATTGTTCAGCATAAAAAGGTAAAAGTGCGGCCTGTTATGGATTACCGCGAGCTAAACGACCATGTGGACACATACACGGCCCATGCGGATGTGTGTTCACAAAAGCTGAGGGACTGACGGAGGAAGGAGTCCGACGTGTCAGTGTTGGACTTGAGAAAGACCTACTTCCATTTATGGTCGTTTCAAACCGTGGTTGTGAAGGGGGAGAGATACTGCCTGACTAGGATAGAATTTGGGCTTAACGTTGCCCCATCCATTATGCAGGCAATTGTCGAGGCTGTTTTGTCCGAAGATGCAACTGTTCAAGGAGCAACATCGGCATATATAGATGATTTATACATCAACAATAGCGTGGCGCCTGCGAAACGAGTGAAGCAGCATCTTCTTCGGTTTGGATTGGAAAGCAAGGAACCAGAGCGGCTTGAAGATGGCGCACCACTGCTTGAATTGGGGGTCTGGGGAGAGCATGGCACTCTGCGATGGAAGCGTGGTAGTATGATTCCAGATGTTCCAGAGATTGTTACACGTCGAGCCATTTTTCCCCTGTGCGGGAAACTGACCGGGCATCTGCCAGTGTGTGAGTGGCTACGAGCAGCAACAGGAATCATAAAGCGACGGGCCAACACCGTAACCCAAGGATGGGACGACACCACAGAGGGTGTTCCACTTCAACAAATGCTCCAGGAAACAATAGCTAGAGTGAAGCAGAGCGAACCCTCACAGGTTCTGTGGTGTGTAAACGGACAAGACGTCAATGTATGGGTGGACGTAAGTTCCCTGATGACCGGCGTGCTCTTGTAACATGACACTATTGTCTTTGAAGATGTATGTTGGCTGCGATCCTCGAGTGACGTGCAGCATATTAACTTGGTTGAACTGGATGCGGCGTTGAAGGGCATCAACCTTGCGTTACACTGGAAGTGCAAATTCATACACTTACAAACGGGCTCAGTAAGTGTGTATTACTGGTTAGTGGACACGCACACTGGAAAAACTAGAGTATGCACAAAGGCTACTAGCGAAATGTTACTCCGACGACGATTGAACACAATAAAATCACTGGTAGAAGAGTACGGACTTTCAATAGACGTTTCTCTGGTCTCGTCGAGTCAGAACTTGGCAGACTCCATGACACGTGTTCCACAAAGTTGGCTAGATAGAATGAAATCCGCGACTGAGCCTGTACCTTTGACCTGTGCTGCAAAGAGTAACGCAATGACTAGTAGTCAGATCATCGAACTGCATAAAGGTAGTAGGCATCCAGACATCCGACGTACAGCATATTTCGTTCTGCAGGTTTGCCCAACAATTACCAAAGCTGTCGGAGAATGTTAGGAATGTCGGACGATTGATCCGTCTCCAGTTAATTGGACGCCAGGAAAATGGGTGGTACAAGCTAATTGGCATAGGTTGGGGATGGATATAACACACTTTAACGGCAAACATTTCCTGATGCTCACCGATTGCAGTCCAGCGCGTTTTATCATTTGGCGGATGTTGTCACAGCAGAACTCCAAGCACATCATTCAGCATCTTGAGTCGATATTTTTGGAGCGTGGCCCACTGCAGGAACTTCTTACTGACAACAATACTGCATTTACCAGTAAGGAATTCAAGGAGTTTTCCAGTGGTTGGGGAGTACATCTGTGGTTTCGGTGTGCATATGTGCCAGCAGGAAATGACATTGCAGAATGTCACCGCAGTATTAAGCGGATTGCAGCCAGAACGAGATGTACTGTTCAGGAAGCAGTGTATTGGTACAATGTCACGCCCAAGGACGATACATCATCGTTGACTTCACCTGCCAACGGGATCTATAGATATGAAGTAAGGGTGAAGAACATCGACCCAGTGCCCACATTACCAGCCTCTGCACAAACCCAATACCGTGTGGGTGACCCTGTATGGGTAAAACCGCCAGGTTATCGATGCACATCCAAGTTCAAAGAAGTAACAGTAACGGAAGTGATCAGCCCGCAAGCCATTAGTGTTGATGGTATCCCGCGCCATGTGAAGGATATACGACTCCGGACGTATACCTTCCCCTCTGGTAATGCAGATGATGAGATTTTAGATGGCACTGCATGTATTACATTGCCTGGCCGACAACCAACCCAAAATGGAGAACCTTCTAAAAACCGACCAGATGCCATTCCACCTGGCAGAGCAGATGAGACTTCGGATGATATTGAGGGTATGACACTGCCTGGCCCACAGACAACATAGAATGGAGAGACCCCAGAACCACCCTTGCGGCGAAGTACACGCCGAAGATTACCAGCGGGACCTTGCACATGCTGTGATCAGGGATCAGGGAGGAGTGTAGACAATGTACGACGAGCCGGTCGCTGCCATATCCAATGCAGAAATGACACTGCGCCTGCATGATGCAACAGGAAATCCCGTTGGTACTGATTTGCATGAGTTGGCGCCCCCGTGGAGATAAAAGATGTCGGACTTTTGTGTGTGGGTGGCATTCTTTCATTTGTTTCGGTCGGTGAAAGAGATTTCGTGCTGTCCGTCTCAGTTACGCGAATCGACGACAGGCAGACAGGGACAGCAAGAACTGCAAATAGAACATACTGATTCATCCGTTTACATAAAACTATAGATAGCCCACATTTTTTTTACTTTATATCTTGCACCTGTTTCAAAATTCATACGTAAATAAATATAAATTAACAAACGACCTTTATTTCCCTTTCTTCAGAGACGCATTACTTCACCCACATCTCTAACGTGATTGTGACTGTCAGTCTGTGCCCACGTTCTCCTTTTTATAATATTTTTCTTTTCCCTTGCCATGACGTCACTTCGCACCCGAGTCGGTCATTTACATACAGCGCTCTGTTACAACTTTACGTCAATATCGATTAAGTTATCTATTGTGAATTTCGACAAAAGTGACACTGAGTGCATGATAATAAGCCTTTTTTTACACAGGAATCACCACTAATCAAGGCCCGGAGGCCACTCAAGGATAAGGGTTAATGGGTATACATTAGTCAATGAATGTGATTATAGCGTAATAAACATAAGTAGCGGGAATTTTGTAACTTGGATTACTTAGGGGAACGGTTCATCAAGAACTTGTTACATTAGACTTGAAGAAAATCAGATTGTAGTCAGTTGGAAAGCAGGCAATCGGAAGAGAGTTCCACGGGCGTGCAGTTCCATGAAAGAAGCTTTGTTCATGGAATCTACATTTAGGTAAAGGCACAGATAAAGAGTGCGGGAAATTATTGATAGTGGTTTTGGCGAATCTACAAAACAGAATTGTCCACGGAGATGAGTGACGTAAAGTTGAAGCAGTTAATAGCGGTTCAAACGCTGCAAACAAAACATAAATAAAATGTAATACAGCCTCTGACGGACAGGGCTTCTTATAAAGTTGCTTGGATGTATTAAAAAATTGTGAATAAAATCTGCGAATTTAATGATGAATATATTTCAAAATGAAGCGCGACAGACGATTGATCGATGGGTAGAGCCTGTTTATGTAGTCGTTTGGACGTATCTAAAAAAACTGAATTTATTTTTAGATTCTCTCTCTCTCTCTCTCTCTCTCTCTCTCTCTCTCTCTCTCTCTCTCTCTCTCTCTCTTTTAAATTACCCATTTTTTAAAGTTTTTATTGAAAGTGTGTAAAGGAATTTTGGCATCTTAAAATCAAAGCAATAATGGAAAAAAAAACAATATATAAAAAAAAAATGATTTAATATCGTGAAGTTTGGAGTCCAGAAACAAACAAAAGATTAATAAGCAAAATTTGATAATTATTGGTATTGTATATGCATTTCATATCTATCATTTTTTATCGTTGGATTCCGATGAGACAATTGACTGTGATTTACAAGTGAGAAAAATATATCAATCACCAACAGATGAGAGGAAGATGTCGACACAAACGTGGATTTAGGGTATATTAGAGTAGATCAATTTTGATTTCTAAAAAAAGCCGAAAACATGAATAAGAATCAAAACACAAGTAAAGAAAGGACGAGATCCAAAGCAAATATATCTAAGAATGAAATACACCAAACTTTTATAAAAGATATATATATATATATATATATATATATATATATATATATATATTATGAGTTCTTATACGTAACGTTTGGTGTATTTCATTCTTAGATATATATATACATATGTATATATATATATATGTATATAAGTATATATATAAATATATATATATATATAATATATATATATATATTTATATATATAAATATATATTTATATATATATATATATATATTTATATATATATATATATATATATATATATATATATATATATTTATATATATTTATATATATACAAATATATATATAAATATATATATACATTTATATATATACAAATATATATATAAATATATATATACATTTATATATATTTATATATATATAAATATATATATATAAATATATATATACAAATATATATAAATATATATATATAAATATATATATATAAATATATATATACAAATATATATAAATAATATATATATATTATATATATAAATATATATATATACAAATATATATATATATTTATATATATGTATATATATATAAATATATATATATAAATATATATATAAATATATATATATAAATATATAAATATATATATATAAATATATATATATATAAATATATAAATATATATATATAAATATATAAATATATATATATAAATATATATATATATAAATACTAGCTGTACCCGGCCACGCGTTGCTGTGGCTCAGTTTGTTAAAATGGAACACATGTGAAAGTAGAGAAATGGTTGATTCTTTTTTCAAGAGAATGTACAAATTATTTTTTTAACAGATGTTAAGAAAATAAACAGAAAAATACTTCCATCATTAATTATGCAAAAAAAAAAAAATAAAATGCTGATTTAGTGTTTCAATGTGCTTATAAATTACGATAAAACTTGCTGAGTATGCACTGTTTTACGGTTGTTGTAAAAATGGAACGGAAACTTAAATTTCGCTTCATTTTAATCTTTCTGAATTTTTTAATTGTGCCCCCCCAAACGAATATAATCAAAACAGTAACATTCAACAATTTTACTTTATGTATATAAAACACAAAATATTTATTTAAAAATTTTTTTTTTTTTTAAAGTTAATAACGAAAGGGAAATAATTCCATTTTTAAACGAAAAAGTCAGTTTACCTAACTTACTGTATTAATGCTAATTTTTTAAGCAAGAAAAAAAAGGTAAATATCCAGATACGCTACTACAGAACACCGACCACTCTAATTTGTTTTTGTATAGGTAATTGAGGTCGCTGACAACGAATCTGATAGTCAAACTTGGGGCAAATTTACCGTTTGCATGGTATTTACCCCTGAACCCACGAACTTCTTTCCACCATTTTGCAGCTTCCGTTTATGCTACGCGCATGCACGCTGTAGCATAAACGACGGCTTCACCAAGCAAACTACGTTGGGGGGAGGGGATTTTTTTTCCAGGACATAGAATTTTCTAATTTTCAAAAATACATTATAGCGCTTTTGGGGGGAAAAATTTTAAATTAGCTGAAAAAGAAATAAAATAAGAAAAGGAAAGCACACCAAGTTGGAGTAGGGGGGGTAATTTATCTGTTTTTTTTTTTTACCTGGAACATCGAATTTTCAAATTTTCCGTAAGTAACGCACCGACATTTACCAATTAGAACACCATTTAACATTTTCCGAAGATTTTACTTTGTACATTGGGGGGGATATGATGTTGGGACGCGCGCGCGCCCCAATATCACATCCCCCCAAACAAATTAGAGTGGCCAGTGTTCTGTAGTAGCGTATCTGGATATTTACCAAAAAAAAAATATTTAGGTTTGGCTATAAATTCCTAAACTCATTTCACCCTAAATAATTTAGGTGACTGAAATAGGAATCTAATTGAATCTTTAATTTCCTGAATAGTATACAATAATTCATTTTTCTTCGAGTTATATCGAATACATTAATACGGACTTTAGGGGCTTTTTTCGTAATGTTACTGTAAAAATTATTTTTTATTGTTACAAATTACGATGCTTTAAAAAAAGCAAAAATAAATTCTTGCGTTTTTTATTTACTACTGAAAACCATAACATTAGTAAAGGTATTTTTTGTTTAAACAAAATAAAACATTTTCACAAAGAGTTAAGTAAAAATAATTAGTTCATTATATTCTGCGATCATTATTTGAAAAATACTGCAATTTTCATTAAAATTCGTTAATTTCCTGATTTTTGGTGAATTTTTAAGTAAAGGGAGGAGTCAAAATGTGTATACACTTTGAGCGTCGACATTCATTTTGCGACCACGTGTGGTTAATTTAAATTAAAGTTCAATCACATGGTTACATTATCAATAATCATGTAATTAAACCCATTGAGAATTTACCGATATTGTAAACACATTCTGTTTACATTAAGCCTGTGGTGTTTTTTTAGTGATGCAATGTTGTCAACTGAGATTTTAAAAAAAACCCGCGAGATCAGGAGAAAGAAATGTCCAGAAAATCGCTTTTACTGTACACATAGATTCGAAAAAGTTGTCAAAAAACAAATATATAACAAATAAATGTTATCAAAGGCAAGATAAGTTACTTTTCTACCTAACTGGATATATTTTTCGTATTTTTATTCAATGTAACATGTTTATTCAGCTCGAAAACCATACAGTGTTTACCGATGTATTGGAACATTCAAGATGGAGTCTGATTCTCTCTTTAACACAGTAAGTTTGGGAAAATATTCTACATGATTAATACTTGCATAATATTTGCGTAAAGTTTACAGTAAACACCAAATTGTTTCAATATAATTTTGTGTATACGTATATATTTTTGTTTAATCTATAAAAATGAACGTGTCTGTGTGTCTGTGTGTGTATATTTACCTACGCAATAACTGTAAATTTTCAGTTTAAAGACTCTAAATTTGATATACAGGGTACTGAGATAGTACTGATAGATTTGTTTAACAAAAATATATACGTATACATAAATATATATGGAAACAATTTTGTGTTTACTGTAAACTTATTGCGCAAATATTATGCAAGTATAAATCATGTAGAATATCTGTATGAATATAATTACAGGTAATAGTTTACTAAAGATGATTATCCCATTAAAAAAATTAATTAAAATGAATGTTTAAAAGAATATGCAAATTAGCTAGATCGTTTGCTAGTGAATGCAATTCCACAAGCCATATATAAGAAAATTGTATTTTCTTTTTAAATAAATAGAAAAGAAAGTTTTTAATATGAATATTAATACACACAAAAGAAAACCAAATTTATAGGAGTATAGATAGATAGACTAATAGATTAAACAAAAATATATACGTATACATAAATATATATGGAAACATTTTTTGTTTACTGTAAAGATTTTAGATGATCATCCCATAAGAAAACCGAAAAAATAACAGGGAATTCATTAAAATGAATGTTTAATATGCAAATTAGCGAGATCTTTTGCTAGTGAATGCATTTCCACAACCCATATATAAGAAAATTGTATTTAAATATGGTTGCGGTGCCAACTACGTAGGTCGAACGTCTTTAAAATTGGTAAATCGCATACAACAACATGTACCGAGCAAAATCAGGAATGGAACATTCCTACCTACCGACGCTGTAAACAACACATATAGATCCGCTATAACGGAACACCTCATTAAATACCGGGATTGTGCAACGAACTTCAGCATCGACTCTTTCTCCGTATTGAGTCGAGCTCACTCCGTATATCATCTAAAAGTCTTGGAGACTGCTCACGTTCGCCTTAGGAAGCCTTCCCTTTGTAAGCAAAAGGACTGCTTATTGGGTTTGAACGTGATCAGCCTCTAAAATTCATCTCCATACTATTGCTCTTGCTCCCGTCTCTTTTTTTAGATTTCATCATTAAGGAAAACAAATTACTAAAATTGACTCGTTTTGATTTTTTATTTTTTTTATTTCCCTACTTTTATTTTTTAGTCGCTATCCATTTTCCTTTTCTCCTCGGTCTTTTTTTTTAAATATAAAATGAATTCCGAAGGAATACGTCTTTCCTTCATGATTGCCTTAATATATATATATATATATATATATATATATATATATATATATATATATATATATATATATATTATATTATATGATATGAAACAATCAGCAATATTATTTCAAGTGTTAATTTTTCTATTAAAATTTCAAAGGATATAAAAAATATTAAGCGAATCGAAGAATGTTTGATAAATTCATTTACTTAGCATTTTTCCGTTTTCTGTTTGCAAAAAGCAAAACTAAATTCTGTGTAAAGGAAAAGAATGGAATGAAAAAATTTGAAAAATTAATAAAAATAATTTAAGAAAAATATTGTCTAACGAATGCGAAAATAATATAAATTACTTTTGTCTGAACATAGATTTTAGACTAAAACGTGAATACGTTTAAATGAATGAATGATTTCCTCTGGTATATTTTTTCTGGTATATTTTTTCTGATATATTTTTTCTGGTATATTTTTTCTGAAAGTAAATAAGAGACTTTGTTATAGATCTTCGCTTTTAACGCAAACATTTCAATTCTTTTTTTCTTCTTCTTCTTTTTTTTTCTTCGTCTCCCGATAAAAGGCGGGTGGGCCTGTAAATTCACCCTTGTCCGTTTGTCCGTCTGCACTTTTCTCAATAACTACGCCTTGGAAGTTTTTTTGAAATTTTGCACAAACATTAAACATGATATGAGTAAAAAAAAAAAAGTATCGGAACAGATTTTTCGGGAAAACTCCGGTGAACCCCTAGGGGTGCATTTCGGGTTAAAATGGCTAACATTGACATTTTTGTGTTTATCAAAAAAATAAATTGATGCCTTAATTTTTTATAAAACTTTCTTGGGCGTGTCCCATGGTCTCTTTCAGCGCTAATAAAAACACTCCACCTTTGGGACTATTTTACCATATTTGTCCAAAAGTTTCAGTGTATGTCTATTTAGCAGTTGTGCATGGTGCTGAACTCAAATTGAAATGTCAAGGCCTTGGAGACTTTTTGGGACTAAATGGGGGGGATGCTGAACTTAGTCATATTTTTATGCCTCGTTCACTATGCATTCACGGGGGACCATGCATGCTTCACTTGTTTTTTTTTGTTTTTTTTGTTTTTTGTTTTTTTGCTAAATTCCTTAACAGTTAATAGACAAATGAACAGATTTCATTGTTTCAGAAAGAATTTAGCTTGAAATGCCAGTTAATCTTTTTTCTTTTAATTAAAAAGAAAACAACAAAATGCAAAATTAGTTTCAGAATTTTTAGATAAGGATTGACTATACATATTATTTGGATCATTTGAACTACTGCTCTCATCTTGAATGTTATTTTCACAACGTTTCAGTCGATGTAACTTTCTTCGGGTGAATCTTCTCTGACTCGAAAATCTATCGAACTCGAGAATATATACTTGTAGCAATTACACAGAACTATTTTCTCAAATGAATCAATGCCCTCCCTTTGAGTTCTTCGGCCACAAACTAACCTATCAGCAAACAGGGCGCATTGATTTATCTGCTCCCTAAAAAGACTTGAGGAAACGTCAGTCAGTCAGGACTAGACCTTCAGCCAAGCAACACCTATCCTCTCGTCCCCTGTCCACTGGACATCTTGATCTGGCATTAACAGTCTCTACTAAAGACAGCTGCTCTTAGCTGGGAACGACACACGAAATGTACAGACCTCAAAAAGAACCTTCGTCCTTTATTTCAGGTGGACCTTCAAGTTCCTGCTGCCAATAAAACCCTATTCTGCGTTGTTATTGTTAAAAAGAAGTTTGTTGTTCATTTTGTGCTGTGTTCATTAAATATATTTTATTAGGGGTAAAACATTTACATTCCTAAACACAGAATTTAATGATAATCCACTCTTTCAGTCAACCAATAGAAGTCTTAAGTAATTCGCAATTGTACTTTTAGTGGCACATGCACAGAGGATTGAACCTTCAACCTCTAGAATAGTGTAACTTACAACTGAATTTAATCAAGTAATTTATCCACTACGCCACGGGCCCAAATTATACCAATCTCTTTCAGTTTGCTATTTCGTCTACTCCTCTTTCTTTACGATTCTCTCTCCGTCTCTGAATTTTATAGTATCACTAGTTTTGGTGATATTTCTTTTTGGTTTATAATTTCAATCTAAGTTATCTAGTTAGTTTTATTAACTTTGACTGTTAATAAACATAGAAAGGGGGAGTATTGGGTTCCTCACTGGGGGGGGGGGAAGCTGAGACTCTCGAAACACTGGAGAATGCCGGGCAGATATGATTGTTTTATTCTTTAAGTATCGTTGTGTGCCCGGGCGACGGCAACCAATCCTGCTGAGAGAAAGATTGGATTTAGAAATTTCATTGTTTTATGAAAGCGACAACTTAATGTCATTTTGAAATACGTAACGAAAACATAATTTCGGTTTCGATGCTAACGAGTGATGACTCGGGGTTGTTTGGCCTTTGAGTGCAGTTATCCAGCCGACAAGGTCACGGGCTTGACCTTTCAGGGCATGAGAGAACTTGCATAATTGCAAGTGCCCAAGGGAAGAAGGATCCCCCTGAGGTAACGTAACTAGTTGCGATTGGTCGGGAAAGAGGCCCCGGTCTTCACCTCACTATATGAACAGGTCCCGTGGCGAAACCGGCAGAATCGAGCTGAGTCTTGGAAAGAATCAAACACAATCGAAGAGTCGCCATCCCTCTCTTCCCGCATCATTCCACCTCCATACCGAGAGAGAAATTAATCTATTTTTATTTTTTGACTCAATGGAGTCTGTCAAAATCAACATTAAACTACGGACAATTGTATATAAGTGTATATATTGTATATCTTATCTTGAATTAATCAGTAGAATAGATAATTGAGTTTGTCTTTCTTTTGTGTGCATGAGATTGATTTCATTCCAGCACGACAGATCGACGAAGAGGCGACGTATCCACCCGATCGCGAAGTTAAGATCAACCAAATCGAATGACTGGTCCTTTCACACTGAGATACCTTGCGAGGGATCGCTTCACAGGATTACATTTGTGCCCATGGCCGAGGATTGACTCTTACGTGACAAAGGGATCCCCTGCGAAGAACAAGTACGAGTCACAGTATAATAAAATAAGAGCAAGAAGTAAAACAAATTGCAATGAGAGAGGGTGAGAGTGATAGGTAGGAACTTAGTAAGACACAAGTCACTTTGGTGAGTTAATTGCAGATTGTGACTAGTTAGAAACATTGTTACATGGGAATATTTTTGCATCAATTTGTTTGGTTAAAATGTATATGGGAAAATATCCTTAAAAAACAAACGCTGATTAAATAAACTTCATCATAATAATCGATAGATTCATTCGATGTATATATTTTTTCTCGAGGCAAAGAGATGACATTGGAATAGATTTTGGCTTTTAAAAGAAAACGTTTAATTTTTTTTCATGATGTAAGATTCCTTAAAGTTTAAAAAAAAATGAACGATTAGATTATTTACATCATAAGAGACCGAGTTTCTAAAGCCAGCTTAATTCGCAAAATAAAGAGTAGAGTATAACCCCGGGATACGATGGCCCTAGGATACGTTTTTTTAGGTTACGATTTAGAATACGATGTTTTTTGCGGCCCCTGGTTACGGTATTTTCCCCGCTTAACGGTGTTACTTATAATGTTATTTGACTATATACATGAGTATTATATACTGTACTGTGTGTTGTTACTAAGTTTTAATTCCGTATCTCGGGGTTCTACTGTACAAATTAGTCTCTCTGCTTTAAGTCAGCACATTTGTCATATGCATCGCAACTGAAGCTATAGAAAAAACATCTTAGTTTAGAATAACATAACCTTTGGCGGAGTTACGGCATTTACATCGTATGTTTTTCTTTACTTGGGGGATCACCGCTTATCAAGGCCCGGCCGCTCGAGGACAAGTGTTAATGAACGTAAGGTGGTAGTGAAGAAATTCTTAATTATGCAAATTTGGTGGAATTTGTTTATTTAAGAGAACGACCCAAGAGGAACTTGTTTACATTAGATTTGAAGGCTACCATGTTGTATTCAGCTAGGAAGCATGCCAGCGGAACAGCGTTCCAGAGGCAGGCAGTTCTGGGAAAGAAGCTCCGTTCATGGAATCTGCGTCTATATTTAGCCAGAGATAGAGTGGAGAAAATCATATATAGTGGTCTTAGCTAGTCGAGTGTTTTTGTGAAAGTTTGGCAAGCGGGAACCATAGATTGGAGTTCAGACGAGCACTTGTCATGAAAATAGCGATAGAGCAGAGGCAGTCTTTTCGGAATCTAGGGGTATCAACAGTGAAGGGGTGTGATTTTGTTGCTTGTGGAACAAAAACGTCATTATTAATGTATGTATCAAAAAAATAAGAGAGGAGTGATAGAAAGCGAAAAAAGAGGAGGAAAAGAGAGGGGGAAAGAGAAAGAGGGAAAGAGAAATGGAGAAAGGGGGCGATAGAGGGAAAAAGTGAGGGAAAGTGCAAATAAAAAACGGATGATTATTATTATTACTTACTTAAAAATTGATGAAATTACAAATTGAGCTGTAGTTATATATATATATATATATATATATATATATATATATATATAAAACTCAAATGACCTTGTAACGATGTATGTAACCCACTTTCCGGTTTATGACAACCGGTTGGGCATGCGCGCATTACCTGCGCACTGAAATATTAACGTTATTATTTCAAAATTATTATTTAACATGGGAAGGGTGGGGTTTAAAATAACTTCAACATAATACAGAAATGATCAATGTAAAACAAAAAGCAGATATATCAAAATTTTAATTTAACTATAATAAGTATTATGGTATCTGTTCAGTGCACATTTACCTATAAGTATAGCCAACCACTTATAATTCAGTAACTATAATTATTTTTTTTCAAAAATAATCAATTATTATAAACAGAACGACTCATAGAAATCTATCTATATTCTTTTTTTCATTTTAATATACTTTCATAGAAATGTTTCTGTTATGTCAAAAAAAACTATTTTCTTTACGTCACAAGTGTCACGCTCATACATGAATTCTATAGCTAATATAAATTACTGACCCAACGGGTCACGGGTAGTCTAATAGTTACTTTAAAATGGATGAAATTACAAATTGAGCTGTAGTTCTCTCTCTCTCTCTCTATATATATATATATATATATGACAAATACTTTCCCAACGAGTAACAGATGGTCTAGTACGTAATAGAATTGTCAGACAAATTATCGACAGTCTTTAGCGGGTCACATTCAAACGTAACTTTACGAATTAAAGCATGTTATAACTTTAAACAACCTCATTCAATTAATGTAGTAGCCAAACGATATCGTAATTAACTCAATTAAAGTCCATGAAAACCGATTGAAAAAGGACCAGTATGCAACAGATGTTGAAAAAAAATTATATACATCTATTACTAGAATACTCGTGGCCCGATGGTCACAGAAACTACAACCATTTATTCTGCTTTTGTTTCATTTAAAAACTCATTAACTGTGACATATATTTTAAAATTTTATGATCAAACGATAGGTCTGGAAGAATATCAGGATGAAGAACGCCATTTTGTAGCGTTAATCGTGTCAGAGTGTACCTGACTGGAATTGGATATTGAATAAGAAAAGGTTCAAAATCTTCTAAAGAATAAACTAATGCGCTAAATTATAGATAAACTTTATTAAAAGAGAAAACTGGAATACGAAGAGAATTGTTCGCAACAATAAAATAATTATATAATAAATCTCGTCCTTAAGTTGAAGCACACTTGTCATTGATTTAGGAAACCAATGTTTAATCATTTATTTTGGGAAATTATCTCGATAAAACAGGTCCAATATTTTTGACTGTATAACTAAAAACGTGTCACATGTTAATATTAATTCCCTCATATATTTTTTCAGTAGCCAATGAAAATGCTTGAAATATCGGTGATTATAAATAGAATGTGTATCTTATTAACTATCTCACGCATTGACGGAGAAGATATATGTACATCATAATTAATAATGGAAAACTCGTCTGTATTCTTCGTTTCATGACGAATAAAAAAATAAAATGTTGATCAGAATTAAATATTAAAATCGATTAAATGAGATCACATGTTAATCTTAATTCCCTTATATATATTTTTCAGTAGCCAATGAAAATGCTTGAAATACACTTTTTTTTATATAATTACCGGCATCTTATTAATTTTCCCAGGCATTTACGGAGACGATATGTGTACATCATAATTAACAATAGCAAACTCGTCTGTATTCCTCTTTTCATGACGAATAAAAAATAAAATGATTAAATATTAAAATCGATTGGATGGACTGAAAATAACATTTTAGCTTTTAAGAACATGGACCAATATTTGCTAGATAAACCTGATAAAATAAATTGCTTCATCTACCTTTTCTTAAGAAAGTTTCTTTTTCTTTTCTTTTAGTTAGTGGGTACCGCTTATCAAGGCCCAGAGGCCACTTAAGGATAAGGGTTAATGAGTGTCGGGTATATTGTGAGACAACACCGTGATGACCGGTAATAGTGGAACCTGTTTAGGATTTAATTATTTAAGAGGACAGCTCAACAAGAACTTGGATTTGTAAACGACCACGAAACAGCTGAATAAAACGTTTTTTTAACCTCGCAAAGAAAATGGCAAAAATTACAAAAAGCATACAAACTTTTAATCAAATTCTATAACAGATTTTGGGGGTTTGTTTCACAGTTTCGAAAAAGTTGTCAATAAACAAATGCATAACAAATAAATGTTACCAAAGGCAATATAAGTTACTCTTCTACCTAACTGGATAAGTTTTTAGTGTTTAATGTAAAGTGTTTATTCCGTTCAAAATAATAGTGCTAAGCATTACGCAAGCACCAGAAATAAGTGTCTCATTGTATCTCGTGTCTTTGAAATTCTGACATTGACTCATAAAAATTTATTAAATTGGAATTTTCATTTAGTTTTAGGTGCTGATAAAGAGTTAGGGAAATTGTTGACAGTTGTTGCAGCTAGACGAGTATTTGACGTTTCTAAATTTTGGAGATGAGCTATTCATATTTGAGTGTGATTTTCACAACGACTTGAAGAAAGTCGGAGGTTACACCGACCGACAAGTTATGAAAAATCATACGCAAGATGAGAACAGTAATCTGATGAATCCAAATAATACGAGGTGAGTATTTGTTACGAATATGTTGTGGGGAAGAGGGGCAAAGATCGGAACTCAGTCGAGTATCTACCATGAAAATAACGACAGACCAAAGAAAGACTCTTCTGTTAGAAAGGGGGATAGGGAGTAGGAAACGCTCTCACAACAGCGGAGTTACTATCTTTAAGAACATAGCTCAGAAAATTGGCTACATCCTGTCTGCTCATCCTTCGGCGTACGTTCACGTCTGTGGAGACTTTAACGTTCACAATGTGTAATAGTTAGCCCACTCAAACAAGACAGATGACGAGGGGAGGTTCTATCACGATTTTTCAATTTCTTATGACCTTACTCAGATTGTTCATGAACCCACCCATGTGTCTAACACTGACGGTCAGTATGCAAGTCTCCTAGAACATTTTTCTTACAATTTCCCTGAGCTATGTTCACCCCCGTTTTCTCCCCAATCGGATCTTTTGACCACTCGATTGACTCAGTTATAAAAAAATGTAATAAGTCCTCAGACGTACCTCTCCATCGTACAGTATATCGATACTCTATGGTCAACTGGGATAGCTTCCGTACATTTATAACAGATCTATCTCTGCATGTTTAAAAAGGATGTGGCCTCTATAGTATCAGACCTGACTGAATGATTAATTGAAGTATAGACCGCTTCATACCCTCGAAAAATTCCAGCAAGCAACAACTAGCCATGGTTCTCTCAAGAATGTGCTGCTACCATTACGCACAGAAATACATTTTTTCCATTGCTTCCAACGTAAAATTAAGTGTCTATTAACTGAAATTAACGCCATATTGTAATGTTCTGAAGTGTTCGTTTAGAATGGTCTAATTCCGGAATAAGAGAATTAACGGGAAACCAATCAGCATGTTTAAAAAGAATATGCCCTCTATGGTATCAGACTCGACTGAATGGTTAATGGTAAGTATAGACTGTTTCAGACCCTCGAAAAATTCCAGCAAAAACCAAGCAGCCAGCTGTGGTTCTCTCCGAAATGTGCTGTTGCCATTGTGCACAGAAATCAGTTTTTCCATTGCTTCCAACGTAATATATGTACTGAAACTAAAGCCGCCTTCAAGACTGCCAGCAACCACTGCAAAAGAGTAATAAAGAACCCTAGAGAGTTGTATGCTAAGTCTGTAAAGTGCAAAGTAGCTGAGCAGCGGTTTAGTTCCCACCAGTTTTTGGCAAATAGCAAACAGGGTCCTTAACAGAAGCGTGTGCTCTTTCCCAACCAGCATCAATGGATCTGAGGTAATCTCATCAGCATTGGACAGACCTAAACTCTTTGCCAAGAACTTTGCAGTTAATTCTACCTTATGCGATCAACGCCGCCAACCCCCGTATTTCTTCCTGTGTCTGAAAACACATTATGTGATATATCCGTGTGCGATTTTGCCAAGCTAATCAAAAACCTTGATTCCAGTAAAGCAAGTTGTCCTGACGGCATTCCAATTATAGTGCTAAAGAAGCTTCAACCAGAACTAACTCCTATACTTACAAAGCTGTTTAAACGTTGTCCTGAGGAGAACTGATTCCAAACACCCTAGAAAACCCTTATCAGTATGCCCCATATTGAAAAATTCGGGTGATCGGTCATTTCTCTCTCACTACAGACCAATAAATCTCCTATGCGTCATAAGTTGCTGGAATCTGTGTTAAATAGAGAAGTAGTCAACCACTTCAATAAAAATAACCTCCTCAGTGACATGCAATATGGTTTCCGTTCTGCTAGATCTACAACAGATGTGCTAACAGTTATATCTCATACGATTAGTGAATCTCTTGACGGAGGCTTCCTTTCCTAGGGTCATTGCTCTTGACGTATCAGAGTCCTTTGATAGAGTGTGGCATAAAGGTCTCCCCATAAGATTTCCAGCTATTGTGTAGCTGGAAAGGTCTTTTCAATGATTAAATCATTTCTTTTTGATAGGTTCATAAGAGTAGTGACTGATGGGCAAGAATCAGAAGCTCTCAGTATTAATGCTGGAGTCTCTCATGGGTCCATCGTGGCCTCAACTCTCTTCCTGACCGACATCAATGATCTCCAAATCACACCCTAAGATCATTTGTAGACATTAATGTTGACGACACTAACCGCCTATGGCAACACTTCAAAGGCAGTAAATGACAAAGTTCTCTTATTCTTTCTCTGATCTTGAGCACGTGGTGTAATGGGGAAAGAGGTGGCTGGTTAACTTTAATGCATCTAAAACCAAGCTTCTAGCTTCATATCATCAACTCTCTGATTCCCATCTGGCATCAATTGAAATAAATGGCTCTCGTCTTGGGGAGGCTCCATATTTTGACTAGTTTCTGAGTTTGACTTTTAATCCTGAATGTGCATTAAATGTGTTGTCCAGGTTGCTGGAAAAATAATTGGATCGTTCTACCGCTGCAGTAGATATCTTACTGCTGATGCAATTCTTCACCTGTATAAGAGCAAAGTACATCCAAGGATAGAGTATTGTTGCTACATCTGGACTGAAGCTGCTAGAAGCAGCTTATCCTGCCTTGACAGAGTTCAAAATAGACTTCATAGCATAGTTGGGAATGCCCTTTTCTCTTCCCTGCAACCTCTTTTTCACAGAAGAGATGTTGCGAGCCTGTCTCTGCGTTATTGTTATTTTCATGGTGAGTGATCGTCTGAGCTCCAATCTATGGTCCCTCCTTGCAAAACTTTAACGAAAAACACTAGTCTAGTTGAAACCACTATAAATTTCTCCCACCTTTCATCTGTGCCTATATTTAAACGTAGATTCCATGAACAAAGCTTCTTTCTTAGAGGTCCACGCTGTAACCCCTCCAGTGTGGCTCAGCTCAGGTGCATAGGCTCGTGATTGAAATGCACCCGTAGCAGATACCTGTGGCGTTACCTGTGGTTTCGTCTAGTGGTCGAATTCGTCTTCGCCGTCGTTGTCGGTCGCTCTCCGGTTCCACTTTCAAATCAGCTTCCAACCGTCACCTGGGCTATTGGAGAAATATATTGCATTCACAACGGTGTTCCAAACAAAGAAAAGAAAGTCAAAACTTAATTGTTTTTTCTTAACATAGAATTGATTATTGTCTTTGACTTTACACACTGGCCTAGTCATGCAACTTAGGGGGCTGGCAGTTTTGTTTCTTTTACCAAGTTCTCCGTTCTTTATCTACCGTCAGTCCACGGAAAAGGATCAGCGAAAAGGGACCCCAATCAGCCAAGTGTCTTGTTTTTTATCAAATCAGTCGTTCCTCCTTCCACCTTTTTGGAGTTATTCTTTCTTTCTTTCCTTTCCTCTCTTCTTTTATCCTATTAATTTGTACTCCCTTTCCTTTCTTTTGAATTTCCTCCCTCTCTCTGTTTCCCTAATTTCTACTCCTCCTCTCGGCTTTATCTATCCCCATTTTTAACCCTCATTGCACTGAGGTGTTCCTTAACATGTAATTAGGAGCTATTAGTCACCTCCAGGTCGACCAATGCCTGGCGGCGACCCCTCACCCCCGATTCCCACCCCAAGCTGTCAGCTTAAGAATCTCTGGATTTCTTCATATCGCTCAACAGAGGGTCTAAAAACAACCTTTTCGTTGTTAACGGATTTACAATAGCAATAAGATCAGAACAATTATTTGTTTTTTTTTCTTTCTGACAAAATCCCAGAGACATTTCTGTTTAAAACAACATCAACCCATCATCATCAGAATTCAGCCGTGCGAATTCCTCTGAATTCGTGTCGACTAGCAAGGTCACTCAGCATCGCTCGGTCCGCATCATGTCACACACGCCTGTGGAAATCTGTTCTATTTGCCTGCTTTCCAGCTCACTACAATTTGGTCGTCTTCAAGTCCAATGTAAACAAGTTCTTGATGGGGCATCCCCTTAAGTAATCCAATTTACCAAATTTCCACAACTAACGATTACTATGATATTGTCCCATTGTCTACTGTACGCTCATTAACCCTTATCCTTGAGTGGCCTCCAGGCCTAGATTAGTGGTGACTCATTTGTAAAAAAAAATCGTATTATATTTAATACCATTGCCATTCTCCGACACATGGCATAACTAATCGCCCCGACTCTCTTCAGAAGGTTGCTAATCGTTACTTTAGTCTGAAGTTACGCTGAATTAAGAGTCTATAATTGTTCGTCCATTGGTCTGTCATCTTTCAGATTGACAGACTATTTTTATCGCTAACGTGTATGCAGCTTAAGGATATCTGCCCTTCTTTCGATCTTTATGTTTGTCAATTATAAACATCTCAAAAGTGTAGTATGGGTTATTTATGGAAAGTGAAAAACAACCCGCGGTAGCCTTGTTGGATTATGACTCTAACGATAGACGATGTGAATGAAGTCTTATATTGAAATAAAAACAAAAACATTAAAACAATTTCAGAAGGAAAAAATTTGCAGCCATTCAAAATCTAACTCTGTACGTCGTCACATTCACCAGTTTTTTTCTGGTGCTACCAAATTAGGTTGTTTCAAAATCTTGGTTTCCGTACTTAAATGCTCCAAACAGCGATGTTATTAGTTTTTTTTTCTTTATGCAAAACTCAATCATGTTCTGCAAAGCGAAAAACAAAAACAGCATTTTTTTCTCCACAAAACAACCTAACTAAAGACAATAAATATCTATTTATTAAAAAAATCTTGTAGCATAAACACTTTTTAATCAAAATTACCGGATTCAGTACCCAAAAAAAGGATTTATCTGCTGTAAAACAAAACGGCCAAAATATCAGGCCTTTATATTTAAGTTTGAAATCTATATATCTATAAAAATGTGCGTGTGTGCGTGTGTGGCTTGATGGTTATCATACTTGACTCACTGTCTTTAGGTTTTGTTTTCGATCTCAGCTAGTGTTTTTTTTTTGTTTTTTTTACTTCTAAGATTTGTTGGTTGGTTGTTTTTGTTTTTCGGCATATCAACCCTTTATAGGCCATTTAATGCCGAATCCAGTGATTTTCAAGAAAAAGGTTTTAATAGAATATATTTGTTGTTTTCACGTCAGTTTCTATTTAATCCATAGTTGGGATCCAAACAGGTACTACCACTACGGGTCAGAGTGGACCTGGGAGCAATGGCAATTAAGGGGTGGTTCCACACTACCCAAAGCCCACAAGCTGGGGCCTCACCATCGGATATAGTTTAAGGTCATATCGAGGACATTTACTTACAAGAAGTGAACTGCTTAGAAAAGCATAAAATACTCGCAATACACATGTCTCAGTTTTTTCCCGTTTTTTTTTGTTTTTTTTACTTCATTTTTGTTTTTTGTTTTTTTAAGAAATTAAACGTTACGTCTATTACCGGGCCACGCCAGGTACATCTGCTAGTAGAATTATAAAATTAGTCTACAGTCTTGCCTGTACGTACAAAATAGAAATATTTTCTTTAGTTTGTCACACTTCATTTGTATTATTCGAACAATTGTTCTCGTCTTGTTATTTTCACATCGTTTCGGTCGATGTAACCCCCGATCTTCTTGATGTGTATTTTGTTGAACGCAGGAATCTTTCTGTTGAACTCGGTAAACTACACGAAATTTTAAACGGAATCCTTATTTAATAAACGAAGGTAGAATACTTTCGTTCTGGCAGCAATAACCAGGTAGAAGTTTTAGATAATTCACAATTATATACTTAGTATCGCCAGCACTGAGGATTGAACTTTCAACATTCAAAAGAGTGTTAGTTAGAACTAAATGTTATTTCATAATTTATCTGTTACTTGTGGTATTAGAGTATGCTCTGGCGTGAATTAAATAAAACTAACGTTGTCCAGGAACCAACACATGTGTCTAGTTTTAGTCGCAAAGGAGACCAAGGCAAAGAATTGGAAATAACTCCAACTCGTTTGTTGTTTATAGCAAAACATTTATTTCCTCATACTTTCTTTACCGTTGTGACGTCCCTCATGTGATCGTGAACGCTATCCCCGTCTCTCACGTGATCGTTTTTTGGGGGTTTTTTTGTAGTCTTTTTTTCTTTCCAGTAATGCCATTTCGCATGCATTGACATATTTTTTTTTTCATATTGACATATATAAAGATTTTTCTTAGTTTTAGTATTTTTTTTTTCAGGGGTGGGAGTATTTACTTTTCACCGAATACTTTTGATTCGGACAAAAAAGTGAAATTATCCTAGTCTAAAGGAATTTTCTCTGATCGAGGACAGAAAAGATGAATTGTAGTATCTGTTCTGAGACTAACGTGATCGTTACACTTTGGTAACTCATAAAAAATAAAACTGGAAATAAGTAAATAAAATCCGGGTTGGCATTTTTTTTTCTCTTACTATTCCGTCTCGACACCACTTAAAAACCTCTCACCATCGTCCATCTCTCTCGGTGTACACTTTTCTTTTCCGACCTCACGCCGGCCGTAGTAAGCCATTTCTCACCTTCGCCTTTACACGTCCATTTTCTTCGACGTTGCACTTGGCTTCTCCCAAGGAAGCATTGCATTTTTTAAAATCTTTTTTTTTTTTTACCTTTTTCTTTTCTCGCACACTTCCTAATTTGCATATGCCCATTTTTTGCTGCTGCTGCTGCTGCTAATCTCTTCACACGCCAGCAACCCCTTGCTGCTGCTGATTCTTTCCCAGGCGCTAATATGCACCATGTTACAATACTACACTTTGCTCCTAGCGAAAAGACCAGAAGTATATTGAAA
The DNA here is from genome assembly GCF_053919585.1 of Euprymna scolopes. Classification (NCBI taxonomy): domain Eukaryota; kingdom Metazoa; phylum Mollusca; class Cephalopoda; order Sepiida; family Sepiolidae; genus Euprymna; species Euprymna scolopes. The sequence continues at coordinate 29,715,461 of NC_136496.1, read as the reverse complement.
ATAGCATTTTTATCGGTAAATGTACACCTTATAATGTCGTTTAATCGGCCTGTTACGTTTAAACATTTTCGTAAGCCTGTCGCCCTTACGTTTACGCCCGCGAGCATCTGTTTATTAGTTCCTCTGCCAAAATGGCACACATAAGTGCAAAATAGGTTTTTCCTTGTTAAATAAGCAGACGTTGCCAGAGATTGGATAAGAATCGACGGACGCTTCCAATACTATTCTTGTTATCAAAATCGGTGAAATCGTCCAGTCGTCAATCAAATCGATTGATTGCCTTCTGTAGTTGGGAAGCCACCACAGTTAACCAAGAGGAAGCTCACATGCCCCAACCCCCGCAGTGACTTAGTAAATTATATATATATATATATATATATATATATATATATATATATATATATATATATATATATATATATATATACTCTACATTTCATTGTTGATTTTTATGAAATTATTTTTGAATGACTTCAACTAAAGTTTAAAATGCAAATGTCAAGTATCATGATTCAATTTTGTTCTAAACAGAAACCTTCATTTTGAACGCGCTGCTGTCTTATCGAAGTAACTACTGTTTATTTCATACGCCGCGCCTTTCTGCTTATGCGATAAAACTTCTCCAATGCACTTGTGACGTTAGGCGGTGAAAAAGTGTTAACTTTTTTTTTTCAAAATCGAACTGTTCCTTCTTTAATCGGATTTTTTTCCTGATTATCGATTTTCGATACTTATCGAACGTATTCCGATACAAAACCTACGTAAGAACACTCCCAAACTCATAAAGTATATTTGTGTGAAATTTTATAAAAAGCGGTTCAGCCGTTTCGGAGTTCATAGGAAACGATCACACACACACACACACACACAGAGCCTTTTATATATAAGTAAATATTTTAATTTAAACTTTTGTGGTTACGTTTATTCTTTATTTTATTTATTTATTTTTTTTTATGTCACGTTTAAATTTTATCATTATTTTTAACAAACGCTTTTATTTGATTTTAATACGCATAGAAACTAATTAATTGGTGGACAACAGTGAGGTTATTACTTGAGGAGGCCACAGAACAGCTGTTGTCCATCCGATATAGACATCAATGTCACACAAAAAAAAGAAAAAGAGAACAATAACAATTTGTTGCTATTATACTTTTTTATTATTTCTTTTATTCATCATCCATTTGTTCCTAGATTTTTTTTAAAACTGTTCTTGTTGTCGCTGCATTCATTAAGACTGGCAAAAAATTATACATATTTACCTTAATCTGTCTCTCAGACCGTTCCACTTTTTCTAAGAAACTACTGAGCCGATCTGGTTTAAATTTTGCATAGACTTTTATTATGATAACGTGCACAGAACTATGTATTATGATATCCGTTCGATGCACTGTTCGTGATTAAAAAGAAATTGCATTTAATGTAAAAATGAGCACGAATTTAACCATACTCAATCATCAATTCGGCATAAAGCAATCATTCTAAATCAACGGCCTATAATTTGGCCTGTTTTTAACTGGCTAAAAAGTTTGATTAGATCGCTCTGACTGGTGTTAAATGCATTTAAAAGTAAGTGTTTAAATTTCAACAATATATCTCGCCGTTAACGTTGGCCGAATGGATTTGGGCCTTGCTTATGGGGTCAGAGATGGCTTCGATCGGTGTTAACCGTGACACTCTGCACTGATAATTACCGAAAGGATGAAACACTAATGTATGTAGGTATTTAACAATTATTATAGTCAATAATTGTGTCAGCCCCTTTAGGAAACTCGTTTCTTATCGTTGAGCACTTTCAGTTGAAATAAAAAAGGCGGTCAATTTAGCTCGTATGTACAGATCATGACATAATGATTAGAACACTTCTACTGACGTTAAATAAATTTAAAAATAAATGTTTAAATTCCAACTGCATTTCTCGCAGTTAACGGTAGCTGAATGGATTCGGTCATTGCTAATGGAGTCAGAGATGGCTTCGTTGCCAGATTCAAGTCTATCGACCGGTGTTAACCGTAACATCCTGCACTGATGATTCCCGAAAGGATTAAACACTAATGCCTGTAGGTATTTAATAATTATTATAGTAAATAATTATATATGTTTTTACGTAAATAATTACGTGTTGCATATTCCAGAGACGTAAAACGGTTTCATTGATATGGATTGACCTTTTACCGTTTAGAGAAGAATCCATTCAAATCATTGGAGAATTATGAAATAAAATTTCTTACAAGTGCGTTATCAAGGTCACACAATAAACGGCGGACGTTTAGGAAACTGCCCCCACCTCTAAATTCCACAATTTACACTTTTTTTTTTCTTTTTTCATGTTAATCTCGTCGGTAACAAACTTAGCTTTCAGATTTTAAAAAATTAGATGTTACGAGGTTTTGATAGGTAAGTAATTTATTTTACTGATACGGTTTCAACCATGAGACAAGCTGATTGAGTAATTTTAACGTCTTTAAATTGTCAATTACAAAATATATAAAATACATAAAATTGTAAACATATTTGTTTTGTTTATGTTTGAAAACGATTCCAACTTGTAATGAAAAGTAGAAATAAAATTTGTAAAAAAAAATCAAAAGCCATTTCCAGTTTTGTTTTTATTTTTCAAACCGGAAGTTGTAGAGCAGATAGACGGGTTCAACGGCAAAGCAAAGCGATTTGAGTTTTATAATACAATATATATATATATAACTATTTAATTAACTCACATAAAATTAATATACGAAAGTATAGATTTATACGTAACTTTTAAGTATTTACTTCAAAAATGCTCAATACGTAGGTAGAGCTAGTTAGTAATTTATAAAATATATATGGCGATTAAGCTACACTGAATATTCCGCGTTTCATTCACTTTAAAACTCTTCAAGCTTATGCGCGAATTCTGTGGTTGTTTATCGTTTTTATATGCTCCTATTCTATTGAGATTTTAGTTAGCGAATCAGCTTTCTAGTAGCCACCGCGCCCTTCCTATCAGCCAATGGGCATGCATTTTATCGGACAAAGGATCTGTTTTAAAACTAGGTTAGTGTTTTATTTTATTGTTAGTTTATATATAAATATATATATATGTGTACATACATATATGCATATATATATATATATACATACATACATACATATATGTGTGATCGTTTATGTATATTAATGTTTATTTAATTTATTTATTCGTTTATTTTCTATTGTTTTGTTAGTTTTAAAACTATTTTGTATCGCTATCCTAGAGTAAATTTTATCTTGAGAACGCAGTTGTTTGCTATTTCTCTTCTACAGTTTAATAGATGTTGGGGTTCTTTAAAGTACAGGATAGCAAATTTTTCATGAAGGCATAATCTACATGGGTCGTCTAGGCCCCTACACGTGGTAGCTTGTCTTATTATTTTCCATTCGACTACCTGCGAATGTCCGCTTTCTTTGAGTTCCCAATATTTATTTGCTAAAATAAAAATACTAATAACGAACAAGATAAATGCAACTGTAGACACCGCACACTTTGCCCAGTTCAAAATAAATGTCTAACCAAAAGCATAGTTTATCAGGCAACAATATTTGCGAAAGAAAACCCGAATAACAAGAAATATTACGTAGGTATGACTTCCTTAGATTTCAAAACCCGATACTATGACCACAAAAGTACATTCAACAATAAAAAACACCGTATAAAAACAACACTTACGAATAAATACTGGGAACTAGCCACCAACAACCATAGTTTAATTTGTTTTCGAAAGGCGTATGGTGTAATGCTTTCACCAAGCAACGCCGCTTAACAGGTCCTGCTAGTATATATATATAATATGCATGTGTGTGTATATATATATATATATATATATATATATACACACATTGTGTGTGTGTTTTATATGTATATGTGTGTGCGTTTATATATATACTAGCAATCGGTACCCGGCGTTGCCCAGGTGTTTTGATGTGTATGCTGAGGAAAAAAAACCGGTCAATTTTTTAAAACTTTGACCCCTATTATGACCTCTTAACATTTATTGTTTAGGATCAAGTAAAGTTAATAAGTTAGATCCATGTCCAAGGAATCTATATATAAAATATCACGTGTTCAGACCTTAAATTGTAGGAGGAGTTTGGTAGAGTTCTCAAAGGTCTAATTGTTGAATATTGACCACTTAATCGACAAATTTCTGTCGAAAACCTATCACATCGATTTTCCCAAATCTCAGTATCCTGTATATCAAATTTCGAATCTGTAGGCTTAAAATTGACAGAGTTTTAGCGTAGGGAAATGCACACAGACACACACAGACACTATCACTTATACATATATATAAACATCATATATATAAGGATAATAGTACGCCATATATATAACAAAAGACCATTATTTACTTAAGTGAAAGGAAAACCCGGGGGAACTTTACCCAAAAATAAATCTATATTTTTTTTGTGTGTATTGATAGTCTGGTACTTATACAGTTTAGTGACGACATTAAAAAATGGAAATATTGAAAAAAAAATTTTATTGTACGTAACTGTTATAGACTGAAGTTCTACGAAAAAAAATTTCACTTCAGTTGATCAAGTAGTTTTTTTTTTACAGCGAAAAACAATGATTTATCACGGCTACGTCAACGTGGCCATTTTGGAAATGTTATTGCAGGCCCAGGAATTCCCCAAGGGCAGGTAACTGCCGTACATAGCAGAATACCTCCATTTTAGGCCAATCTAGCCCTTTTTCCCCCCACCAGAATGAGATTTTTTTTTTTTTTTTTTTGCGAAGACAGATGCCATTTTTGGGGTGTGTTTTTTTTTTTTTTTTTTTTAATTTGTAACAGAAGTAAATAAACGAAGTTTCGAAGTTATCCATGCGACCCATGCGTGTCCAACTGAGCATGTTTCGAAAATAATCTCGTATAAAAATTCTTCAATTCTTTGCATTCTTCAATTTCTTTGCATATTCAATAGTATTCTTATTTTTAAAAAAAAAAACGCAAAAAAATTGCAGATTTAAAAAAAAAGAAAAAAAACGTAAAAAAATTGCAGATGTGTTGTGCGCATCTCAATATGGCGAGAAAAAAAAGGCTAGATTGCGAAATTTGGCCTAAAATGGAGGTATTCTGCTAGGTACATTTCCAAAATGGCCACGTTGACGTCGACGTGATAAATAATTGTTTTTCGCTGTAAGAACAAAACTACTTGATCAAATGAAGTGAAATTTTTTTTTCGGAGAACTTCAGTCTATAACAGTTACGTACAATAAAAATTTTTTTCAATATTTCCATTTTTTAATGTCGTCACTAAACTGTATAAGTATCGATAGTCTTATCAACACCCCTTTTTTCTATTTATTTAAAAAGAAAATACAACTTTATACAAATTCCCTATTAGTTTTTTTTTCGGTTCTCTTATACGATGATCATCTTTATTTAACTATTACGTGTAATTATATTCATACAGATATTCTATATGATTTATATTTGCGTAATATTTGCGTAGAAATGAAGAAAATCAAATTTACTGTGTATTTATCGTGTTGCCATAACAACGTGACGTAGCCAAGGACGGTAGTGGACGTGTGCGTGTGTGCGCGTGTTTTCGTGCTGTATTGTTTGTAATAGTAGTAGTACTAACAATCTGTCCCGCGTTTGCTTTCCTGTTGTGTGAATGGCGGACGTTGAGTCGGAGGTTGGATTGTGATGTCTGTAATTTTCGTATTTTTATAATTTGTAAATGGCAAGTTATAAAAAAATTAAACCCTTCCAAGATGGACAATAAATAAGACCAAAATATTTTATGGTAAAGTTAAGAGCGTAAGAACTATACTTTTTTAGGAGATGTGATTATTGGATTAACCAATCAGAAATCGTCTGTGGCACACACATCTGTTTATATATATATATATATATATATATATATATACTCCTATAAATCTGGTTTTCTTTTGTATGTATTGATATTCATATCAAAAACCCTCTTTTCTATTTATTTAAAAAGAAAATACAATTTTCTTATATATGGCTTGTGGAATTGCATTCTCTATCAAACGATCTAGCTAATTTGCATATTCTTTTAAACATTCATTTTAATTAATTCCCTATTAGTTGCTTCGGGTTTTTAATGGATTAATCATCTTCAGTTAACTATTACCTGTAATTATATTTGTGCAGATATTCTACATAATTTACACTTGCATAATATTTGCGAAAAAAGTTTATAGTAAACGCAAAATTGTTTCCGTATATATTTATGTATGCGTATATATTTTTGTTAAACAAATCTATCAATCTATCTATTATTTTTCTAACTATCTATCTATAAAAGTGAACGTGTCTGTCTGTGTGTCTGTCTGTGTACATTTCCCTACGCAATAACTGTCAATATTTAGTCTATAGACTCGAAATTTGAAATACCGAGTACTGAGATTTGGGAAAATCGATGTGACGCGTGTCAGCCAGAAATTTGGCTGTTAAGGGGTCAAATTTCAACGATTTGACCTTTAAGAACTCTACCAAACTCCTCCGACAATTTTGGGTCTAGACACTTGAAATTTTAGATATAGGTTCCTTGAACATGGATCTAACTTAATAAAGTGATTTGAGCCCGAAACAATAAATTTTAAGGGGTCATAATAGGGGTCAAAGTTTTAAAAAATGAACCATTTTTTTTGTTTTTTTTTTGCTTTTTTTGCACAGCATACACCTCCAAACACCCGAGCAACGCCGGGCACCCCTGCTAGTATATATAAGTGAAAGTGTCTCTGTGTGTGTCTGTGTACATTTCCCTACGCAATAACTGTCAACTTTTAGTCTACAGACTCGAAATTTGGTATACACGGTACTGAGATTTGGAAAAATCGATGTGATTGGTTTTGGGCCAGAAATTTGGCGATTAAAGGGTCAAAGTTCAACGATTTGACTTTTGAGAACTCTACCAAACTCCTCCGATAATTTTGGGTCTAAACACTTGAAATTTTAGATATAGGTTCCTTGAACATGGATCTAACTTAATAATTTGATTTGATCCCAAAACAATAAATGTTAAGGGGTCATAATAGGGGTCAAATTTTAAAAAAATTGACCGCTTTTTTTTTTTTTTTTTTTTTGCTCAACATACACCTCCAAATACACGGGTAACGCCGGGCACCCATGCTAGTATATATATATTAGCTAGACCTTGTGTCATATCGGGCCCTCCTGAACACGCATGCATATTTTTCTTATCCATAATTTGAATGGAACCCTCTTACCATGATACAACGCTCCTCAACAAATTTAAATGAATTGAATATATATTTAAACAAATTATTAAGTTTTTTTTTTTAAGCTGTAAAATTCTAATTTAAAATCACAAAAGTTGGCTTTATAAAATTTATTTATGTTAAAACCCCACCTTTTTCAAATTGGAACGAGTTTTTCATTGTAAAAACGTCATAAAATTCCACATACTCGTACATGTGTTCACACAATGTATACAAGATATTTGCACTCAAATTTAGATGATTTCCTAAAAATGTTTACATCAATAGATGTCTTTGCACATGAGAAAAGAGTTTCATGATCAAAATTAATTTTATTCAAATATTTTGCGTGATTTCATAGCATTGTTTTCTTAGAAAGTGTCCACCGATTTTTTTTTTAAGTAGCATCATGGAAGCTATTAAAAAAAGGTAAAATGTATATATTTTCTGAAAATGTGAAAAACGGTTAAAAATGAAAATAAAAATTAAATGCAAAATTAACCCCTTTCTGCTTATATATATATATATATATATATATATATATATATATGTGTGTGTGTGTGTGTGTGTGTGTGTGTCTGTGTTTATATGTTATTTAACTACTGGGATAGTAATTACTAGAGCTATGACAACAGCATATTCTTTTCATTACTTTGACTCTTGAGCATATATCAGTTAATATCTAATATGTCTTTAGAAAGTGATGTGATTTTCGATTGGTTAACTGTGTCTATGTCGGATATATACTCTTGAGTCAAAACAATAAGAATATTATCTAGCCCTAGTAATTACATATGAATAAATAACATAAGAAGGTTTCATTTGTGGGCTGTGAAACTTTTGAGAATTAAGTTCTTGCTACGCACTGATGAAGCCTAATTGGGCAAAATAATAATTGATGAACTGCCATACAATTTATATATATATATATATTTATATATATATATAAAATTTATTTATACAAACATTGATGGCTACATATGTGCATAAATGTTTCTGTAATCACCCGCGTTGGGAGATTACGTCTTCAGGCCAAGAATTATCATCGAGAACTGATATTTCAAACAAAAACATTTTCTTATTTCGTTTACAAAGTTAGAATGTAACATGGGTGGGGATTATGAGCGGGGAGAGGACAAGTGAGGTATTTGAAGATAATAAACATCTTTTTTATTTCCCTTTTTTTATATTACCTTTTTAAGTTTATATATCCCATCTTTTTGTTTTTATGGCATAAGGTACTTGAGAATTTAGTAGTTTTGTCTTGCGGTCTGTAGATTAAAAACATTTCTTATGGGCATTGTTTACTGACCGGTGCCCTTCAATCCACACATACACACACATACACACACACACGCACTAGAAGCAAACATACGCTTATATTTATACTAAGGAGCGGATATATACTGTTCGTTGTATTTTACTCACACACACGCACTGAAAACAGGCTAGAACTATAAATAAGAATAAAATTAAATTTAAAATAAATTAAATAAATAAATAAATAAAACAAAATAAAACAAAACAAAGTAAAAAACAAACAAACCAAAAATAAAAATAAAGATAAACATAAAACCCCGAAAGTTATCAAACTCCTCGCGCATACATATATATAAAAATACATGTATATACACCTACACCTTGATTCACCAGCGTATATATGCACATACACACATATACACATACATAGACATATAATGCTCACATACAGTTATAACATGTTTACATCTATACCTACATACGCAGTTATATCAATGCACGGACCCTCAAACACAGACATCAATGTACACACCTGGATACCATAGATCATGACTGTTATTATATCAAAACTAATATTAATCCCACTAGCAATCCTAATAATAATAATTATAATATTTATAATACTAATGACACCACCAATATCAATAATAATAACAATAATAAGACTGTCGATTGGGAACCCCAAAACCCGTGGACCCTAACCGGACAGACGTCCCAACAAAACACAGATATACATACATACATATATATATATAAACACATACACACATACATATACACGCACACGCACACCAGTATACACACAGTCAGACCATCGGCAGGCGCAGACACACATTCCCATCCACACGCGTCCCCAAATCTCCACAGACGTATACGAAACACATACATATAGACACCAACCTAGACTCATGCATATACCCACATACTTACACACGCATGGACACAGATACCCGCTCACTCACAACGCATAAAAACACAGCAATACATGCACAAATGCAAAAACCTTTTTTCATAATAATAAGGTGCCCTTTTACTTCAGTAGTGTGATAATCCCTTTATATATGAAACAGCGTATCACTCCAGTCCCCACGGGCGTATATATACATACACAACATACATGCATATATACCCAGACACCCATACATTCTTGTAATATACATTATTACAATCATCGTATACGAGACAGCCTATTTTAATAGTTCAGATATATATATATACATACATATATATATACATACATATACATATATATATGCATATGCATTTATATACATATACACACATATATTCACACACATGCATACAGATACATACATAAATACACTTATACATAGATATTTACACAGAATACAGACATATATACATGTACACTGCCACCCAATGATACATCTAAAATAGAAATAGCAATGAACTCATTCACTACATAATTCTCAGTTTTATCAAACCCCACATGCAAAGTTATATTACCTGCCCCCATCCGCTTGTTACTTTTTCATAAGTCGTACGTTTTTTTACTACGTAAAAATTTATACTATGTAAAAATTTATAGTGAATTCAGCTTGAAGTCCATAGGTCTATCCTCATATTTACCAAGCACTTTTTCGGAGGTTACACAGATATACATACGATATATAACGATATAACAATAATATATAACATATGACAAAAAAATCAGAGTATTTAGGTTATATAAACGGAGTATAATGGCTTATATATTGTAGTACTTACCTTCATCTTTATTCATTCCCCCTATTTCTTTATTTCCTTTTCTTCTCTTTCACTTTTCACTCTTACATTTTTTTATCAATTTATCTATTTATTTATTATTATTTATTTATTTCATTTATTCTATTTTATTTCATTCATTCATTTATCTATTTTTATTTATTTATTCATTTATTTATCTATTGTTTTATCTTTCTTTCTCTTTATGTTTTATTTCTTTCTTTATTTTTTTTCAACCGACGTATATATACATACAGATCATAAACACATACATGTCCACACCCAAACATATCCACATGCATACATTATTACGAGGTTCACCTAAACAATCTATTACTCGCTTGGTTCAAATATACTTTCATACAGGTATTTATTTAGGTTGGTAATATAACTGCTTGAGAAAGTAGAATATATTGTAGTACTTACCTTCATCTTTATTCATTCCCCCCCCTATTCTCTTTCACTTTTCATTTTTTACTTTTTTATCTATTTACTTATTTTTATTATTTTTATTTCTTTATTTTTTTCTACCCACGTATATATACATATGCACACAGATCATATACCTATACATGCCCACATCCAAACATATCCACATGCATACATTATTACGAGGTTCACCTAAACAATCTATTACTCGCTTGGTACAAATATACTTTCATACAGGTATTTATTTAGGTTAGTATTATTATAACTGCTTGAGAAAGTAGAATATTAAGCGACTTATATAACCCATACGGGTATGATCATAGTTACGATCTCACTTATCCTCTTTTTTTTTGGGGGGGGGAGGTTATTGGATGGAGGATAGTTGTACTCATAGTTGTTCTGATTTTCTAATTAAGAGTTCTTTAAGTACACGTATTCTGAAATGTTTGCAGGATATAGAAGTTTCTTGTTTAATATTTAACAGTTTATCCCTATCTTTAAACCTAGTTATCTCAAGTTTTTCTGATAAGCATAATGGACATGGTGAGTGTTGGCCCTTCTAATAATCTTCCATTCTATTCTAGGTGTTTTATTTTCTCTAATTTCCAGTAGTATAGCGATAAGGGAGTGTCCTTTTCAAAGGTTTGATTATTCATCGAACGTGTATGTCCATAGAATCTATTTTTGAAAGTCATTTGGGTACTACCTATCTAGAACCTTTCATCCCTTGGGTTCTCTACTGGGAATATCCTAGCCTGGTATACCACTGATGAGGTTAGACATTCATTTTTTATTGGACATTCCTCAGGTTTTTGGCAGTTACATTTATTCACAGCCGTGTTATCACTAATATTTACACTTTCTCCATTAGTCATCCTTAAGATTCTTCCATTATGCTTTTTTATAATTCTTTCCAAGTTATCACCACACCTATAACTTAATTTTAATGTATTTTTATTAAATATTTTATGTAATATATTATTTGGTGGGAAATGCTTGTTAATAAGTTGTAAAAACTGTGTACCAAGTTTTGTTTTCAACATAATATTAAAGGGTGGCGTGAACCAAATCACCTTCCTATTACGATTCCTAGACCTATTTGTGCTAGCATTAGTTACTTTATATTTTATATCTATGTCCTTATACCCACTATTTTTAAGTGCTGTATTATAAATAGCTTTGCAATCATTGAAAGTTACTTCATCAGATGAATTATTACTTATTCTACCTTCAATAGATAACAGTATATGTTTAATAATGGATGGTGGATGGTTAGACTGTGGGTGTATATAAATAGGGTAAGCGTTATCCTTCATATAGGGTTTATAAGTATTTAAATCAAGATCTAAATTAACGTCAAGGAAGTTAACCTGTTTTAAGTTAGCATTAACTTCTACTTTTAGGCCAAAATTTTTCATGTCCCTATGGATTGCTCTCCTAACCTGATCACATTTAACACTTGTTCCTCACTATTATTAGCCCATCATCACGATATAAGCCTATGTCCCTTCCATCAATAGTGTTATCTTTTGCTAAACTATAAATGATATAAAGTCCAACGAGATCTGTTGCTTCTGCAGAGTCCAGCGATCCAATTGATACCCCGAAAAAGTCGTTTTGCCCATTTTTAGCCCATTGTTCTCCATTATAGACAAGGACAGTTGTGCGGCATTTCATAATGATTTCAAAATCCTCATCAGATGACATTGGTATAGGTATAACAAAACCAACAACAAGATTGATCAACCCAACCAGACCCGAAATTGGAAAGATTAGTAAAAGAATATTGGAGAGGATCAATCTAGAATTAAAACGGCAATTCAACCTGAACCTATGGATAAATACGGCGGATCCTGTAAAATGGTTTCTTAACATTGACAACAAGAAAAAATGTGCCTTTGTGCAATTTGACATAATGGATTACTACCCATCAATCACAAAGGATCTTTTTGGAAAGGCAATTGGATTTGCTAAGACCTATACCCATGTCTCCGATGAGGATTCCACTAAATACCGTGTTTTGTTTTTCTCCCGAACCTTCACAGGGCCACGCCAATGCCTTTAATTGATAACACTGGTTTACAAAGAAATTTAGGCAAGCACAAAAATGCCCGTTTTTACCTAATTTGGGATGCTGAATTCAAATTTTAAATCCGTTTTTTCTCATCACCTCTAGTTTTTTAGATGTGCATTTTATCCATATACGGTACATACAGGAGTAAATGAATTCAGGGTTAATTTTGATATTGTGAGAATTATAACTTATTTTTTAGTTATTATGCACTGGGCTCTACACACCTGTTTTAAACCTGCTACAATAGACTAACTGCATGGTTTAATGGCAAAGAAAAGCAGCTTTCACCTTTGCAGTCGCAATGGTTTGGAGAGAGCAGTGAAACCATGCAGATGATTGTTATTTTTGTTTAGCTAATATAACTGGTTTCAATGCATCTTCAAGAAAAAAAGATCAAATATCCCAACATTCTATCTGCTATGAGACCTGTTCCCCATTCAGATGATATTCCTGTACCCACACGTCCAGTAAATAAGGATCTTCTTTCTCTCATCAGATGAAGAAATGCTTTCAAGGGAGGATTTGGCGAGTCAATATCTTTGGAAGATATTGCGTCTACATATTCAGGAACAAGTGGCAACAAGCCTCACTGGATCACGCAAGAAGACCTGAATGATCTTGCTCGTGATTTGTATCTGTCAAAACAATCTTAAACAGTGGAACCTAGTCGAGGAAGATGTTAGGATCACCAATTGCAGGAATTGGAACCTTGTTTCTTTTCCGACATGGAAATCAAGATGTGCTGCAGCACAAACATACCTGGCTTGTTTACGTGCCTTGGTTTGCCACATAATTCTTCAGATTGGCATCTTTTCATGGACTCTTCCAAGTGAAGTCTCAAAGGTGTTCTTCTGCACAATGGGAATAAATATCCCAGCATTCCCATTGCACACTGTTCATGTAAAGGAGTCCTATGACAATATGAAGCTTTTTTAGAAGCTATTAAGTACAGTGAGTACCAATGGAGTCTGTGTGGGGACCTCAAGTTCATTGGTCTTCTTATGGGTATGCAAGCAGACCTCACAAAGTACTGTTGTTTTCTGTCTCTCTCTGGGATAGTCAAGCTGTATGCCAGCATTACAAGCAGAAAGACTACAGGTCTAGAAGCACTTTTGTTCCTGGCGAACACAGCCTCAAGGAGAATCCTCTGGTGGACATGAACAAGGTGCTTCTTCCTCCTCTTCACATCAAGCTTGGTTTGATGAAGAAATTCGTTAAAGCGTTGGACAAAAATGGTGCTGCCTTACAACAATTGTCTACTGTGTTCCCAGGTTTTAGTGCTGCTTAGCTCAAAGAGGGCATCTTTGTCGGACCTCAGATCCGAGATGTGCTGATTTTGAGGAGCTTCTTGACTTAAAGGAAAGGAACTGAGAGCATGGGAAGTATTCAAGTCGGTCTGTAGTGGATTCCTTGGTAACACACGTGTACCAGATTACCAAGCATGTTGAGAAGTTGCTAAAGTCTTATAAGGATATGGAGTGCCGAATGTCACTCAAGATTCATTTTCTTCATTCTCGCTTCAACTTCTTCCCGGCAAACCTTGAAGCAGTGAGTGATGAGCATGGAGAAAGATTCCACCAAGACATTACGAAGATGGAGAGCAACTATCAAGGCAAATGGAACCCTGGCATGATGGGAGACTTTTACTGGATATTCTTGCTTGACATCCCGGAGGAAAAATACACCAGATCTTCTAAGAAACACACTTAATAATTATAAATCTCTGTGGACTGTTCAGGCGTCCTTGCTTGCTTGAATCTTGTATTATAATAAAGTCTTAATCTTTGCCTCTTCACAATTTAATTAATATGTACAAAAGGTTCACTGTTTTACAAATTAATTTTCATACTGAAAACAGATGGTTACGTGCTTTCATTCCATTTATATATATATATATATATATATATATATATATATATATATATACACACACACACACGCAATGTAACCTGGATATGAGACCCGAGTATAAGAGAAACGGATATAAGAGAGATTTTGTCTGGTCCCAAGTTAGAGCCTTTGTTAATGTGCAGTGTAACTCGGATATAAGAACCTTTGATATAAGAGTAACCCTGATATAAGAGAGTTGCCGGGTTAGGGGAAGAATCTTTTATATCCGGGTTACACTGTGTGTGTGTGTATATATATATATATATATATATATATATATATATAGATATAAAATATACACATTAGACACTACTATATATATATATATATTTTAAAAATAATATATATGTCGCTCCCCATTAAAAGGGGTACCAGATTGGTCAATGGGAAAATTATTTCCAACAAGCATTTAGGTAAAAATGCACTTTCGTATAAATACTTGAATTCATTCAAGAAAGTATCGCTAACAAAAACAAATAAAAACATATATATATATATATATATAAAATATACATATTAGACACTACTATATATATATATATATATATATATATAGTAGTGTCTAAAACTAAGGGACAAAATTTGTGTCATCCAAGTATATTGATTCAATCAGGGTTCTTTATCTATCCTGATTTATCTGTTATAAGCTGCTGCAACTCTTGAAATATTCACATATATTTTCTGTTTATACTAAAATCAGACAATTTAAAAGCCAGAAAACTAGAGGTGATAGAGCAAAACTATTTATAAATTTGAATTCATCCCAAATTAACAAAAAGCAACTATCCCCATTCTTGCCTCACACGAAAAATGTATTTTTGTAAACCAATGTAATAGATTTCCAAACTTCTTTGTTGAAAATTTGCAAAAACAAGCGTTCTGAACTATATAAAGCAAAGATTTCAAGAATGTTTAACACCAAGAACTAGGTAGGAAGATAACAAAATTTCAGTTTTAGCTTTAAAAGCAGTAAAATAAAATAAAGAATATTTTTAGAAAAAAAAAAAAAAAAAGTTAATATATATTTTTTTTTCAATTTTCTTTTTTTTCCAATCGTGATTTGATAAAAAGTGAAACGTTATTATTTATGAATGCAATGTTCTATTTTATCGAAGAAAACCAGACAATACGACCAAAATAAGTTCATTTGTTTATAATTCAAAAAATATCTATTTATTCTTCCATTTTCTTTGTCTTTTCAAAACATGTACTCAATGCATTTTTAGAAGCTTTCCATTATTACTACTGCATGTTTTCCCAGTTTGTGTGTTATACTGAAATTTAAAACAATAAGGCGTATCTTATCTATACATCATTTTAAAGTGAAATTGTGTGTGTGTGTGTGTGTGTGTGTGTGTGTGTGTGTGTGTGTGTGTGTGTGTGTGTGTGTGTGTGTGTGTGTGTGTGTGTGCATTTCCCTACCAAACTACTCTGTCAATTTTCAGTCTACAGACTCAAGATTTGACATAAGGGATTTTGAGATTTGGGAAAACCATGACCTTTTAATCTTAATAATTCCACAAAGAATTTTCACCTAATTCGAATATTCTAACCTCAATGATTTCACAAGAACTCTTATCGATCAGACTTTGCTTGTTCATCTTGTTGAAAAATAAATGCGGTGCATTTTAAACGAGATGGAGGTGTCATTGTGTTTTTTTGTTTTTTATTTATTTTGTTTGGAGCTGAGGGATTTAATTTCTCATGAATTCCTTTTCCCCTAAAAATTGGTGACACCCATTTGTGAAATAAAACATGCACATCCTTCGGAAACATACAAATTGGAGCTTATCGTGCACGGCTGTAAGAGAGAAAACATGTCTGCCCTGACGGAGAACAATTTACCCATCTCTCCTATTTTTCATCCCAGGCTATGAAATTTATAAATATGAACAAAATCTTCCCTCCCACCGTGACGCTTTTCCACCCATCTGCCATAAGCACCGAAACCCCGAAAGCAAGAGTCGATGAATGGAAAGCCTTCAAATGCATTGGAGGTGTCTCTTGGATAAGAAGAAAAAAATTTAATACCTTTAAACGGAAATTACAGTAATGTATTCCATTTTCATTTCATTCATAAATATGGGAGGGAAATTTATCTTCAAATATCTTTAATTTCGAATTTGAGCTACGCACTTATACTAAGTCCTTTAAACCCTTTTTTTTTATGCTAAATTTTTCTTATTATAATTTTTTTTGTTGGAGGTGTCTCTTGGATAAGAAGAAAAAAACGTAATACCTTTAAACGGAAATTATAGTAATGTATTCCATTTTCATTTCATTCGTAAATATGGCAGGGAAATTTATCTTCAGATATCTTTAATTTCGAGTTAGAGCTACGGACTTCTGCTAAGTAAATATTAATGTCCTTTAAACCTTCTTTTTTTTAATGGAGAGTAGACAACGCATTATGGATGCGTTATTGGCAGCTGTTGTTACTCTCGCTTCTCATTTCCAATAAGTGATTTTTCTGACAAAGAATGAAGAAAAAGCTGCTCTCCAGGTCGGCAGTACTTCGTGAACAGTAGCCTGAGATGTCGGAAATTTTCTGTTTCTATGTCTATCCTTGTGGTCATGTCACTACTAAAGGTGCTGGAGGTAAACGTTCCTTCTGGGCTGACGTTATCCGCCTGATAGTCAGGGATCCAAACCTTGGATTAACCACTAAGGAGGCTGTCCTATCAGCAGGTGCAAAGTACTGGGGCTGCTGTATTGCCATTTGGTGAATGGATTCTGGACCATGCAGTAGTTTCTGGTGGGTAAAAATTCGGGTTAAAGTTTTAAAAAAATTGATCTTTGCGGTTTCTACCAAATTACTCAGCCAATTTTTGGTCTAAACATTTGAAATTTTACATAAAGTGTATTCAGACTTATGGCAAGCTTTTTAATCAGTTTTTATCTGAAGATTTGGCTGCCAAGGGGTCAAAGTTCAAAAGATTTGACCTTTGCAGTCTCTAGCAAACTATTCAGCCAATTTTGGGTCTAAGCATTTGAAATTTTACATAAAGAGTATTTAGACATACAGCAAGCTTTTTAATCAGTTTTTGGGCAAAAATTTGGCTACCAAGAGGTTAAAGTTGAAAGAGTTGACCTTTGCAGACTCTACCAAACTCCTCCGCCAATTTTGGGTCTAAACACTCGAAATTTTAGATCTAGGTTACCTGGACATTTGATATATATATACATATACAGTTATGAACAGTACATAGGGTTCTAGCAAAGCCGGGCTGATCCGCTAGTTTATCTTAAAACAATAATTTTGTCAAACTGAACGTATATCTGTTGGGCATTCTGCTTATCCATTGGTCGGACTTCCATGATCACATTCAAAATAGGATTCTTTTTAATCAAGCAAGCTTAAGTTTGAAATAGCATTTTTGTTGGTTTGATGTTCTTAAATTTGAAATAGCATTGAGATAATCTGCCCCACTAAAACAGAATCGTTCCTTGGGTTGAATGAAAGATGGGTGATGTGATGTCTGTCACGCTTAAGTTTAAAATGACATTTTAGTTATATATTATTGTTTATTGGAATCCTTTGAGATGATTGTTTATTTACCGACTGTTATCCTCATCTCCATAGTTGTTGAAGATAGCGATTTCAATCCTACCCAAGCAAGCCGGAGGATTATTTGGCCAAAACGTGGTAAGACAACAACTATGGAAGGCAGTAATTGCTGAGGATACAGTTAAGAGACCCAGCAATTTCTATCCCATTGCGGTTAACTACCTGATGAAGGCCATAGGATGAGTTGGCCAAAACGTGGTGAAACATGCACAAATTATGAAGCTTCATCTCAAAAATAAATAAATAAATAAATAAATAAATAAAAATAGCAAGAATTTGTGTACAAAATTTTCGTATCAATCAAAAAATACATTTCCCAGAAGAATCAAAGAAGATTTTTGAAAACTTCGGCATCATCGCATTTAGAATGCCACCTTAAAAACAAAGTGATATAATATATAATGTATTATATATGTATATATATGTACATATTATATTATGTATGTATGTATGTATGTATGATCTAATATAGTGCATATGACTGTGCAGAAAAATATCAGCAGCAGCGAAGAATGGCTGACATATGAAGAGCTGATCAGCAGCAATAGTTGAAAAAACGTGCATATGCAAATTAGAATGTGTGCACAAGTTGGTGCGAGAAGAAAAAGGAAAAAAAATGCACCACGTGGTCGGGAGAAGCAAAGTGTTGGTCAAAGAAAATGGACATGTAAAGTTGAGGACGAGAATGGGCCGGCTGTGGCCAGCATGCGGTCAGAGGAAGAAACGTCTACATCAGGCGAGATGGGCGATTGTGAGAGATTTTTAAGTGGTGTCAAGATGAGAAAAGAAATGGAAATAAAAACTTGTTAAAGAAAAAATGCCGACCCAGATTTTTTATTTATTTATTTCCTTTGTAGCAGCAACGTTACACACCTAATATAAAAGTCTTCAAGTACAACGTTACACACCTAATATAAAAGTCTTCAAGTACAAAAAAACTTAACGACCTGTGTTTATCTGAACTCTCCAGCCCCAGCTAATCAGAATACTCCACATAAAAGTTAGCTCCTTATACTTGTCCAGATCAGTGGCAATTAAGTTAGCTTGTGCAAATTTTGGCAAGGGTCGCATTGAGTGCATGATAAGCCAGATCTCTAAATAGTGGGGCAGATTGCTGAAACAATCTTTCATTTGGCGCTTGTATCACCAAGTGAAAGATTCTTTATGGAATATTGAGATAATCTGCCCCACTAAAACAGAATCGTTCCTTGGGTTGATTGAAAGATGGGTGATGTGAAGTTGGGGCCGGACACAGAGGTCAAACGCCATGGATAAAACAGGGAAATAATGAAGTATAACATGTTTTTGAACGGAGAGAAAACCAAGGTTTTTAGATCAATTTCTACAGGAAGCCGTGCAAACGAGCCATCGCCAATAATGTAAGAAAAATGATAACCTCAGCATGTGTTAGCGATGTCTGTGCCTGTGCACATCACTTATTTCACTAAGTTAGAAAATTAAGAAGTAAATAATTAGCTAAGATAGCATTAGTCTCTCCTTCCTACATCCATTCTTCTCCAAATAAAACATTGAAAAACTCAGCGGACGTCTTTTTGTGTCTTTCTTCATAAGAGCTTAACTACAATTAAATAGACAAAATTGACAGCCACTCATGAAACATGGCAAAAAAAAATCTACATTAATGATCTTCCAAATCACATCCTTACATCATTCGTAGATATTTATGCTGATGACACTACCATCTATAGTAGTACATCAAAGACCATAAACGACCAAGTTCTGATTCTCTCCTCTGATCTTAAAAACGTGGCACAATGGGAAAAGAGGGGGATGGGTACTTTTGATGCATCAAAAACCCGAGCTTCTATTTTTACATCAACGCTCTAATTCCTATCTGGCATCAATTGAAATGAATGGTTCTCGTTTTGGGGAGGCTTCATGTTTTGACAAGCGTCTGGGCTTGACCTTTACTCCCGATCTGAAATGGAACACGTACAACAAGTCCGTTGCTAAGATCTCTGGAAAACTGGTGAGATCTTTCTATCGATCCAGTAGATATCTCACTGCTAATGCAATTCTCTACCTATATAAGAACCAGATACATCCAAGAATGGAATACTGTTACCACATCTGGGTAGGAGCTGCTAAGAAAATCTTATCCTACCTTGATAGAGTTCAAAATAGACTTCGTTGATTAGTAGGGGATGCTCTTTTCTCTTCCCTGCAACCTCTTTCTTAGAGAAGAGACGTTGAGAGCCTGTCTATGGTCCCTCCTCGCCAAATTTTCATGAGAAACACTTGTCTAGCTGAACCCACTATCAATAATTTCCTCTACTCCTTATCTGCACCTAAACCTAAATGTAGATTCCATGAACAAAGTTTCTTTCTTAGAACGGCATGCCTACGGAAATGTCTTTTGTTTTCCTGCTTTCCAGCTGATTACAACCGTAACCTGATATGGCCATCTTCAAGTCCAATGCAAACAAGTTCTTGATGAGCCATTCCACTTAAGTTAACAAATTTACCGAATTCCCACTACTAACGATTACTAGGATTCTGATAATGTACACTCTTTAACCCTTATCCTCGAGTGGCCTCTGAGCCTTGATAAGTGGTGGCTCCTATATTAGAAAAGCATACAAAAAATTTGACCATCTATATTAATCTGACACTTCAGTCTCAGCCAATCAGAATATTTCGCATAGAATCGAGTTCTTTATATAATGGTCTGCTTCTTCCTTACTTAGTCCACACGTTAGGCTATGAAAAAGGCCAAATACAATTTTTGCAGGCCGAACTGCTTAAAAAAAAAAAAAAAAAAAAAAAAAAAGGCCAAATTGGCGAAAGTTGGCTTTAAAAGGCCAATCTAGCAACCCTGAACAATAACAAGAGTGATCTCCCTTTGATGTAGCCCAGTTTTCGACTACCATTATAATACATGACCATTGTTGTTATAGAGAGAGAAAGGAACTCACAGTAATTTCGACATGTAGCAGTTCTTCAGTGAAACGTTCCATAAAAAGGGGAACATTCAAAAGAAATAGTGAAAAAAAAAAAACACATCTGTGAAGAGGTGCTGTATTGAAAAACTAAATTAAAGATTGTCTCTTACAATGTGATTTTATTATTTATATTGAACTATGTAGCACAATATTATTTCCTGAGTATTTATTAATTTATCTCATTTGGGTCAGTTCTATATTTAAAATACAATTGATACTATTTACATAGAAATATTAATAAACTCATATCTGCTTTGTGTTATTTTTTTTTTTCTGTCTATAAAACTATTATCCAGATTAATATAAGCTTTATCAAAACATATTTGTTGATTAAATATATTTCTCATTCCATGGAATTTTGACGGGTTCTGCTAATATTTAAATATTATGTCATAAGAGTATCTTGCTTTGTATTAAAATGTATTTTGTAATGATATATAATTTTATATGCAAATCTGGCGTTGGTTTAAGTGTGAAAATTACAGTAAATTAGAGTAATTAAAAAGAAAGTTTTTTTCAGACCTAATTCGATTCCGAACTGACGAATATCTTATATATTAGTTTATTGCTCGTTGATTCATGATGCACTTCAGTAATGCTTACATAAAGAAAATAAAATAACTAACAACAAACTTGCGCATGAAGCCCTAAGAATATCTTAGCATGTATTTTGTGTGATTAAGATTTTAATAGAGAAACCAACGTTGATTAGATCAGATTAAGTATATTGCAAGGTGTTCCAAAAGTCTTGGTCGCATTTTGACATTGAATATCTCGAGAATTATTAAGGATAAGAATCTGAAAAGAAATGAAATACATCAATAGCTTTACAAAAAAAAAAAAAAAAAAAAAAAATGAATTCACGTAGCTTTAAAATGAAACCACCAGCAGATATGAGGACTTAAAAAGCGCCCAAGACTCAGACACCTCGAAGATAAACTCATACACACACATACATACACACTAGAACTTTTGAACGAACTATCTGATGGTCTTGTCTATTTCTAATCCAAGAACTTTAAAACTTCTCAAACGTTTCTTTGAAAGTTTATTTTACATCTGTGCAAATTTTTTATATAAATATATGTGCTGTTCGTTTATTAATGCTTTCTCATTTTATTTCTAAAATCCTGTTGCTAACTGGTGACCCATCCATAACATTAATATTTCACTAGCAGGACCTGTGGAAATTCCACAGGGGACTCCTCTCAATTAAATATATTGATGTTGACATTCTATAGTTATTCAGCATAAACGGAGACGCTCTGATATTATTGTAACTGTTTTGTTAAAACTGCATAGGTATTTATCTAAGCTACCAGGGACACCCGGTCATAAAATACGCTTAAATATGATATTTTAATTCTTGCAGATTCTGTATATATTATTATAGAGTTAATGTTCAATGCATTTTTATATATTATAGAATTGTGCTTCCAAGAATAAAAAATATATCCACATGACTTTGGTGCATCGGCTTGAATCGAAACCGAAACCAAAACTTATGAAGAATTCTTGGTAAAATTATTTATAAAACAAATAAATGACTTGAGCGCCATCAGCTATAATTGATACCGAAACCACATATGAATAATTCTTGGTAAAATTATTTATTACAAGAAATGGAAGTCCATAACAATTAAACGACAGTCACTCGGATGTAAGCATGACACACAAAATAAATAACACACACGCTATCCTATTAATATATAGATTTATCGTTTTTATTTTCCAATTTAAGTATATGTATATTAATTATTAGTGTTATTCTTGGCACTTTCCAAAGGCGTCATTATCGGCAAAATACACTACCTGTAACCAGAAGTACTGCCTATTAAGATTAATTTGGTAATGAAAGACAAGATGTTATAGGAACCTGGTTTTGGTTTAACTGAGTTTTATTCAGCCATGGTTCAGGTTTCTAATCATTAATCTGCATGTATTGTTGTGACTTTATTTTTATTATCATTCTTTTGTGTTTTAGGTCAACAGTTTGCGATATAACGAAGCAAATCCCAATTGCTACAAACAAACAAAATACTTGGCTTTTTTGTTTTTACTTTACTTGAGTGGCCATTTTAATAACTTAATAAGCCAAAAACAAAGAAGTGGAAATTTTTTTTTTCAAGGCAGGATAAATAACTTTCTTGAAATTCGTTTCCTGTGATTCCCCACTATCCAGCCCCGTACCTTTACAAATGTCTTCTTGTGAAAGAGATATAAACAAATTACAGGAAGTCTATATTGTGAGTACATACACTACACACAGAATAGGAAATGGTCAGACTGTAACGTTAGCACCGACAGACAACATCCGCAACAGATAGAATTTCATAATAAGATGCAAAGAAAAGAGACAAGAAAAACAAAGAAAAATAAATGTTTTTTTTTATTCGACTTATTATAATGAAGATTTGTTGTCTGTCTCTCATCAAAACTTCCTCCCCAAAATCAAGCCCGACTGTAGTGAATAGGGCAACATTTTTTGTTTATGCTATAGTGAATATGAATACATCCGGGTTCCTCCTCAAAAGAATATGATTGAATTTATGATTGTCATAAATACAGATGGGTATGGAAGCCTTTGCGATATGTTGAAAAATTTGCCGAAAGTAGTGTTAAGACGATTAATCGGAATTGGAATCGGGGGGGGAAAAAAAAAAACAGAACTTTTGGACGTATCGGAAAAAAATTGTGCTTATTTTCCAATGTCAAAACCGATTCCTTGAATTATCTTTTTATTTGATTTTGTTAAAAAAAAAAAAATCTTCAACTGCTAATAGTAATAATAAATATTTATTGATTTAAACATTTAGTTAAACTAAAATTAATTGATAGATTACCCCTCCCCACCCCCACACCCATTTAAGATGAGCTTTTACGGTAATCAAGCTCAAATAACTATTTTATAGTTACATATTTAGACATTTTTAAAGAATCGGAATCGATAATTGTATCGGAATCAGGAATTAAATACGGAATCAGGAAAAAATATTGGAATCGTCCTATCACTAGCCGAAAGCTTAAATCTTAATTATATTACCAACTAAGAGTATGAACAATCGTTCATTAAGGCGACTTACTAGATTGCATTTCTTGCTTACCGTAGCAGCCAAAGCCACTCAGCCACTTCTAACAAATATACCTCTTTCCGGGACATATCCTCCTCACAAGAATACGATTGACTGGTCTAAGTCCAAAATATAGACGGTATAGCAGCCTTTGCGATATGTTGAAAAATATGCCAAAAGCTTAAACCTTAATCATATTACCATTAAAACTACAAATAATCGTTCATTATGGTGACTTACTAGATTGTATAACTCGATTATTGTAGCCAAGACCACTCACCCACTTCAAACGAATATAACTCTTTGCAGAACATATCACTTTACAAAAGGGAGGAAAACTCATTGACTTGTGGGGTTACCTGCTGTGACAAATTTTGAACTCGAAAATTACTTTCCTTAAAGTTACTCTCCTGCTAGTTCATTTTGTAGTGGGGTTACAAGCTGGTTGATGGATGATAATCAGTTTGTGTGCAGGAAATAAATAATTGAACTCAATATTCGATATTATGTGTAACAAGTGTAAGACATGATGGATGAGAAGTCAGATGTGGAGAAAGTATATCCGGATAACAAGTTTTGTTTCCCTAATGCTAGTGTTCCATATTAGGGACCCTATGACAATAGCGATTAAATTAGCTAGTGTGAATTTTTTAACGTTGGCTTTCAAAGTGGCCTATATTTGACAATGTTTTCCTTGGTCTTCCCCAATAAACTAAACCTGTTCCCTCAACTGTTCTACATTCCACGTATGTTACATATTAGGAACTCTTCGTCAGTAGCAATTAAGTTAATTGCTAAGTTAAGCTAGTGTGAATTTTGGCAAGGATCACATCGAGTGCATGATAATAACGCATATCTGCAAGAAAGAAATGAGTTGAGGTAAAGTTGAGGCACACGAGAATATAAAACGATGAAAGAGAGAAAATACAACTTTCCTTTTAGTTCTTCACGTTTAGTGTTTAGTTTTTCTTCTTTAAACACTAAACGTGAAGAACTAAAAGGAAACTAGGGAAAACTGAAACGATGTCAATACAAATACGAACAAGAACAGGAACAAAGGGGACCTGACAGAAATAAAACACTTCAGGGGCAATATGTGGAAAAGTCGACATATGCACAACAGGATGACTGAAACCGTGATAATCCTCAGAAAATTTAAGGAATAGAAACAGAAATTTATGTAAAACCACGCACAGTGACCTTAAGAAAATATGGCAAAATGGAAATCATTAGTCTTTGATAGAACTTTTTTCTTTTTTTTTTTTACACGGTGGTCACCACTTATCAAGGCCCGGAAGCCACTCAGGGATAAGGGTTATTGCAAGTACAGTACATTAGTGTGGAGATTTAATGAAGTGTTTACTTAAGGGGGCGGTTCATTAGGAATTTGTTAACGTTGGACTTGAAGACATCCAAGTTGTAGTCAGGTGGGAAGCAGGCAGACGGAACAGAGTTCCACAGGCGTGCAGTTCTAAGAAAGAAGCTTTGTTCATGGAACCCGCGTTTTGATTTAGGCACAGATAAAGAGTGGGGGGAAATTTTTCACAGTGGATTCAGCTAGACGAGTGTTTTTCGTGAAAGATTGGCGAGGGGGGACCAGAGATTGGAGTTCAGACGAGCACCTGCCATGGAAATAACGATAAAACAAGGATAGGCTCGCAACGTCTCTTCTGTGGGAGAGAGGTTGCAGGGTAGAGAAAAGGGCATCCCCCACTAAGCCACAAAGTCTATTTTGTACTCTGTCAAGACAGGATAGGCTGTTTTTAGCAGCTCCTGCCCAGATATGGCATCAGTATTCCATCCTTGGACGTACTTGGCTTTTATATACATGCATACAGGTTTTAAAACATTCATAACCTTACATGAAAGGATAACGCAAAACTCAATACGGTGTATACATGAAACATACTTGATTACAAGACTAAAAGGAGGACTAGGATTTTACAAAAATGATAGCGAGTAAATTACGATATGACAAATGACGTCATGATTTTCACATCTGTAAGGTTGGTACAAAAATAATGTCGTGTTTTGATGTTCAAGTAAAAAAACTTGATTCTTTTTGCACCAACCTAATATCTCTTCATGGAAGCTGTGTAAATAAACACCACCAATAATGTAGAAACCTTTGTAATCTGAGCGAATATTACTACAACATCTCTGTACGTGTGTGTCACTCATTTAAGTTAAGGTAGACAGTTAAGCTAAAAAGGAAATAACTAAAAGAACATTAGTCTCGCTTTCCAGGGTCAATTTTCTCCAAATAAAGCCTTGAAGAAAACTCTCAGCAAACGTTTCCTTGTGTCCTCTTTCCCCATGATTTCTATAGCAACTACTTGACGAAACGATGACGATGAGAAAAGCGACTATAATAGAAATGGAACAAAACAGACGACATGTAAACACCCCCTTTCCACACGTATGTTAACAAACTTGATAGTAATTACTGAAAAATATAACAATAGCGATAATATTGTATCCCAGGTAGGAGTTAATATTGGTGAGATTGCAATAGTGGGTGGAGTAAATTCGGGAAACGTCTGTTATTACTAACCAGCATAACATTACCACTGCTGTCCAAGTGAAGAGTCTATAAAGCATGTGTTTGCATTATGGTTATATATGGAAGTGAAACTTGATAAATGAGAGTTTATACTGTGTATAGCACAGAGAGAGAAATGATATGCGAATTGAAAGAATGGATAAGAATTCTTCGGGTTGTAGAAAAGTTGAAGTAGTAGGGTCAGTTTGTAGTTTATAAATCGTTATAGTCATCATAATTATCATCATCATTATCATATTTGATTTAATGAACGTTTTACATCATTACCATTTCGTCGTCATCATCACTATCATCATCATCGGCATCATCGTCATCATCATTATATTTGATTTAATGAACGTTTTACATCATTATGATATTGTCATCATCATCATCACCGTCATCATCATCGGCATCATCGTCATCATCATTATATTTGATTTAATGAACGTTTTATATGCTAACATGTGTTGGATAGTTTTTAGGAATTGAATTCCAAACTACCTATCTCTAGCATGACCTTTATTTATCCCCCCTTCTTTCAAGTTCATCCGCATCACTTCCTCCCATGTTTTTGTTGGCCACAACGAAGACAATATTGATGCTGTTGAGGAAAAGAAAGATGACAAATTCGAAAATCTATTAAGAGAATGCAGCAAAGCTGGTTGGTGTGCATCCCACTTGTCAGTGGAGGTTAGGCATCGCAGATTCATTGATGAAAGATTAAGAAAATGGTACACAACAATCGATCTAAGCTTGAGATAAACCAAATATAAATCATGTCAGTGCAATTGACACGGTGTGGATATAAACAACGAAAAAGGTCACTTTGGCAGTTCACGTCAGCCATGCTAACATATCGTCAGGCCGTCGATCCAGTAGGTGAAGCCTCATTTTAATTTTTGTGTGCAAAACAGCTGTTAGGAGAGACACCCCTAAACGATAGAATAGGGACAAGAATGGATAGTAACCTTCAATGCTGCCAGGACCAAGCTTCTTTCCCTTAATAATTACAAGGAAACTTTTCAACCACTAATAACCATGGCTAATGATACATTACCTGAACATAATTTGTTCAAACTCCTCGACTTAATGTTCACAGGGAATATAAGTTGAAACAGATACATTGAGGCCATTGCCAAAGCTGCTTCAAAGAAGGTGGGCTCTACCATGCTAGAAAGTTAATTATACCAGAAATTATCCTGTACCTCTACAAGGCCACTATTCGCCCATATAGAGAGTATCGTTGTCACATTTGGGCTGGTGCTTCTGCTACTAGTCTCTTACTCCTAGACAGCATTCAAAAGAGAGTCGACAGACTAATAGGTCCTAAACTGTCAAATCTCTGTCACATCGACCAAATGTTACATCTCCCTGCCTGTTTTACAAGTATTTTAATGGTAGGCGAACTACAAGCCCTCTCGATATAAATACACCCAACAAACAGCAAAATCTAGCCCCTACTCAGTAGAGATCCATAAATTTCTACTCTAATAGTTTCTTCCCTCGGACTGCTAGACTTTGAAATTTCCTCATGGGTTCCTGCTGTACTGACATGCAGAAGTTCAAATGTAATGTAAACAAACATCTTCCTACATAATATCTCTGCAAATCATGTTCCAGATAGTAGCCTCCTACATCAAAGTGGCACTGTGCTTTGTTTCGGGTGAAAATGCAAATTAAAAAAAAGAAAAAAAAAAAGGGGCACATTCTCTCCTGATGGCTCCAAGAATCTACTGGTGTTCAGTATGCTGAGCGGTCGTCTCCCAGCACTTGCTCTGCAAGCCGTTTGTACAAATTGCTGATGATTATGATGGAAGTACTCAACAGTATTTATTCTTATTTCATTGCTTCATCTTTCTTTCTGCATGTTTTTTTTTGTGTATCTGATGGTTTCGTGTTTGTACCCTTGATGAAGGTCAGTAATGTTTTATTTTTTTTCATTTTTGCACTGAACATCTTGCATTTGTCCTAGTTTTATATGGGACTCTTGTTTCTGAGTGCTTTCCTTGGGCTTATATATCATATTGTAACATAGCACATCATTTTAATGGCAGAACCGGACTGAGTCAGCGTTATAAATCGTGATGTGGGCGTGACGTCATGATGTAAAATGCATATATAGACATAGAGAACAGAAGGGCAGAGGAAGGAAAAGAGAAGAAAAAATAAGACACGTGGGAATTTATGCTCGACAGGGATGCGACAGCTCTTCCCCTTTGATGAGAGCCAGCTACGTCTGATACCACGTATTGACTGCCAGCTGTGTCTGGTGCCGTGTAATGAAAGCCGACCAACGTGATGATCAGAAAGAGGAAACATACTGATGTTAATTCGTGTCGGTGACTAGCGTGGTAAACGAAGGAAATAAATAACCTTTTCTTGCACCTGTAAAGTTTGTGTTGAAGTTTTCCTTTCCTCTTGCGACCGACTCTGCACACAAAGTTTGGGTCCATTAGACAGAACAACAACGTTACAATATTCCATGTCCAACACATTAAAAATATAAGCAACACATCTTAGCATGCAAAACAAATGTTAAATGATGACGCAAAGGTAACTCAATCAAAGCGTCCCTACCAAGAAAGTCGCAAATATTTATTCATGGTGTTTGGTTTGGTTGTTTTGTTTTACGGTATATTAACCCTTTCAGGTTATGAAATGCCAAATACGGTCATTTTGATAAAAGTTTGCAGGCTTTCAGTTCTTTACATCATCATCAAATTATTCATGGTGTTTGGTTTGGTTTGGTTTGGTTGTTTTGACTATACTGAATAATCACGTTGATACACCGGTTCCCATCAGATCATTGAAGTTAAGCAATGAGCCTGGCCAGTACCAGATGGGTGACCATTTGGGACTTCCAGTTGCTGTATGTGCTCTTTGTTTATCTCGGCATTGTTTTCAGTCATCCTGGACTTCTCCTTGCCACTGGACTCTAGCAGTGCCGATTCAAGAGAGGTGTGGTTGGAGATTGGGCAACCCTTGCCTCACAATTACACACACAGCTGCTCCTACAGACCAAATGGAGGCGTCGATCGATAGTTTGGTTTATGGTATATTGTTTTCTGATTATTTAATGCCCAATATAGTCATTTTGATAAGTTTTTTATGCTTCATTTGTTTATATCTTCAAATATTTATCCATATTTTTTTAATATGGTTGTTTTATAGGAGAAAATTGTTTGTGTATTCATTTTTTTTGTAGACTGTTATCCTCATCTTTATAGTTTCCATTTTACAACGTTCCGGCCAAGGTTTTCTGCTGAAGAAGACCAGACAATGACCTCTCAAGCTGAGAAATACACAAGGTGAAAATTAATAATTAGAATATTCTATCTGAATTTAAAAAACAATTTTTGTTTTTTTTAACTTTCTTTGAAAAATTTTTTTCCAGTTAATAATTTAGGGATTTTTAATTTACAAAGCAAGATGTTTACTAGTTGAGCAACGTACCTTGTAATCAAATATTGACTGAGTTTTACATGTGGGAATATAATTATAAAGCTATCCACGGAATTGTTTTGAGCTATTTAAAAATAAATACGTCGTGAAGCAACAACACTGAAGGTTATATAGTTGTAGAACAGAAGAGAAATTAGCTGTTATCTATGTATTGATTTAGCCATCAATCTATCTTTCTCTCTGTTTATCAATATATCTATCTTTGTTTCTGTTTATCTAGCTATCGATCTATCTATTGATCTATCTATCTCACAGAAGAGATGTTGCGAGTTTGTCTCTGCTTTATCGTTATTTTCATGGAAAGTGTTCGACTGAGCTTCAATCTATGGTCCCCCCTCGCCAAACTTTCACAAGAAACACTAGACTAGCTGAAAACATTATCAATAATTTTCCCCACTCTTTATCTGTGCCTAAACCTAAACATAGATTCCATGATCAAAGCTTCTTTCTTAGAACTGCACGCCTGTGGAATTGTCTTCCGTTTTCCTGCTTTCCAGCTGTCTATAATATGGTTGTCTTCAAGTCCAACGTGAACAAGTTTCTGATGAGCCGTTCCACTTAAGTTAACAAATTTACCGAACTTCCATTACTATCGATTACTAAATTGTCCTTTTGACTACTCGGCACTCTTTAACCCTTATCCTTGAGTGGCCTATCGGCCTTGGTAAGTGGTGACGCCTATGTAAAAAAAAAAAAAAAAAAAAAGTCTAATTGGAAGTAAGCAAGAGATGAGGTGGGAAGCTATGTTTTGAAAAAGTTGTCAAAACATGTTATGGTGTAAACTAGATAAGTTGCACCGGAAGAGAGTTCAACAGTACCGGAAGTATGTGTCTATGTTACATGAAGATGAGGATAACCGTCCACATAAAACAAAAAATGAATAGGCAAATATGAAGCCTTATTTCAAAGGATTCCACAAAAATTTAAAAAAAAAAAATTATACATAAGAAAATTGTTGTTTTTTGGTTTCGGCTTTGCAGAACATGATTGAGTTTTGCAAAGGGAAAGGAATAAAAAACAACAACAATAACATTAATGTTTGGTGCATTTTTTACCAGAAAGTCGATATCTTCAGACAGCCTGATCTGATAGCACCAGATATAATTTCCCACCCCTACTAACTTTTGCTATCAGAAAGTCTTCAACCTTGATGAAAGTTATAATATCAAGATGAAAGATAAATGAGATGAAAATTAATAATTAGAATGTTCTATCTATGAATTAAAAAAAAGTTGTTTTTTTTTTAACTTTCTTTGAAAACTTTTTTTCTAGTTTTAGGGATTTTTAATTTACAAAGCAAGATGTTTACTAGTTGAGCAACGTACCTTGTAATCAAATATTGACCGTGTTTTACGCGTGGGAATATAATTATAAAGCTATCCACGGAATTATTTTGAGCTATTTAAAAATAAATAAATTACTGAAAGAATAAAGAAAATTAAAATGAAACCATTTAAAAGAAGAATTTTTTATTTCATGAGTTTTGCGGAATCCTTTGTTTCTTGAAAGAAATTAACAACAAGTCAGAGAACCAATCCTCCATTTTGAACAAATACAAACAAAACAAAATATTACCATTTTTTTTTTTTTTAATTATTATTCAAACATACTTGCCCAACCCTACTTCAGGTAATCAACAGAAAAGTCCAATCGTAAATGCATATTGAAAGAAACAAGAGATATTCTTAAAATTTATCCGTTTAAAATGTGCTTTAAACAACAGAAGGCCTTTCTACCAAATCTTTTTTCTTTTTTTTTTTTTCTGACGTCACAGTGGTTGGTGCTAATATCTGAAATGAACTGCTATTTTCAAGGGAATCCACGAACGAGTTTTTTTGTGTTTTTTTTTTTTTATTTATTTGGACATATATGCAATAAAATGAGATCATTAGATCTGTATGTGCCGGAAAAGTGTTGGATGCAGTGAGATACAATGTAATTTGTGCCTAATGTACGTTTATAAAAACGTGTAATGACCTGAAAGGTTAGATCTGAACGCCAAATTAAAAAGTAGGAATTGCCATAGGCACGGTCTATTGACAATTTTTTTTTAATTGTTATTTCACCCCAAATAAGGAACAGAGCTACTTTGTCTTAAGGGCTACTATTTGGGACCAAATTTACATGGGATGCTACGTAGGGAGTTGGGCAGTGAGATATACGCTCACATTACACTTGAACTTCTGCATTTCAGTACAGTCAGGGAAGCAGGAATCCAGGAAGGAATTTCCAAGTTTAACAGTTTGAGGGAAGAAATTATTTGAGTAGAAAGGATCTAGGGATCTCTACAGTGTAGGGGTGGAATTTTGTTGTTTGTCAGGTTTGTCGGGGTGGGGTATCTATGTCAAGGAGGTGTAAGTGCTTTAAATCCATCAGGGTACATTTCATTAAAACACTTGTAGAACAGGTACAGGGATGCCATGTTTCGGCGATGGGATAGAGGTCGGAGTTTGGTTGCTAGTGCGGAACCTATTGAGTTGGTGACTCGTTTTTTAACCCTGTCTAAGAGGGAGAGACTGGTGGCAGATGCACCAGCCCAGATGTGGCAACAATACTCCATGCATGGTATGCGAATGGTGGCTTTGTAGAGATAGTCTCCAAAAAGAGATGAAACTAGATGGCAATATTCTTATTTGGATTCTTCAGACTCCTGTTCTCATCTTGAGTGTGATTTTCACAATGTTTCGGTCGATGTAACCTCCGACCTTCTTCAGGTGTATCTTATAAAACTCAGGAATGTTTCTGTTGAACTCGGGAATCTGGACAGAATTTCAAAAGGAATTTATTTACTTCATGGGGGTAGCATGCTCTTGTTCAATCAGCCATGACTGGATAGAGGTCCTAAGTAATTCGCAGTTGTATTTTTCGGTTGCTCACACCGAGGATTGAACCTTCACCTGAGTACAAGACTACTTGGAAAACTCAATTGTAAAAGTGATCTTCTCTGAGAGTTGAAGGTTCAATTGTCAGAGTGGGCAACTGAAAAATACAATTGCAAATTACTAAGGACCTGTATCACGTGGCTGGTGAAATGAGAGCATGCTATCCTTGTGAAGTAAATGAAAGGCCTCGCTTGAAATTCCGTCCAGATTCCCAGAGTTCAGCAGAAACACTCCCAAATTTGCCAAGATACACCTGAAGAAGGTTGGAGGTTACATCGACCGAAACATTATGAAAATGACACTCAAGATGAGAACAGTAGTCTGAAAAGTCCAAACAATATAAATAATCAATCCTCATCTCAAAAATTCAGAAACATACATGCCAATATCTTGGAGGTGATGGATTCTTCCTGAAACCTAGAAGATATGTTGAGCATGGATGATGGATGCGAAGCAAATACAGCCGGGCCATGACAGATCCATGATCTGATGGATCTGTGATATGATATCTAAGCAAACCCAACACATCAAATTAAATGATCTGCGGAAATCAGCTGACTGCAACATGGCCGTCTTCAAGTCCAACGTAAACAAGTTCTTGATGAGCTGTTCCCTTTAAGCAATCCAATTCACCAAATTTACACTTCTAACGATTACTGTATTGTCCTTTTGACCACTGTACACTCTTTAACCCTTATCCTCGAGTGGCCTCTGGGCTTTGATAAGTGGTGATTCTCTTGTAAAAAAAAATTTTTTTTTTAAATCACTATCTTTACTCAGTACAGAGGTTGTCCTAAAGAGGAATCGGTTACACTGGTACGTTCATGTTGTGTTCATCTTTCTGGATAAAAAATGTCTTGAATCGCAGGAAGGTTGGCCGACCAAGGAAAACATGGAAAGAAGACGTTGCAGAGCAGAATTTGAAGACGGTTTGCTGACGAAGCATACAAACTGGAGAATGAACTTGCAAAATATTAATTTAGAGGGTCATCCTTCCAAGAATTATCTCCTACTGAAGAAGCAAAGGGAGTATCTCCCTTTGTGTCTGTGGGAAGGGATGGATCCACTGCTTGTTACTGCAACGTTCACATTCGTGGAGTAGTTTCTATCCAGAATTCGCTTGTTTTAAGAAATTTGATTTCCCTCCCACATTTAAAAAAAGCATGATTTTTCTTTCTTTTTTTTTTTCTTTCTTCATTTGAAGATTGTAATGCTGGGTATGGGGCAGCCAAACCAGCTGCCAACATTGCCCTGCTTTTTATTGAAACCAGCCGAGAGGTCTTTTTAGTATTCTCGTTGTTCCCTTAAGTGCAATTGTCTGGATCTCTTTTGCACTTGGTTCACCAGGAATGTTAGTTAGGAGTTCAGATTCTTCTTCATAAGTTTTGTGCCATCTATAATAACTGGTATGATTGATATCTCTCTAAGATTCCAGTTTCTTTTCATATCATACATGAGATCTTGATATTTGGTCTGTTTCTCCCTTTCAGCTCTGTTCAGACCTCCATCATTAGGAACACTCACTTCAACCAAGGTTGCAACTCTCTCTGACTTATTCCATATAACTATGTCAGGTTTGACAGCAGCATTTTCAAGGTAGGTGGCTGTAGGGATTACATGGTCGTAATGTATGAAGAGGCACATAAAGAGTGATAATATTAACTTCCTCGTTGGGAAGTATACGCCTAGAAAACAAATTAATCCATGAAGTATTCGCATACAAAACATACATTGACGCCTTGAATAAATATTTGTAAATAAACGTAGATCTGTACGGAAGTAAACCGAACCTGTTCTCGACTGGGGAATAGAAAAAAGTATAATGTCCAATGTTTTTTTTTTTGTTTTTTTTTCGACTTCTTTTGGCTTGCCTCTATGTTACTACCACGGTTACGACAAAACCCACAACAATAACAAACTTGAGGTAGATATTTACTTGCTGCCCACCTCAGCAAGATGTGACACATGGTCAGAAACTGGGGATACCCAACGAACGCTCCTAAAGGAGTATTCTGACGTAGCAAAAATTTCCTGGGCATCCCCATTGGTATTCACCGGTAGGGGCGGTTCAAGCAACAAGCGAACAACTTGCTCCACCAAAAAGTCAGGTGGCAAGGCCTAGGAGGATGGATATCTTAGATAGTACCCAGGCAGGGTACCTCAGCTCGACAGGTATTGGGCCAGTTCTTGACAACTAACTAACAACTTAGCCAGCTAGGTAGAAAAATCGATTTTGCCCTTTTAAAAACAGTAAATAAGTATAAATATCTTTTTACAATATTATGCGGTCTGTAGTCTCGTTTTTGAACAGAATAAACGCTTTAAAATAAGTAAAACGACTAACAACTTAGCCAGTAAGGTAGAAAACGGACACTTAGAAAATCGATTTTATTTTTTAAAAACGATAGTAAACAAGTAAAAATATTTTTTTAAATATTATAGCGGTATAGTCTCTTAAGAACAATATCTCCTTCAAGAATGGTCATAAAACGTGTTTCAATCGATATTTATTCAATAAGGGACCAGTTTTCCTACCTAGCAAAAAGGGACAAGTTTCCCAGAGATGAATTTTCCTCAATTCGAAATTTTGTCATCCCTCTTTGGTCACTAGGGCAGACTGCTTCCCCGCCACCCCCTTAGCTACGCCAATGGGATGGAGCCACATGCCACATAGCGTACAATATGATTACTTTACTGAGAGATACAGTTGATGAGCGAATAATTTCACAAAATGGACCTGTCGACTGGCCATCCCATGTGTGAGATTTAACTCCTTAGATTATTTTATTTGGATATATGTAAAGTCTCATGTCTATACTGATAAACTAGAAGTACTAGACCACTTGGAAGACAACGTTTGATGCATTATTATTAAAGCCTAATTTAGTGTAGAGAGGTGTGAAAATTGGACCTCATATACGAGCAAACTGTGGGGGAGCATACATGTGAAATTGTATTTAAATTATTTATGCCAAAAATTAAGCTTTGGAATAAACCACATGTTTGTAGAATAAAAATATGTTTTCTGAGGTTTATTTTTATTTAAAACTAGCAGTTCAGTCCAGCTTTTCTCGGGACCTATGTACTGTTCATAACTTTATATATATATATATATATATATATATATATATATATATATATATATATATATAAAAAGTTTGACTCATGTCCAGGTAACCTAAATCTTAAATTTCTAGTGTTTTGATCCAAAATTGGCGGAGGAGTTTGGCAGAGTTTTCTAAGGTCATATCTTTGGACTTTGACAGCCAAATTTCTTTTGGAGGAGTTTGGTAGAGTCTGCAAAGGTCAACTCTTTCAACTTGGACCTCTTGGCAGGCAAGTTATCCCCAAAAAACTGATTAAAAAGCTTGCTGCATGTCTGAATACCCTTTATGTAAAATTTCAAATGTTTAGACCAAACATTTGCTGAATAGTTTGTTAGAGACCGCAAAGGTAAAATCTCTTGAACTTTGACCTTTTCGGCCAAAAATGAATTAAAAAGCTTGCCCTATGTCTGAATACACTTTATGTAAAATTTCAAAAGTTTAGATCAAAAATTGGCTGAGTAATTTGGTAGAGATCGCAGAGGTCAATTTTTTTTTTTTACTTTGGCCCCAATTTGGACCCTTTAATATTTGTTTGGGGCTCAAATCAAATTATAAAGTTTGATCCATGTCCAAAGAACCTACATCTAAAAGTTCAAGTGTTTAGACCCAAAATTGGCGGAGGAGTTTGGCAGAGTTTTCAAAGGTCATATCTTTGGACTTTGACAGCCAAATTTCTGGGCGAAAACCGATTTAAAAAATGTTCCCAAATCTCAATACTCCATATGTCAAATCTCGAGTCTGGAGACTGAACATTGACAGAGTAATTTGGTAGGGAAATAAACACACACAGACAAACATACACAGACGATTTCACTTTTATAGTTATATAGATTCGCTGCCTTAAAAAAAAATAACACCCTTTGCAATGAACATAACAGTTCTGTGACGTCCATTGTGATCTACACCAACTAGACATTTGCTGGTGATAACTGATCGAATTAAGAATTCAGAAAATAACTTTAAATATAAAATCTTTGGCGATCACGCATATTAATTTAATCGAGCCATTGCTTGTTATCTACGTCATGACACGTCATAAGAAATAGGCGGTGTTAGTTAAGATGTCGGACCTGCCCAATTACCTTCCACGGTTTATTGATTATTTCATTTCAATTATGTACATCTTTTAATAAAAATGCTTTTAAATATAAGATTATTCGTAAACAGTTTTTTTTTTTCAAATATATGTTTATGTACGTACTTTTTTCAAATATTTATTCATTATTTCTGTGAAATTGCATCTGTAAATAAACATATTTGTTGTGTTAAAAATCCATAGAAGTAAATTAACGGACGAGGGGCGTGCAATAAGTAATGCCCCTGACCCACTTCCCATAGGAGTAGAGCAACGAAACTTGGCACAGTTATTAGTCTTTCTCTACATAGGAACCACCCAGAGTTATGCATTTCTCCCATCATTTGATGCAGCTCTGGTGACCGTTTTTGTAGAACATCCCAGGTTGGTCCTCCAACCACAACATGACTTCAGAAATCAAGGCTGCATCATCTGGGAAACGCTCTCCTTTCAAAAACAACTTTATAGCTGGGAAGAGGTGAAAGTCAGAGGGTTCAAGGTCAAGAGGATGGGGTAAGATTTCATAACCACATGCCCGTGCTTCTGATCTGGCGACATGCGAGTTGTGGATCAGAGCGTTGTCCTGCAGGAGGAGGGTACCTTTGCTGATCTTTCCCTGCCTCTTGATTTTGATAGTTTCCCTTAATTTCCTCAAAAGTGAAGTATAATAGGCTCCTGTAATTGTAGTACCCTTTGCCAGAAAATCTGTCATCACTACTCCGTCCTGGTCCTAGAAGACTGTGAGCATGACCTTGCCAGCAGAGGACTTCACCCTTGTCTTCTTTGGAGGTGATGAGTTCAAGTGTTTCCACTGCATTGACTGGGCTTTGGTCTCTGGATCATAGTGATGGACCCAGGTTTCATCAATCAGTCTTTTGAAAAACTTTGACTCATCTTCTTGGCACATCTCCAAATTCATCCTCGAGCACTTGACGCATTCTCACTTCTGGAATGGTGTGAGCAAACTGGGACTCCATCTAGCAGACACCTTATGCATATGCAAATGGTCATGAATGATAGTTTCCATAGACCCTGTACTAATCTTGACATCTTGGGCTAGTTGGCGAATAGTAATGCGCCGATCTTCCAAAATGGCAGCCTCAACTTGACGGACCTCATCAATGGCAAAAGGGGGGCGACCAGGTCTGGGAGCTGTTTCCACAGATTTCCGGCCATGTTTGAATTCACGATGCCAACGTTTTACAAGGTCATATGATGGGGCATTATCACCATGAGTTTCTTTCATTTCATCAAAAGTCTCCTGTGGTGTGCGTCCTTTCAAATACAAAAACCAGATCACTGCTCGACATTCAACAAGCTCCATTTCACACCTGACTCAGTTCAAACACCTGTAAAACAGAAACCACAATTAGTTCAGAGCTGTAATTTGCCACATACCCTGTAGGGATATAAATCATTGCACATGCAAAATTTCAGCTAGATCAGACAACTGGAAGTGGGTCAGGGGCATTACTTATTGCACGCCCCTCGTATTTATTGAAGAAAATAATCAGCTTATGAATATTATATTTAAAGACGTTTTGCAATTGTGTTCCCGTGCGTCGGTAGAACATTTTGGGTTTTTAGTTGGGACATGGGGAGAGTGCATAACAGGGGTTGACAATGTTAAGAAAAACATTCTAAATAAGAACGTTATTATTTCATCACGGTACCTTCTCTGCATAAGTACTCTTTTTATTTCTGGCTTCTTTAAAAATAATAATAATAATATATGGCATGTGTGCACAAAGAAAAAAAAAGTTGTCTTAAAATTCACACACATTTCTTTAATGTTCAAAAAAAAAATTTTAATCTATTTTGTTTAAAAAAAAACTATTTTGTGTTATAAGCTTCTTATATTTATTAAAAAAAAAAAAAAAAAAAAAAAAGAATTTCTATAAAAAAAAAACATGCATTTAAAAATTTCAGAATTCTGGATTTGTTCCAAGAAAGAAAAAAAAAACCTTTTCGATTTTGTCTTGAAATTATATTTGTCTGCCCCTACTATGCACTCTCCACATGTCTCAACTGGAACTAAAAAAAAGTTATATCCGTTGTAAGAAATTCTGCAGAAATAAGCAAGCTTTTTATTGAACGGTTTCTCCACCCACCGATTTATTTTAACCAATCAAATTGCATGTTATAACTAACTGCCGAGAATGTTCTCGGCGCCTAATTACCTTTTCAGATCAGAATCCAAGAAGACACATAGTTGGAAGGGCGTGAATTTCTCACTCGAATCGAGGCAGCGAAAATACTTTGCTGCTTCGAGACGTTTTAATGCCCAAATGTGGAGCGGAACTTTTGCAATACCGATGCCCTTAAGTAAGACGAATTATATTTGCACGCATGTGCTACAATAAAAAGTAAAGACGAAATTAAAGTCTCCTGTTTGACCTATCATTTGTCCGCCGTTGGACAGATTCTACAAGGACTCCTCGTGTATGCCCAGCTAGCAGCCTGACTTGGAAGACAACTCAACATATCCAACCTGCACACTACTTCGTCAGCGGGAATTCTACCCAGCCTTTATCGAAGACGAACTATTATTCTCGTCGGGAATGTTACCAGCCCATAGTGGCAGATAGCTGAAGATGACGCATCTTTTGCAACATGGACCTTTTTTACTTTAATAAAATTTACGTTGAAGTTTTAAAGTGAGCTTGTTGTGATTTTCTGTTTGGTTTTCTTCCATTCTGCCGAGGGTAAAAACCTTGTGAGAGAAATCTCACACCATGTACAAGTGTGCATGGCCGACTGCTGAAATGAAACAAATGCGAAAGCGGGGAATATAATTAGGCAGGAGTCGTCAACTAAACTAACACCGTCTATTTCCTATGACGTATTATGATGCAGACTGCAGGCCATGGCTCGAATAAGTCGATCGCCAAAACTTTTACCAATTATGGCTGGATACGAAAGGGGTTGATATACCGTAAAACAAATAATCGAAAATAAACAAGAGGAAAGGACATTTATTTACATTTTTTTTTTTTTATTAACGGTGGACCCATTTACTTAAGCTGCCCCCCCCCCCAATAACGGTCCCCCATCCCAACATCCTTTAAAGAAAAAAAGAAAGAAAAATAAGATGAGATCGAATCAAGAAAAGAAAAATATGGCGCCCCGGGATGCCGGGCGGAAGGTACGGGTTTTGCAGAGGAAAAGTAAACACCCTCATATTTTTAGGGTCTGCCTAAGAATTAGAGAAGGAAAAGAGCAGGGGGGGGGGATAAATAAATAAATAAGAAGTCTGGAAGTGTTCGTTAGTTGCTGTGTATTTTAGCCGGCTTCGCTTATTTGACTCGGATTTGTTGAGTGCATCGGGGTTTTTTGGAGGGGATGGGGATGGGTTGACGGAATGGGGTATCCCATAATATGAGTTCGTGTATGCGTATGTTTATTGTGTGAGGTGAGGCTGCCTGGAATACTTTGTGTGTGTGTGTGTGTGTGTGTGTGTTGTTTATTCGTGTGTTCCCACGTATGTGTATGTGTGCTGCTGTTTGTCGTTGATTTGTAAAAGTGCGTGTTTGTTTATTTATTTATTTATTTATTTATTTGCTTTTAGAAAAAAAATTATATTGGAATAATAAATTAAAATGAAGGAAAAGGGGGAAAAGATCAAAGAACTAATGGAATAACGAAATAAAGAAAGAGAGAGAGAGAGAGACGGAAAAGAGAGGAATTATTATAAATTAAGAAAGAGAAAATTAACATAAATAAAAAGGAAAGAAATATGAAAGGCAGAAAGAAAGAGGGGGAAAGAAAGTGAGAGGGAGATGAAAAGAGAGAGGAGGAGGAGAGGGAGAGAGAGGAGGAGGAGAGGGAGAGAGAGAAATATGGAAAACAGAAAGGTGTGGGAGATAGAAAAGAGGAAGGGGGAGAGAGAGAAGGCAAAAATAATGGCAATTAAAACGAAAGGAAAAGAAAAGAGATATTGAAAGGCCGATAAGAAAAAGGTGAGAATGAGAGGGGGGTTAGAAAGAAAGAAAAAAGAAAGGAAAGAAGGAAGGAAAGAAGGAAGGAAAGAAAAGAGGAAAGAAAAAATACGTGTATTAGAGAGATGGAAGAGAAGAGAGATTAAAAGAACGAGAAAACACAAAGAAAGATATCAAAAAGAAAGAAAGAAAGAAAGAAAAAAGAGGGAGAGATAATGGAAAGAAAAATAATAGAAAGCGAAAACGACAGAGAGGGCAAAAAAAGATTTAAAAAATAAATAAATAATGAGAATAAAGGCAAAGATAAAAACGTGCCAAAAACAAAAACACAGAAACGGTGTCCTAAGATTACTTATTGAAGTTTCCTTCCAAACGAAGAACAGCATTTTTCATGCTGGACCCCCGTGTGGTGTGGGGAGGTAACTCGACTGTAATAAAGTAAGAAAGGATATACAACCAGGCCAGCAAAAGTCCCATCTGCCTAACCCTAAGCCCCTTTCTCTTCCCACATAACCCCATTTGTAAACACAAACAACAATCATCGGTAAATAGTGATTCTATGTTTTGCTGGCGTTGTCCCCTGAAAATTGAACGTTTAATGCATAAATTTCTCAAAGTAAACATTGCCCCATCTGACGGCACACACAGAAGAAAAGGGGACACGCAACGGACGACGACCTAGTCCCAAGCTACAAACATTATTTCCAAACAACCCCGATTGAAGAAAGAAAATGTTTTAAAGTAAAATAAAAACAATTAAAAAAAGAATAATCATTCAAATCTGTTGTTCGGTTGATAAGAACGATTTTTATTTATTTATTTATTTTTAAATTAATAAATTAATGTTGTTGGTACCCCCCCCCCACAAAAAAAAAGAATCCTTTTTCTTTGTTCGCGATTGTTTCGTCCAATTTGTTTATACAAGAGAAGCTTGGAAAGTATTAGTGGGAAAGAGAAAAGAACGTTTGGAAAAAAAAAAAAATAAATAAATAAATAAATAAAATAAATAAATACTACTAATAATACTACTACTAATACTACTACTACTACTACTACTAATAATAATAATAATAAATAAAATAAATAAATAAATAAATAAAAAAATATAAAAACATGTTCCAAGGAACAGAGAAAATAAGATTTAACAAAAAAATAAAACAGCAAGAACGTTTATTTTTTTAAAGATGCGTTGATTCAATCAGTTCGTTTAACGAATAAAATATTTCGAACTTGTGCGTGTCAGGCCAATGAACAGACAAAATGCTATTTCAAACTTAAAATGTCACAGAAAACGCGGCACTTACAAATTTGGGGTGGGGGTAAATTTGGAGAGTCCATAGCAGGGGCAGATAAATGCAATTTCAGGACCAAATAGGACAAAAAAATTTAAAAATTTTACAAAAGGATTTTGTTTTTTCGAAACAAGGCCAGAATTCTGAACTTTAGAATGCGTGTTTTCTTTCTTTGTTGTTTTTATTTTTTAGAAAGTTATTTTTTTATAACTATAAGAAATTTATAACATATAACAGTTTTTTTTTTTTGTTTTTTGTTTTTTTAACAAAATAGTTTAAAGTTTACTAACACAGGAACGTAAAGTTTTCGTTACACATTTATTAAATTAAAATAAATATAAGAAACTTAGAAGACAAAATAGAGAGGTTCTTTAACAAAAATAGAGACGCCCCTGATGTACGCTTGTTTGCCCCTTCTCTGCACTCTCCAAATATCTCAACTGAAAACCAAAAAAGTTGTACCTACGTACGAG
Organism: Euprymna scolopes; assembly: GCF_053919585.1. NCBI lineage: Eukaryota > Metazoa > Mollusca > Cephalopoda > Sepiida > Sepiolidae > Euprymna > Euprymna scolopes. The sequence continues at coordinate 29,672,488 of NC_136496.1, read as the reverse complement.
TGCTCGAATGCCTAAAACTATTTAAAACTTTTTTCTTTTTATTTACCTGTCATTCTGTTTTAGCTGAAGATGTGGCATCCTACCTAATGCGAAACATACATCCGCTATCTCATACATTCCAGCTGAGAGATCTTTTAAAGATTCTATTCGTCCCTTTAAGTGCAATTGTTTCTATCTCTTTTGTACGTGGTTCACATGGTTTCTTTACAAGGTAGTTATTGAAATTCTTGTTCGCCAGTCCAGCATCTTCTATAATTAATGGAATGATAGAGATCTTCCTAAGATTCCAGTTTCTTTTCATGTCATACATAAGACTTTGGTATTTCGTTATCTTTTCCCTTTCAGCTCTGTTTAACCCATCAACATTTGGGAGACCAGAACTCCTAAGGTTGCTTCTTACTTCTTGTTCCATACGACTATGTAAGGTTTCATGGGTTCGTTTTTTAGGTACGCAGCTGTACGAATTACATGGTGGTGGCACTTTCTTTAGCAATCCGTGAAAGTTTCTCGTTGCGTTTGTCAAGGTTCTGCAATTAGTCATAGCGGTCGGTGCATTTTGAGCCTATAATATGACAGAAAATATTATTTCAGAGGTACAGTATGAGATAAAATGTTATTTTGGGCCTACGGTATGACAGAAAATGCTATTTTGGGCCTACGGTATGACAGAAAATGCTATTTTGGGCCTACGGTATGACAGAAAATGCTATTTTGGGCCTACGGTATGACAGAAAATGCTATTTTGGGCCTACGGTATGACAGAAAATGCTATTTTGGGCCTACGGTATGACAGAAAATGCTATTTTGGGCCTACGGTATGACAGAAAATTCGTTTTGGGGCCTACGGTATGACAGAAAATGCTATTTTGAGTCTACAGTATGATAGAAAATGCTATTTTGGACCTACAGTATGACAAAATGCTATTTCGGCCTGCAGTATGACAAAATGCTATTTCGGGCCTACAGTATGACAAAATGCTATTTCGGGCCTACAGTATGACAGAAAATGCTATTTTACACCTATAGTATGACGGAAAGTGCTATTTTAAAATTAAAGCGCATTAGAGCTACTATTTGAAATAGCAATAGCAATAAATGTTATTACGTATCAAGTTTCGATTCGACACTAGCTCACATTAATTTTTATTCAGTCAATAAAAACACATGAAATAGTCATTTCTGCATACTACAAAAACACAGTTTACTTTCTCTTTTCGCGGTTATCTTCTCTTTTCCTACCCGACACAAGTAGGTACGTCCTTCAAAGTTGGTTGCAGAACCTTGACAAACGCAACGAGAAACTTTCACGGATTGCTAAAGAAAGTGCCACCACCAAACATTCTCACACGCGAGTTAGTACATACATTCTCTAACAAAATAAGTACACTTATATGCATATACAAACAGTTTTATGCCTATCCTATTTACCCACATGTAGATGCACACGGCACCAGCCAAAATGAACATATCTCTTCAATTTCTCCTTACACGTGCACACAAGCACCATTATTTCACCAGAACGTTCTTCGGGTTTTAGAACTCATTTTTCTTAGAACTCTTTCTCTCTCGTTGATTTTTAAGCTGTGAATTATTTTCTTTGGATAAACTTTGTCATTCGTTTTTTGATATTACCTTTCTTACAAGCTTCAAGCTTGATAGAACATATTTCAAATTTGTACTAGATAGGCTGACCGGTTGTAACCTATCTCTGGCCAGGTCTTTATTTGTCTCTTGTTCTCTCAAGTTAATTCTTATTTCCTCGGTTGTTACCGTGACGTTTCCATGTGAACTGACCCTGCTGCCGCCGTAACGTAATCATTACATGTGAACACCTTACATGGTGGTATAGGATCAGAAGGAGAAAGAAGCAACCTTAGTAGAAGTTAGTGTTTCCTTACCCCAACCCACCCCACGTAGCTGGGCTAAACAGAGTTGACAGAGATAAGGTAACGAAATACTAAGGTCTTATGTATGACATTAAAAGAAACTGGAATTTTAGGAAGATTTCCATCGTTCTAGTAATTATAGAAGCAGCTGGACTCATTAACAAGAATTTCAAAAACTACCTGGCAAAGAAACCATGTGAACCAAGTGCAAGAGGGATAGAAACAATAGCACTTAAAGGAACGGATAGAATATTTTAAAGATCTCTCGGTTGGAATGTATGACTATCAGGTAAGATGCTACGTCCCCAGCTAGAACGAAATGACAAGTAAATAAAAAGAAAGAGTTTGAAATGGCGTTTACGGCACGAGAACTTGTGCGTGGGTACAACCTTTTTGGTTTTCACTTGGGACATTGGAGACAGTCGCCGGAAACAAAGACAAGGAAAGTACTCAACTCACTCTTTTCCACTTGAAAGAACGGACATTTATTTACAGGTACTTCCAAAATAACGCCTTTTCTCTTGTTCAAAAGTCTTTTCATACTCCAATTTGCTTAACAAGACTTTGCTATGTCAAACACGTGGTGCTCTGTCTTTGTCTGCCCATGTTAGGGACACGTATTTCCCTCTCGCTTTCTGACCACGTGAGTAACATTATTTCTCACCTTCTCGGTTACGTTTTCCTTATTTATAATCTTTTTCTTACTTTCTTCCTCGCTGTGACGTCACCTCACACACGGCTCGGCCATACGCATACGTTGGCTGTTGCTGCTATTATACGCGCGCCCGCACTCTATTACACCTCAACTGGTCTACACCTACTTATCCAAGAACTCTTATCCATACGTAACATCTTTCTGTTAAACCTTCTATGATTTCTTCTAACTGCCTCTCCCTCTCTAAATTTTATATACAGGGTGGCCAAGGCATCACTAAGGGGACTGTTAACTTGAATAGGTTAATTATCTTTTTTATGTTACCGTAATGGAATTTTAACTTATCCCCATTGTCTTCATCATAATAAGTTTAAAAAAAGAAAAAGAAAAAGTGAAAAAGAATTTATTTATGAAAAAATGACATCTTTTAAATGGTTTCCATTTTAAGTCTGTTAGCAAGTTTTCTTCTGATGGGCGCATTTCAAAGAAAAGGTTTGAATCAGCAAACCTGAAACTTTAAAGGAATTGAAGGAAACACATGAAAAAAGTTGGTTAAATTAAATAGTCATCGAGTGATATTACACTACCTCATGTATAATGTTTCTGAATTTTTGAGATGAGGATTAGTTATTCGTATTATTTGGATTCATCGGACTACTGTTCTCATCTTGAGTAATTTTCACAATATTTCGATCGATGTAACCTCCGATCTTCTTCAAGTCCGCAAGGACCCGTGGCGCAGTGGTTAGAGTACTTGGAAAAATCAATTGTAAAAAGTGATAATCTCCTGAAGGTTGAAGGTTCAATCCTCAGTGTGGGCGACCGAAAAAACAATTGCGAATTACTTAGGACCTCTACCCAGTCATGGCTGACGGAACAAGAGCATGCTACTCCGGTGAAATAAATAAAGGGTTTTGCCCAAAATACCGTCCATATTCCGAGTTTGACAGAAACATTCCTGAGTTTGATAAGATACACCTGAAAAAGGTCGGAGGTTACATCGGCCGAAACGTTGTGAAAATGACACTCAAGTTGAGAACAGTAGTCCGATGGATCCAAATAATACTCAAGTATAATGTTTTGAATTTGTGAAGCTGAAAATGGAAACACTTTAAAAAAATATTTTTCTATATAAACAAAACAGTTGATGTATGTATGTGCGTTTGTATGTGTGTGTAAATATTTAACAGATCCTGGATATGACCTTAAACTATATCCAGTAATGAGGCCCCAGCTTGCGGGCTTTGGGAAGAGTGGAGCCACCCTTTAATTGCCATTGCTCCCAGGTCCACTCTGACCCGGAGTGGTAGTACCTGTTAGGGTCCCAACTATGGGTTAAATAGAAACCGACTCGTAAACAACAAATATATTCTATTAGAAAAATTTTTTTCAAAATCTTTGGATTCGGCATTAAATAACCTGAAAAGGGTTGATATGCCGTAAAACAAATACAACCAACCAACCAAATATTTAACAGATAAGCTCATAAACTACTGGTCACCAGTACTGGTAATCAGACACCAAGGGTGGTTTCTAACGAGTAAACTCTTAGCTAGAATAGATAAATAACGCGTATAGAAATATTAAAATTCAAAATGTTCATTTCAACTTCCCGACATATTTCTATTACTTTTGTGCAAGCGCAAATTCATTCATAGCTTAAGTGGCTTAATTTTACATCATTCTTGTATATCTGTCGATAGCTTAAACAGTAAGGAACGCGGCTGGAGTGCTAAAAATGTTTTGGTTTCGATTCTAGCTGGTGGCATCAAGTCATTTTTTTTTTTTAAGTACAAAATATATATAGTACTCAATATAGAATTAGCTCTGCAATGATAAATACGAAATCGGCTTGAATTAAAATATATTTAAGCATATTTTATTACCAGGCAAGGCTGAGCACCCTACCCCCGCTAATTAAAAAAAAATAATTATAGTTATGGGAGTATGAAATTCACAAGCGGTTCCCAGCTTTATGTATATTTCCGTCAAGGGAGAGGACAATATTAGTTTTTGTGCAGCTCTTGCAAGGAGATGTCGATACTCTTCTACATACAGCATCTGGCATTCCCAAATTGTCACCAGTCTGGTATTGACCAGGCTAAACGTTACTTAACTTCAGTGATCTGACGGGAACCGGTCAGCGTGATTATGCCCTATTTTCTGATATTAGCTTTCCTTCAAACTTAAATCGTGACAGAAGACTTGATAGACGAATGTATTGTAGAAATGATTAGACTCAGTCGTTTAATCTACGCGTTTATCAATAAAAATACGTCTAACTAATAAAACAGCAAAAGCATCTCATAGATGTGTGTAGACGTATCTAAAATAAGATACATCTATTCACTCTAGGATGTGAGCAATAAAAATGCTATTTAAAACTGACGCGTAACTGACCGACGGTACATAGCCCTTCAAATGTGTCTGTGCGCATCTAAAATAATAAGGGAACAGGATTGGTAAAATAATAATCCTGAAGAATACAAATAATAGTGTTATTAGTGTGTATTGTTCGCATTCATCAAGAATTTGACAATTGCCCCTTTTCAACTGTTTAAATGAAAAGAAAGGAAGCTAGGTTTTAGGCTAACAAGCGATTAACCGAATATAATTATATAACTAACATTTCAAACATATGACCTTGTTGACCCGATCAGGTCAGGTTCAGGATATCATTTATTATATAAAGGGCAGTTGTCTGTGTGTTTGTATGTTAGTATGCGTGTATTCCAGCTTTCCTTTAGTCCCAAACTACCCCAAAAAAACGCATAAAGTTGTTATATTCTTGATCGGTGTTGCCCCGGATGAATCTATATAATTATAACACTATGGATCGTCTGCCGCCCTTGTTTGAAACTTGTCCACCAAAAACATCACACTATATATATATATATATATATATATATATATATATATATATACAGGGTGACCCCCCCCCCAAAAAAAAAGCTAAATGGAGGTCATCTAGAACATATGCTGTAGAACGGAGAAAAAAAGGCTAAAGACCCTAGTGTTTTGATGTTATGCTTTGAATATAATAAACTAGTTATGACCAAAGTTTCATTTCATTCGGACAAACCCCTAAGAAACGGGGCCTAATTAGAGTTGGGGCCCGTTTTTTTTTTGGGGGGGGAGGGTAAGTCACCCCGTATATATATCCGTATTTCTTATCTGTTCTTTCCTCTACCCCTTCCTATTTTTTTTTTACCTTTTCCATATCTTTCCCTTTTCTTTTCTTTCTTTTTCAATAATCGCCATATCTTTTTAACCATCCCCAATATCAGTTTAGTTATACCAGGTTTTATATTAGTTTCGGTTTCGATTCTATCAAATCATATTTTTTTACTTTTGAAATCATGACTATATATTGGGTGTAATATAATATGAAAGAAGCGATACAGAATTGACTATAATAAAAAAAAATATGAAGTCTGCATAAATTAAAATAGTCTGCATATATCAAAAGTATTTTACGATGGGCAACGCCGGGCGCCCCTGCTCGTGTTGCAGATTAGCACAACTAGGATATTACCGAATTATCTGAACCAGAAGATTATTAGTATTATCACGGAGATTGAATTAGATTTGTTTTAAAAAGAAAAATGCAATTCAATGACAAATATGATAATATGACGCTTTAGGAATTTAACTTGACTTTATTCTATAAACAATAACAAGAAATTTTAGATAAATAAAAACAAATATGTTTTAATAGAAAATAATCTAGTGGACATAAACAAAATTGATTTTCAAACCTTGGTATAAGAACAATAAAATCGGGCCAGAAAAACGTGACTGATGTATGACACCAGTTTTGTCGTTGTCTAGCCAAATGACGTAAACACAAAGAATTATACAAGTAGAGTAAGGAGTTAGAGGAGTACACGAACGAGTTGGAACGAATAGTCGAGACAGGCAAGTTCCCGGCTGCTTGGGAATCGTTCAGCTGGAAAGACAGCAAATGTAATCCATGAAAATGGGAATGGCGCGCTACCCACGAATAAAAAGTCGCAACAGAAATAAGTGTAAACATGGAAAAACAATTTGGTTGTCCGAGTTGTCCATGTAGAACATGGCTTACATTTTGAAAAGCGCGTCTGGAACAATGCAGTGATAGTTCTGACCAAAAAGGTATGTATTTCCTTTGTCTGGGCAGGCAGATGATAGTGCTATTTGTCCAGTTTGTTGAACTATTTTTGAAAGTATCTATATCTGTTTATTACGTGTTAAAAATGTACACACACACAACATTACATAGACGACTATATAACATCTACACGGTTTAGTGTCCTCGTTTATACATACATGTGTTATATATATATATATATATATATATATATATATATATATATATATATATATATATACGCTCCCCAATATCATACAGAGCCCACGACAATATCACGCTAGTCATATTTAAAATTAAGCAAAAATATTCATTCTTTGATCCTAAACTGGTATATAACATATTAGGAAGGGCCGGTTTTCCAGACATTTCATTCACTAACCGAAGGGAAGTATCTTTAATTTTGACAAAGATGTTATTTCTCTTATGCCAAATAATTCCCAGAAGAATCTATATAAAAACGGGAATTGTATGCGTGTATGTTCCGAGAGAGAGAGAGAGGAATGGGTTGTGCGAAGAGGAATGGGGGAGTAGGAAGAGAGAAAGGAAAATGCGAAGGGTGAAAGAGAGAAAGACAGAGACGGATATAAAGAGGTAAAGAGCTTTAAGTTTTAATAAAACTATGTTGCATTTTTTCCACAGGCAGTGGTGGGTAGCCTTGCTAGTTTTATATAAAATAAAGACGATTTTCCTCCCATTTTCGTGTTCATGGCTTTTGTGCTACAAGTTGTATAAAATAATCCTTTCTTGTCAATTTATGTTGTTAGAATTTTAAATAAACAACTTATTTTCAATCGATTTCATCAATTTTAATATTTAATCCTGATCAATGTTTTATTTTTATTAGTTAAAGTTTATTTTTTGTGAATAAAAGAAGCCGCGGAGTTCTTATCCTCACAGTCAGAGGTTCTAATTCTGCTGCCTAAATCACCGAGTAATTAATTAATAGCAAGCTATGCATTTCGATAGTCATTGGTTAAAAGAAGAATGAAGTTTGATTTGTCCATTTCGATTTTTGTTTCTTTCGTTGCCTTTGGATGACCTGCATACAGTTCTAAAAGAGAGCGGGAGAGAAAGGTGAGGTGGTAAAAGAAAAAAAGTGTTTGATTTATGTATTTAATAGTGTCAATAATTCGTACTTCATCTCATGGGTCAGTCATTGCACCATATTTCGAGATATAGATTTTGAGTTCGAGAGACACCTGAGGCATGGTTATTTTTACTCTCGTTGCGTCCAAGACCTTTGAACAGTAATGTTTAAAAGTCGCGACCATAGAAGAACACGAGAAAAATAGATTTGTTATTTTGTTATATATTCCTAATTTATATTAATATTAATAAATATTATTAAATGAGTAATCATTTCGAATGAAAATTAGTTTCATTTTTAGATAAACACGACATTGGGTCAAATTTGGTGGTTATTCTGTTTCACTTTAGCTTATTGTTATGGGACCGTTATATACCCATTAATAGGCTCTTCCAAATTCTATATTAACCAAGAACCAAGTGTAACATGGTCGCTACAGCTCAAACCTCTCTCACCCCCTCGCGCTGTCTAGTACTGTTGAAAAGGAACAAATTAACAAAAATAAATAAATTCGACCCGGCCTTTTTTTTTTAACTTCAGTTTTAGCAAAAGGCATTTATTACTGTTACTTTCCAAGCATTGCCTAATTTTTTTTTTTTTTTCACTGTTTATTTCGTCTACCATAAGATTAATAAAACCTTGCCGTCCCGACACCAGCTTAAAAGTCTCTCGCCGCCATTGCAGGGCCACGCGTTCATCTCACACAAGCGCGTTTTTTTTCCTCCTCTTCACGCTGGCATTAGTTTTCGACTTTACACATCCGTCTTCTCCGGCGTGGGCCTTTTTTCTCTCACCCGACTACATGAAGTATTTTCTTCTTTCTTCTTCTAAAGGAAGCCTCCGCACACTTCCTGATTTGCATATGTGCTTTTTTTTCGTTATTGCTGTTAATATCTTCGCAAATCAGCTATCCTACAGCTGCTGTTGCTATTTTCCCCACCCGCTCTGTTACACACGTACTCTCCTGGGAATGAGAATCGGATTCTCTACCGAGATCCGACTGACAGGTATGCCTCTGTAACTGTTCTTTTTCGATATATCTTTACAACTTATACTGTGTTCGAGTTGTCATTTCGTGATCCCGATTCTAGGTCCACATCACTTATTTGCATAATGTTGAAATGCGTGTTTTTCTAAATTTTGCGTGCATAGTACTAACTGGATTTTAACTGGAAATGGTTGGTCATTTATTAATATTAAAACAAAAATAACAGCATGAAACCATTTGTAGCCTCCCCGGAATTTTTTTCTTGCGTTATTCTCTCACCGCGACAATTAAACATTACTTTTTTATCTTAAAATGTTAAGCAAAATGGTTTATCTTTACTTTTAATTTTTCTCCGAGTATCCTTGTTAGTTTTTATTAAAATGTTAGATGAGCTACAGGATTATAATAAAAGAAAATCCGCCATCTTAATCTATAACTAATAGATTTTAACGTTTAAAAGGCAAAAAAAATCAAGTATCATAGTTAGTTGGTGCACCTAAATCAATGGAAACTGTTCACTTTTTCCATGCTCCACCGTCGTATATAAAAGAATATTTTATAACTTCGTACTCCTATATGTTTAGTTGTGTGTGTGTGTGTTGATATTCATATGAAACCCCCTTTTTTCTATTTATTTAAAAAGAAAATACAACGTTATTATATAATGGCTCGTGGAATTGCATTCATCTAGAAATGATCTAGTTAATTTGCATATTTTTTAAATATTCATTTTAATTAATTCCCTATTAGATTTTCGGTTTTCTGATGGGATGATCATCTTTAGTTAACTATTACGTGTAATTATATTCATGCATATATTCTACATGATTTATACTTGCGTAATATTTGTGCAAAAAGGTTATAGTAAACACAGACCCCACTCTCTCTCTCTCTCTCATATATATATATATGAGCAAACAGTTAATAAAATGTTAAAAAACACTTTGAAATGAGTTAAAAACATATTTAATCTGAAAAGGAAACACTAGATAAATGGATAGTCCTTAATCCGCGGAGTTTCGAAGAAATACCCTTTCTGATCAGAGGGTAGGAATTAGCAAAATGCAGGATCGGATTTTGCATGCAGAAGTATTTGATGAAACAGCAAGTAAGTCAAAGATCTTACTTGAAAACAAAATAAGTTAAGCAGAGGGAATATGGTAAAGAAAAAGGTGATTACACATGAATGGATAGTCTGGTGGAAGATAAAAAATCCAGTGACGGTAAAATCCAAATGTAAAACTTCAAGAAAGTTAAAAGAATTTCCATTTGTACAAGTAAAATCCAAAGACATCCCGTAATTGGAAGAAGATGGTCCATAATAATCCAAAGGCAGAAATCCATGGAATAGTTCATGTGTACAAGGAAAAAAATAATATTAATAAAAGAAAAATAAGATGTGCTTTTCACTCTACTTCCGAGACATAGCTATAAATAAAAAAGATCTAGGAAGAAAAAGGAGAGAGAGAGAGAAAAAATGATAAAGTTAAATATAAAATAAAGGGAAACAAAAGTCAAAACGACCCAGACAGGAAATTTTAAAGGCGCGAAAATATATATAGGGCAAAATAATATAGGTCAACTGAAATGTACAGGTTATCACTTAAAAAATGTCAGCAAGAGTTATTAAACGACACTAAAAGGAAAATAAAAAGGAAAATAAAATAAATATATAATAAATAGAAAATAAAGAATAAATAAATAAATAAATAAATAAATAATATATTAAAAAATAAAATATCATATATAATATAAAATAAAATAAAATAAGAAAAGAATAAAGATAAAAAATAAAAATTATTTAAGGGGAGAAGATGGCCGGTATCTGCAATTTCAGGAAAAAAAGTAGGTAAATTCATATAGTAAAATTTAAATAAATGTACATACAAGATATGAAAGTGTGGGTAGATTGATATATTAGATATATAGGAAAGTTTAAAGAATAAAACAGAAAATGCAGATAAAAAACCGGCCATGCAAAGAAGAGATAAAGAATCAAAATAAAGAATTATTAAATTATAAAGTATTAAGTATGTCGAAAAACGAAAAAGTTAAAGAAAAGATATTTTATATCTATATAAAAGGTAAAAGTAATAACTATGTATGGAAGTAATTATAGTTATAGCTTCGGTTGTACAGAGGCGACATGATTTAGAGCCTGGAGTATACGACTTAACTTTTTTATAATAGTCCATTTGATTGAGAAGGGAGTATTATTAGAGTTAAGTTTTTTAATTAAAGTGGTTAGAGAAGTTCCTTGGTTATTATTAGAATTATGGTTGTTAAAAGAAGAAATGTGGTTTGATATTCTTTTCTTAATTAATGTTGAAGTAGCGCCGATATATGTATGTACTTTATTAAAAGCTCGAGGCCTGGTATTAATATTAATTTGCTGATTTGTATTAGTTAAATAGTTTGAATTTTGTTCATAGCGTTCAACAAATGGTGGGACAATGTCTGTATGAGGACTCTTTTGGAGTGTTGTTAGTGTTAGGATGGCTGTTAGGAGAAATATTGTTATTCTTATTAATATTATTATTATTATCATCATCATTATTACTAGTTGTATGATTGTAAATGGAAGGCTGCTCGAATGGTGTATTGGATTAGTAACTATATCAGATGGAGGATGGGAAGAAGAATAACTTGAAGACGAAATATTAGTGTCTGTTATGGGAGGATTGCGTGGGAGCTCAGTAATAGTGCAAGAATATATAACATCTTTATGGATACAATCATTATTGAGTGGGCAAAGATGTTTGTTATTACAATTACAGTTAGTTTTGGGTTTAATTGGGAAAGGGATTTTTTGGGTTGATTTAATTTTTTTGTTATTAGATGTTAAGATTCTTTGTGGTAAATTAGGCATTTTTGAATAAGAAATCCGGATTGAATTTTTATTGAAAATAGAACTATATCTGTGTGGGTATTTGAAAGAGTTTTGTACAATGTTTTATATATATATATATATATATATATATATATATATATATATATATATATATTATTAAAACTTTTAGCCTAACAAACTCCTCTCAGTTTTTTATCTACAGACATGAAGCTTAATATATAGGGTATTCGAACCCATGCGAAACTTTATATTTGGGATTTAGACGGGGAAAATCGGTGCCAGGTGAAGATCGAACGACGGCATTACGAATATGCATGTGCAACGTAATAGCTATTGATTCATGTTTTAATTTTTAGCCTTACAGTAAACATGTCTTCAGAGCTCAGACATTAACGCCAAAGGAAAAGTAAATCGTAAGCTAAACGTTTTGGTTTCGATTCTCGGTGGTGGCGCACGAGTCATTTTTTCTTTTAACTTTTAAATCTTTATATATTGGGTCTAATATAATAGGAATTATGCATTAAAATATAATATTTAAGCGTATTTTACGACCGGGAAATGCCGGGCGGCCTTCTAGTATAAAATACTACCAAAGTTACCGCAAAGAGAGTGGGCTCCCTCTACCATGCTAGAAAATTACTCGCATATGAGAGTATCCTATACATCTACAAAGCCGCAATTCGCCCATGCATGGAGTATTGTCACATCTGGGCTGGTGTATCGTATCTATCACTACTCTGTTCCTAAAAAAAGAAAAACAGGGGGTCAGAAAGAGTTGCCAATCTAATAAGTTCCACACTATCGGCCAAGCTCCAACCTCTGTCCCATCACCGCAATGTTGAATCCCCCTGGCTGTTTTATGAGTATTTTAATAGAACGTGCTCTGATGAATTCATATCATTTGTGCCTCTTCGGCGTACATACTCCAGGCTAACCTGAAAAGCAGAAAAATCCCACCCCTTCAATAAAATATTGCCAAGGCTGTTGCAAAGAAGGAGGACTCCTTGTGCCGTGCTAGATAATTACTACATCTGAGAGTATCATATACCTCTTTAAAGCCACAAATCGCCTATAAAGCTCCAGTCTGTCCTATTGTCGCAATATTGCCTAAAGTATTTTAATGAAAATGCGCTCTGATAAACGTATATCACTTGTGCCTCTTCGGCGTACACACTCCAGACTAACCTGAAAAGCAGCAAAATCTCACCCCTTCACTGCTGAGGTCCGTAGATACCGGAAAACGTTTTATCCGAATAATTCTTTCTTTTTGACTGCTAGACTTTGGAATTTCCTCCCTGTTTCCCGCTTCATCGTTTGTAGTAACATTCGGAAATTTAAACGTAATGTGAACAAAGATCTTGCTACTCAGATTCCCACAATCCCATGTTAGACAGGTTTGTCAATAGTAGGCCCTTACCCCCCTCGTGGCAATACGCCTTGTTTAGAGTGAAAACATAAGAGATATCGAAATGATGATTTAGATTGAAAGTCATTCTTTTGTGTATTTGTTGGCTTTTCGCGGTTCCGGGTATTAAGAAAATACCGATGTAATTAGAATTTAAAAAAAAAAAAACCCAAATGTTGGTCAATTCAAAAATCACCTGGTGCCCGCCATTTTTCGGAGCCTGGAAAAGTTAATGTTTTTCTTAAGGATCACCAGTTTTGGGTGGAATCAAAGAGTTCAACCAGACTTTCCACAAATAATTTAAGTAGGTTAATTGCACCACCATTTGTACTTTGAGTCTTGTTATGGCTTCGGTGGCTAGTCTGTTTTACGGTAGATCAACCCATTTAGGTTATTTACTACCGAAGCACAATAAATATAGGAAAGAATTAATCGAACACAAACCTACTTCAAAATCTAGTGGGCGGTATCTTCTTTACCTTCCTTTCAAACAGAAGAGGTATTGTTAGTCGTTCTTTACTCTACTTTACAAAAATTAAAGCCATTTTATCAACAAATCAATCTTCTAGAAAATGCCTAACCTTGGACTTTGTTTATCTATACTATTCATAAAACGCTAAATGTTTATATATATATATATATATATATATATATATATATATATATATATATATATATATTATGGAAAAATGCGCGCATGAAAAGTAATATTCTTAAGATTTTATTAAACCTGGAAAAGTAAAGGACAAGAAATTCAACCTGGAAAAGTAAAGAACAAGATATTCTAGTAAAGTAAAAAATAAGAATTTTTTAGACTTAAAATATTGCAGCTAAAAATAAAATTTGAATATTGATAAATATTTTATTTATTATTTGCATATGTTGTTGTTTATTGTTGAGTTAGAAAGGGTGTCAGTCGCTGGATTGAACTTATTTCCCCCCTATTATTTGCATATATTTATGTAGTGAAAATTGTTTGAATAAAATTAATTCATTAGTTAGTTAGTTAGTTAGTAGATGGAATTAATAATTTTATAATTTACATAAAAATTAATAATTTTATTATATCATAATTAGGATCATTTAATTCTTTCTAACTCAACAATAAACAACAACATATGCAAATAATAAATAAAATATTTATCAATATTCAAATTTTATTTTTAGCTGCAATATTTTAAGTCTAGAAAATTCTTATTTTTTACTTTACTAGAATATCTTGTTCTTTACTTTTCCAGGTTGAATTTCTTGTCCTTTACTTTTCCAGGTTTAATAAAATCTTAAGAATATTACTTTTCATGCGCGCATTTTTCCATATAATCCATGATTTTTCCAGGCATTGCTATTATATTAATATATAAATTTATAATATTTATTAATGATTGTCAAAAAAACATTAGCTTTCAAACACACATTTATGCAATATTTATCATTCAATCGCAGTAGTTCCGAGCCAGGGTCTCTACCGAGACTGCGGTTCATGAATTCGTGATCTGTATAGAGCGTAAACTAACAAAAAAGAAAATGGCACTCGGTGTCTTTTTAGATATCGTTGGAGCTTTTGACAACATACCATTCAGTAGTATGTTCAAGTCGCTACGAGAACTCAATGTACCACCAGTACTCATCCGATGGATTGAGTATATGGTGAGGCACAGAACAGTTCGAGTAGAACTACTGAGGGCAACTGTTAAAAGGGAAGTAGTTAAATGAAACCCCCAAAGTGGGATTTTATCACCTTTACTATGGAACTGTATGCTGAATCCTCTTTTAAAGGAGTTTAAAAATAGGAATATTTATGCCCAGGCTGATGCTGATGACATCACAGTGCTGGTCGGGGGTTCAAAAGCATCATTGGTCAGACGTATTGCCAAAATGGAACTACATTCTTCATCAAATGTGATAACGAAAAATTTGAGTTCATTCAAAGAATATGTATATCATAGAATTCACTAATATTTTTAATCGATAAATTCATCATTTTTTGCTATAAAATCATAAGGAGAGTTAAAAAAAATTAATTATTAAAAAAAAGTTCGTTTTTTTAATTATAAAAAAAAACGATACACGGGATTGAACCTAAAATCTTTCCACCAACCCCCGATACTCTAACCGTTACGCTAACATGTCATATTGGCAAAATCGCAGTAAAAAATATTTATATTCAAAAAAAGTTATGCAAAATAAAAAATAAAAAAGCGTTAGTCACTTATGTACTTACTCTCCTGTTTGTGAACCCACATATTTTGTTGTAACTTTTTTTTCTACTAAACCAATTTTCAAAATTTTTTTTTTCAAAATGTAGCTAATGGGGTGTTCTATCCAAGTATATTACCTGTTTGAAATTTGGTTTCGAACGGAATTAGTGGTGGGGGTTTGAATGTGTCTTGATTCATTCAATTTCTGACTTAAGCATATATTCAACCACTACCGTGGTTGAATGATATATATACCAATAAAACTTTCGAACAGATATACCGAATTGAACACTGTCTATATAGAGTTACGGTAACATCTTTCGGCGTACGGACAGGATTTGTGACGCAATGGATAACGCATCTGACTACGGATCAGAAGATTCCAGGTTCGAATCCTGGCAAGTTTGTAATAATTTTAACTATCGTTTTATCCAATGTTTACTCATTATCCTTACTCTTAGGGTATTTTTTTTTCAGTGATTTGGTTTGTGCATATGGGAATTTCCCATACTCCGAGTTCACAGGGTAAGCGTTGAAGGTAAGACGATGTTGAGTGTATTCAATTTTGTGTTTGACTCGGTGTTGTGTTTGCCGACGCGGCGCAGCCGCTAGTGCGGAATAATTTTTTTTTCTTCTATTTTTGTATTGTTTTTTGTTTTTTTACACAATACAATTTTGGTTTTTATAAAATTTTGTAATTTTATCCGAAAATCTCATTTTAGAAATATGCTAAACAAAATCGACTTCAGAGTTTATTCTCTATGAACGCTTTCAAACAAAAGAGACGTTGCTCGTCTTTCTCTATTTGGACGCTATTTTTATGGCAGGTGCTCTAGTGAGCTTCATTTTATGGTCCTCCAGTAAAACTAATATTGTACTGTATATATATAAAAAAAAGCAAATGAAGATGGCATTAATTCATGGGTTAAGCAACGCTATTTCTTAACTATTTATGTGTGTATGAGCGTGGCACAGTGATTAAGAAGTGAGGCTGGAGAGTTGTATATTTCAGTTTCGATTCTAGCTGATGGTACTTAAGTCATATTTGTTTTTACTCTTGATACCACTGCTAAATATTAGGTTCAATATGATAATCGATAAAGAATTTACTCTACAATAATACGCAATTTGCAAGAATGAAAATATCATATTTAAGTATATTTTACGACCGGGCAACGCCGGATGACATGCTAGTATGTAATAAAAATGACTGTCGGGTCACGATAAAAAAGAAAGATAAAGGATCTTGTATATCACAGTTCCAGTTCATCTCTAGAAAAGATGTTGCACGTTTTAGTATTTCTTTGATATTCTGAAGGGGGGTACCATATAAAGGGAGATTTAGTTCCTCAGTCGTTATAAAGGCAATACATATTGGGATGGGGAGGAGCGGTAGTGAAAAATAAGATTGATCATACCCGTTGGCCATGTACGGTAATCAAACAAAAAAACTCGCTTCTAATTTGTCATGAGCCAGCGCGGAAGTAGTAAGGACTATAAAACTGTCATGCGAACTCATGTCAGTGCGAAATCAGATCTAACCGGAGATAACAAAAACATAAATTTTGAAACGTTTGTTTCGTATGCGTTTGTAATTTTTTAAAACTCAAATCATTTAGTGTTTTATTACTATTTGCTGATTACAAAATCAGATTCTGTTTAACATAATGTTTTCTCTACACATTCCTAATAATTATTTTTATTCTCTTTTCATTACAGGTTAGTAAAATGTGTTCTGGGATTATGTACGTATATCATATATTGTTATTTTATGATATTTATCGGATATGTTTGTAATATAAGTATGGTTGGTTTCTCTTTCTTTCTCTCGTGGTCATAAGGCAGCACAAAAAATACAGAATCTGACAAAGAGGCAAGAATTGTTGTTTTCTGGATCGACTGTTATTTTGAGTTGGTCGTGTTTGGAGATTTTCAATCCTCTCATAGTGTTATATTTTCTATATATACGCACTTTTAAAAGAATGCTTGCCATATATACACTCTCATGGCCGTGGTTTTTGTAACCAATCACTTTGTTAAATCAACAATGTTTTATTTATTTTACAGTGAAATATGACAAGAGAAGATTGGTTCAGTATGGGTTGTGATGTGTGGTTGGTCTGTCAGACGATGACAAGTGTAACTGGCTTCTCTTTCTTCTGTTTGTCTGTCTTTGTTTTGAATTATATTTATATTTAAAATTCCGTTGGTTGGAATTACTATTCATTTATTTCGACATTCTTCTTCTGTTCTATTAAGCTTTGCACTTTCAGCAATTCCAATCCAAAGCTAATTATTTCTTTCATTGTTTTATAATCTGGATTCTTCGATCAGAATGCATGGTTGCTGTCATCGCCATCAATCCGATTTACATCTGGTTTTGCCCGGCTCCGACATTTTCCGGCGTTGTACAGTATTCATCACTATTCAACTATCAGTGTATCCATCTCATTAAACCTTATTCTTAAGTTTTTTTTTTCTTTTTATAGCATTGATAAGTGGTGGTCCATTAGTATAAAAAGAAAAGCAAAAATGTGCATAAGATGGGAGAACAGTCTGCGAATTAAAAATTACAGTAAAACAATCCTCCCAAGCAACACCGGATGGATATAGTTTGTTATATAAATGACAAATGTATGTTTGTATGTCCAGCTAAATCCTAAATACACAAAAAAACACCCACAAAGTTGGTATTTTTTTTTAATCGACGTAACGTCGGATGTATATCTAAAATTTTGAATGTTTTATTATTTATGAGTCTAATGGACATTTATATTTAATATTATCAAAACGCACACAAATGTTTTAATGCTATCATGTAGTCTTCTTTCAGTCACTAATAAAAAGGAATTAATTCTGATTTTTTGTTGAGTGATTTCCCTTAAGCCGAATCGATTGTGCGTATGCATGTCCAGAGAGAGAAATGGGCTGGGTAAAGAAGAAAGGGAAAGTGGTAAGTGGAGTTGGAAAACAGGTGATGAGGAGCAGCGAAGGATAGAAGTTATGTTGCTCTTTTGCCTCGGGCAATGCTGAATAGCCTTGCTAGTTCATTATAAGAGCGAGTGGCTTAAATAAGTGATAAAAATAATACTGCTGGATAATTAGCTGATATTTGGTATTATAAGAACCTAGCGCAGATACAGGCTCATAGCCATTTAAAGTTTCTTTTTGGTTTCGGAAATAAAAATATTTACCTCCGGAAATCAATGGTCTGTCTATTCCAGCTAACAAAATAACGTCGTTATAACGTTACATAAACAAGAATTGTCTGAAGTTGGTGAATGAGGAACTATCGTTGTGTGATTTGTTTTTTCGGACTATTGTACGCATCAACGTTGATACGTATGATTTGTAGTCACAGCAGCGACTAGTGTATCAACACTCGATTGAATAACCTCTTCATCAACATCTTTTGTTTCAGTTAATCAGAGGAGAAAAAATATTCGACTCCGCATGTTAGAATATTTCGCGTCTAATATAAAAACTAAAACATTAGTGCATCTTTCTCTTTGTCGCAATTTTCTTTCAGAGTTCCTATTTACAATGCCTCCCCACGGGACAGAGATAGACACCAAGGTCGTTTTTTAACGTGGAGAAAAGGAACAAAAATTTAAAATTGTCTTAGTCGTGAAGGACTTCTCCTCCACTGACAAAGAACAAGAAATTGAAGTGTAGCACCTGAAGAATAGATACTACACTGTGATCTCGGCCCTTTCTTATGCTTACAGCGCCTGGTATTCCCAAGCTGTCACCCATCTACTGAGTACTGAGCAGTCTCTACGTTGCTTAACTTCGGTGATCGGAGCAATTTTCTTTCAGAGTTTACGCACGTGAAAATGTCATTAAGCACGTCTTGACCACAAAAGACAGGAGTCAACAACACGAAAGTACTAAAAATGAAACACCCAGCGACAGCATTATATATATTTGTAGTCATCGACATACAGTCTTGTTTCGTTGTAAAAACCTTTGGCCTTGATTAAGGGAATGTTAAAACTTGCTTGGTTTCTAATGATCTGAAATAACAGCAAGGGAGACATGATTCCAAATATTTCTCATCTGTTATATCTCCCCTCTTTTGGAAATAGTGTACGATTATGAATATTTCCAGCCTCCAAAATAGCCTTATACACTGGAATTTACTTTATGTATGAAAACCAAAGAGGGGAAATATAACATAAGAAATATTTGGAATCAAATCTCCTTCTGTTCTTATTTCAGATCATTTGAAACCATAGCAGCAAGTTTTAGTCTCCCCTCCATCAAGGCCAGAGGTTTGGGGGAGAAATCACATTTTTTAATTTAGATACAAAACGAGAAAAGCGAATGACTATGATTGAAACATTTTATTAAAAAAATGCCCAAAATAGGCTCTGGATGATCCCCTTAATGTGCGATCTTAAGGGTAAATGTCTCACAGCCCACTACACAATTCAGGTCATTAGCTTTCCAACGAGCCTTCATTTATATAATTCTCATCAATAATCGCTGAGATTTGTAATTTATAAAATGGTTATATATATATATTCATTCCTCGTTGAATGTTGAAATGCTCATATCTTTGGTTCTATGGGACGAAACTACATGAAAATTTGTAGGCTTTTTGAAGATCATAATAGTATTCTATGGTTACAATTTTATGACAATTGGTAAAAAAAAGAACCTATATCTTCAAACCAATAACATCTATCAAAATGTTGCTGCTTCGGTTGTCTCCCTTGTAATCATGCTAGGCTACTAATATATATATATATATATATATATATATATATATATATATATAAGTTATACAAATATATATGGCAGTTAAGCTACACAGAATATTCCGCATTTCATTCTCGTGAAAATTCTTCAGGTTGACGAATTCTCACGAGAATGAAACACGGAATATTTTGTGTAGCTTATAACTTACTCCCTAGCTCTACTTTTGTATTGAGCACTGTTGAAGTAAATACTGAAAATTTACACATAAAATTATATTTTCGTATATTGATTTATGTGATTAAATGAAGTAGTGATATATATATATATATATATATATATAAATGTGTGTGTGTGTTTTTTCGTGTATGTGTGTATATTCTTGTGTGTGTGTATATTCTTGTATGTATGTATGTATGTATGTATATGGATGTGTGTCTCGGTATGAATATGTCTAATAACGTGTCATTCTCCATCATACTCTATTACTTTTCATTAATCTCCTTACCCAACTCCAACCTTCTGCTGACACGCGACTCATTATGTCAGCGAACACAAATTTTTTTTTTCCCCGGACACATGGAAATCCGTTTATAAACAGACCCCCCATACCCACCCTCCTATATAATCCACAGTTCCAGTAAAATTATGACCCACTTTAATCATTTCATATTTATATCCAGTTTCAAACTGTTTTTTCACTATTTTCCAATAAGTTTAAATGCAGTCTTTTCATTTTTTTATCCTCCTTTTTTAGAGAGCTCGCATTTCCCTCCCCCTTTTTTCCTATGTGGCGTCGATGGGTTCAGGTTCGCCTGAGGAAGTCTCATTGACTGAAACAGATGGCCTTTTGTAGCGACCATACGTATATATATATATATATATATAATATATATATATATATATATATTAAAGATGAGGAATAAAAGTTATACCTAACTTTACTATAACAAGAACAATAAGAAATATTAAGGGGGAAAAAGTATGCAGACCATGGCATTTCGAAGCTAAATGCTTTCTCTTCTATGTCCGATTTTTCCCCTTTATTTATTCTTTCATTGTTTGCTCTCTTTAGCGGTCCCTATTGTTTCATAGTGGCCTATATTTTTTGTACTATCTACTCTATACTACCCTTCCGATTCACCATTATATGGTTAATTACTTTCAGCCATATTATCCTATTCCTGCATTCTCATGTCATATCTAAGCGTCATTAAGCCAGTTTTTCTTTTCTATATTTGCATTGTGTATAATTCTGATGAGAAGCATTTATCTTCGAAATGTCATGGCCTAAAGACGGGTTTTTTGTCTTCTTAATTTTCCCCTTAACGTTTCTTTATTGTTCTGTTGATATAAAGTTATATATAACTTTTATTCCTCATTTTTCATTTGATATTATAGGTTGCTCCTCTTAATAGTGTTGAGCTTTTGTCTTGTCAAGTTTTGTTTTGTTAAAGATTTACTCTTTGCTAGCATCATGTGATAGCGAAGGAATATAAAAAAAAACATGCATGAAACCTGCCTGCGTATAAAAATGGAAATAAATGAGTTTTGTAAATGAAAATTTGAGAAAAATAAAATTTTATAACAAAACGTTTTCATGCAAGAGATAATGATTATAAACTTACTTTCAGCAATGAAAATGCTCGGAGTGCAAACACTTGTTTAGTAAAGAAAGCGACAAGTCTGTGTGTTATGTGAATATGAGTGTATAACATACGTATGTGAGTATTTGGCAGCGTGGTATCATGTGTGTGTTGGTCTACCTTCTTGTTAATGCGTGTATAGATGCAAATAGTAGTTGGCTTCTGATCTCCCGATTCTCACTAGCGCGTATGAATGTATGCACGAGATAAAAAAAAGTGTGAGTCATTGAGTTTGTTCCACCTCCTCTAGCCAAAACAGACGTTACGGCCGGTTTGAGCATTCTGGAAGAAAAAAAAAGAGTTTTATTAAATTTTTAAAGTTTTCTTAGTCTGTGTGTGTGTCTGTTTATCTGTCTGCTCGTTCCACTTTTTCTCAGAAACTACTGAGCCGATTTAGCGGAAATTTTGTATGGACCTTTGTTATAGTAAGGTGCAACAAACTCTCACATTGTTATATTTTTGTTGATTGAAACTATTTTCACTGGTTCAAAATAATTTTAGTTCACATGTTCCTGTGAAAAGTTTCCTGCTTTAGGGAGTGAAGAGGAAAGCGAATTCCAATGAAGCAGAGAAGTGAAGGTGGTCAGTTATTAGAGCTATTTGCGCTTTAGCGTTCGTCGGAATCGCTTTTCAGTTTTACTAGACTCTTGTGAAAAGGAAAGAATAGTGTAGGTGCCTATTTTGTAAGCTTTGTTTATTAAGAAAACAGAGTTACCGCTGTGTTGCGTAACAGTCACAAAAAAAAAAAAAAAAAAAAAAAAAAAAGATTTGCTGACTAATCAGCTAGCCGGGCGCATTGATTCATCTCCCCCTAAGGGACTTCTTTAGCCCTTTTTGGAAACCAGTCAGGCAACAGAGAGAATCCAACTAGTAACTAAGCCAGACACCTCTCTCTTTCTCTCTCGCCTCTGTTCATTTGACATTCCAACATGGACGATTTTCACGAAAGATAATCGCTGGCCAACCTGGGGCTACACAAAGAACGGCTTCCTGACCGACAGGCTCAAAGAAACTTCTATTCCGACTTAACTTTCTGGGCAATATATTTTTCTAGACTTTTGTTGCGTTACTTTTTTAATTACATTTTCAACCCAAACAAGCCACAGTGCTACTTTAATGTCGGAGCGTACTATCAGTGATGTAAGTTGTAGGGATACTATGTAGGGAGTTGAGCAGCAAGGTGTCTGTTCACATTACATTTGAACTTTTGCATGTCAATACAGTTGGGGAGGCAGGACCCGGAAGGGAAATCCAAGTCTAGCAGTTCTAGGGATGAAACTATTAGAGTAGAAGACTTTCTTACATCTAGGGATCTCTATGTAGGGGTGGGACTCTGCTGCTTGTCAGGTTTATTGGGGTTATTTACGTCGAGGAGGTAAAAGGGCTTGTAGTTCGTTGGAGCATCCTCCATTAAAATACTTGTAGAGCAGGCAGAGTGATGCAACATTTCGTCGATGGGACAGAGGTTGAAGCTTATATGACAGTTCAGGACCTATCAGGGTTGCAACTCTTATGAACCCTGTTCAGTAGTGAGAGACTAGTAGCAGATGCAACAATTCAAATGTGACAATACTCCATACATGGGCGAATGGTGGCTTTGTAGAGGCACAGGATGCTTCCAGGTATAAGTAACTTTCTAGCACGATAGAGAGATCCCACACTCTCTGCGGCAGCCTTGGCAATGTATCTGTTTTAAATCATGTTCCCTGTGAACGTTAAGCAAAGGAGTTTGAACTACGTACTTCAGGTAATGTATCTTTAACCATAGCTATTAATGGTTGAGAAGGTTTTTTGTAGTTATTAAGGGAAAGAAGTTTGTTTTCCTGATAGATTATTTGGCGTCCCCAACGAGGTATGTCGGAATGCCACTTTCTGCTGTCCAAATAGACCCTTTAATTGTTTTGTTTTAAAAAAAGGTTTTGTTATTTGTTCCATGATTTTTTTCTTCGGCAATTATTTTATTAGACTTGCTAACAAAAGTTAGCGTTGGCATGTGTAATCCCTTACTTAGATATAAAAATTATATATTGCTCTTCCAGATTTTAAATCAGTTTTAATCATATAATAGCCTGGGTGCCCGGCGTTGCCCGGGTGTTTGTAGGTGTGGTGTGCTGAACCAAAAAAAAAAAAAAAAAAAAAAAACAGTTGTAGTAGGCAGACAGGCTCGAATCCGTGACGCGAAGGCGGAAGAGAAAGTGGAGGTGTGTGTAAGAGTGTTGGTTGACAAAAAAAAAAAAAAATGTTGCAGACAGGCAGGCTCGAACCCGTACTGCGAAGGAGGAATAGAAAGTAAAAAAAAAAAAAGAAAACGTGACGCGTTAGTTGTTGCACCCACCGCCAAACCAGAAGTGACGTAGGTTTAGATTAAGGCTGGACGATCGAAAAGAGGCGATGACTTTCGAATTTATTGGCGAAAAAGCAACCTCTCCCTGTAGAAAAGTGCCCAGTTGAGGGTGAAGGAATTAATGTTTTTGCCCAATTTTTCGATATTTTTCGTCGGAAGGGTCGAGCTTCAAAATGAAGCCGATTTCGTGAAAATCTGTCGCCTCCGTCAAAAGTTTTTGCGATACATACATGCATGCGATACATACAATACATGCATACGAGATTTATATTATAAACTAGCGAGTGGTACCCGGCGTTGCCCGGGTGTTTGGAGGTGTGTGTGGAAACTCCGGGAGTGGGGGTTAAAAAAATGTTTTGGAAGGTAAGTATGAGGATCGAACCCGAACCCTTGAGGCAAAGTTGTAAATTAAAGTGTGAAAAAAAAAGTGCGATGTTAACGATTGTCCCACCGCGAGATGCTAACGGAAACACGTTTGAATTTATTTAATTACTTGGATTTAGCAGGTGCCCGTTTTAATGAGTTAATGAGGTCAAGTTTGACTGCGGGATAGTATTTACTGCTGAACGCCCCCCCCCAGATGTTATAGGAAAAAGACTAACCCATATGCGGCGAGCGACAAATGTTGAATATTTATCTTCCCGAAATCGAGCAAATTGAATAGACAGGCGAGCTTCGTTGTTAACTGTGAGATATTACGATTTATTTGTAATATAAAAGTTTTAAAAAGTTGTGAACCGACTGACCGCTTCTCTGAAAGAAGCCTTTTGTAGACACACAGAAAAAGCGAACACCCATACATACATTTTCGCTTTTATATTTATAGATATATAAAGTTTTAAAAAGTTGTTAGGCGAGCGAACGCTTCTCTGAAAAAAGCCTTTTGTAGAAAAAGCGAACACACATACAAACACATATATTTTCGCTTTTATATTTATAGATAAGCTCACCACCAAAAAAATAAGGGACCATAAACGAGCCTCAATGATAAATACCATAGCATGCCAAGTCGGCAAGCATACATCCGTCTGACCAATGGATTCGGCCTTGTATCCATCTTTCTCATGAGCATCAAATCTGTTTCACCCCAAACAGGAATATTGCGCGTCTCTTTAGCATCACATAAAAATATCTAACTATTTAAAAAAAAAAAAAAAAAAAAAAAAAATGGGAAATCTGTGTACAAACAGTTCGGCGGAAGTGTCTCCAACGCAAAGTGGCCCGATTAGATAATGTATCAATCACTCCGCGTGGAAGAATAAACTTGAGCAAAAGAAAATAGCCCGTTACGTATAACTGGTCCCCTTATTTTATTATTAAATCCTCACATACCATGAGCGATGCTTCTGGCGAAGGGGAAATAATTTTTGTTTTCTGTGTCGGCATCTATATTATGTTTCTTTTTGTCTGTGTCTGTTTATATGTTTGTCCATTCCAATTTTTCTTGGAAACTAATAAGGCGATTTGGCAAAAAATTGTGTATGCACCTTTGTTATAATAAAGTGCAGCGAACAAACTATATTATTAAGCCAAATAATTTTCCCAGCTCTTTATCTGTGCCGAAATTAAAACGTAGATTCCATGGACAAGCCTTTCTTAAAACTGCACGCCTGTGGAACTATTCCGTTTGCCTGTTTCCCACCTGACTATAACTTGGATGTCTTCAAGTCCAACATAAATAAATTCCTGATAAACCGCCCCCTTAAGTAATCCAATTTATCAAATCTCCATTACTAATGATTACTAAGATAGTATCTCATTGATTACTGTACACTCAATAACCCTTATCCTCGAGTGGCCTCCGGGCTTTGATGTGGTGACTCCCATGTAAAAAAAAACAACTCAAAATGCATTAATGTTTATTTGCAGAATGTTTCGCAGAAAAAACGCGTAGTTTTTTTTTTCTTTTTAATTTTCTTTTTTTTTTTACATAAATATATAAGTTAAGTTTGAGTATAATTCGTGTTCCTTATTTTTCTCTTTTTCAATGCAAGTTTTTACGTTTTCAATATATTTGTAAAAAGAAAACTCATCCATTCTCGGTAGTTTAACCGTTCGACAGATCTTGCTTGCTAGGGCCTCGGGCATGACGTCATTTTTCATTGAACAGGCCTGAATCTATATTTACGTCGGTTGCGGTTCAGTTTCAAATTTCGCGCGGTTTACCGAGTTTGACAGAAACATTTCAGAGTTCGACAAGATGGTCGGAGGTTGCATCGGACGAAATATTGTGAGAAAAATACCCAAGATGAGAACAGAATAATCCAATACAAAAATTGATATGCCTTTATTTTGATAAACTTTAGGATTTTGTTTTTGTTTTTTTTGTATATTATCTTTCCTGTTACAGTTTTTACTGCTGTCAACGCATAGGCTGAAACAGAAATATAAATATCAATATTGATGAGGACAATATTTCGAATATCACATATATACTAGTAGATGTACCCGGCGTTGCCCAGTATTAAACGTTAAATTCCTGAAATAAAAAACGGAAAGAAACTGGGACATGTGCATGCGCGTATTATGTTTTTCTTTCTAAGCAGTTCACTTCTTGTAAGTAAAAAAAAAAAAAAATACGGAGATCGAAACCAAAACCTAAAGACACTGAGTGAAGTAAAATAAACATTAGGCCAGTTTGTCACGTTCTTTAAAAAGCGTTTTCTTAATATAAGGAAAACGTCAAATGAACGATTCGCACATGCGCAGTCGTGAAAACAGATAAAAATCCAACGACCCCAAGTAACAATTTTGCAATGTTAACCCCCTTAGCAGCCCTCTTTTTCGGATGAAATGGATTAAAATGTTTTCCACATATCTGAATACCCTATATACCAAATTTCAAGTCTGTAGATTAAAAATTCGTTGAGTATATAGGTTGAGAGTTGTCCTCACATGCATTCCTACTTTATATATATAATAAAATACGCATGAAATACGTTTGAAAGCCAAATTACAACACAATATTATGAAAATAAACATTTTTTTTAAATTAATATTTCGGTGCTATATGCCATCTTAGGAATCTTATACATTTTTTTATTTTTTCTCGTCATGATGTTTAATGGAAGAAAAAATAGTAAAAAATAGTGTTGGTCTGTGTGCAGCGATATTTTGAAATGCCGGAAGAATACATGTGGCGAACATGTTATGAAAGTCGGTTGTGTTTTCCGTGGTAGAAGTGTTGATTGAATTTTAAAATAAAATATGTAGGAAATACGTTTGAAAGCCAAATTACAACGCAATATTTTGAATAGAAGCAAATATTTATTTGTTTAAATTAAATATTTGGGCGCTATACGCCATCTTCAGAATCTTTTTTTCTTTTTTTCTCTCGCCATGATGTTACATTGAAAAACAAAACAAAAAAACGAGAAAAAAAGTTAGTAAAGAGTCCACGTATAACTTTTGGCCACCTCAATTAATGCATATTGCTACCGAGACACAAGGACTACTGTGATTAGGGGCCAGATTTATAGGGAGTTCGAAATTGTGCAACAAGATATTTGTTCTCTTTACATTTAAATTTCTACATGTTGGTACAGGCATGGAAACAGGGATTTTCTCTCTCTCTCTCTCTCTCTCTCTCTCTGAATGGTCATTACTGATCAACCGTGGGACGCTTCTCGAAAAAAATCGCTACTGACTCCAGTCTGCCTCATTCTGGGCAACTCAGCCATGTTAATTTCTTCGTTGTCTTACAGGCTTGGTTTTGGTTTTCCACGTCTTTTGCCAGGAGTTGTACCAAAGAGCAAATTTTTGTTAGGCCGTCTGTTCTGGCCACATGTCCCAAAAATCGCAATTTCCGGTCATTGACGTTGTCCAGCTGTGTTCGGCATGGTCCAATCTTCTCCAGAACCCATTCGTTTGTATGGTTGTCCACCCAGCTTACACGAAGAAGCACTAAAATTCAAAAGCAGCAATTTTCCTCTTGTCAACTTTCTTCAAGACCCAACATTCTGCTCCGTATGCTGCCATTGAGAATACCAAAGTCTGCGGGCGTCGTTTCTTTGTGCGCTGTAAAAATGGACCTGTCTTTCCAGATATTCGTTAGCACAATCATTGCTGTCTTACTTTAGTGTCATCTATTTTGTTTGGGAAAATTGCACCCGGGTAGTTGACAACTTCGCAATCTTCAACATTTTGATTATCCACAATTAGGTTTCCATTATTTGGTTACTTTTATCATCTGTTCTGCTGACGTTGAGGAAGAGTCCTGCTGTTTCACTGATAACTTTTACCCTGTTGGTTAAGTCTTGTAGTTCCTGCAAATATGTTGCAGTCAGAACTACATTGCCAGCGTATCTTAGGTTGTTGATGGCTCTTCCACTAATTTTGATTCCTGTTGGGTGATGTTCGAGTGCTTATTTGTTCGACATATATATTAAAAAGATGGGGGGGGGACAATATGCACACTTGTCTAACACACCCTGGCCATTTTTTTTTTTAAGTGTCATTCCGTGAGCTGTTCTCATTGTTGCTTTCTGGGATATGTATATGGGGGATAAGATATGGAATACTAAAAGCAAACGATGCGAGAAAGGGAGTAATAAGAATGTTTTCTTGCATTTAGGGATTTCTACAGTGAAGGAGCGAGATTTTGCTGCTAGACGGGTAGATCGAGGGTATTTACAGTGCAGTATAATTGCAGTAAGTTCATCGTGTCACATTCCGTAGAAGTATGTGCAGAACAAGCACAGATGTAATGCAATGCGGCGAACATGGTCGCACCAAAGAAAAAAATGACACCATTTTTTATAGCGACAATGAAAAGGGTTTAATTAATCATCTACACCGTTTGGTATAGGTGGAGGATCCGAGTTTTTCGATTCCAGATTCCGATTAATCGTCCCGACACTAGAAGAAAGGAAAGGAAATTTTGGGGTCTCAGAAAGTGTTAGCAGTTAGTTATCTTCAAGCGAAGAGAGTCGACGCTTTCTATCTAATGGAGGGAGAGAGAGAGAGACAGACAGACAGACAAAGAGAGATAGATATATATAGAGAGAGAGATAGCTATATATAGAGAGAGGTAGATGGATAGCTATATATAGAGAGAGGTAGATGGATAGAGAGGTAGATGGATAGAGAGATAGATGGATAGAGAGATAGATGGATAGAGAGATAGATGGATAGAGAGATAGATGGATAGAGAGATAGATGGATAGAGAGATAGATGGATAGAGAGATAGATGGATAGAGAGATAGATGGATAGAGAGATAGATGGATAGAGAGATAGATGGATAGAGAGATAGATGGATAGAGAGATAGATGGATAGAGAGATAGATGGATAGAGAGATAGATGGATAGAGAGATAGATGGATAGAGAGATAGATGGATAGAGAGATAGATGGATAGAGAAATAGATGGATAGAGAAATAGATAGAGATAGATAGAGAGATAGAGATAGATAGAGAGATAGAGATAGATAGAGAGATAGAGAGATAGATAGATAGATGTGTGTACGCTTCGTAAAAATTCAACTTTCATTTAAAAAAATTAAAATATTTTTAATAGCTTTTTATAGAAAAAAAAAAAAAGATTCATTTATTAAATGGAGTTAATAAAATTTCAAAACTTTTACTTATATGCGTACGGGCACCGAACTTTTCTAATTCGTTGATTATTCATAATAGACAATTTTTACCCACTCATTTTTTTTGTTTTTAATCCCCAACAGGATTCAAAGCTACACAAGTCACACACCTGCCGAGTTAAAAAAAAAAAAAAAAAAAAAAAAAAAAAAAAAAAAAAAAAACGCGAAAGCGATAAACGCACATGTCTGTCATCACCCCAGTGCACACCTACGCTCCGGTCACAGGGTACTAGGATCATAATAAAGTACCAACAAAGACAGACACATTTTTTTAATAAATGGATAACAAATTTCACGGCTGGAAAGAATGTGAAAATCAGTCCGCACCAGTTGAACTAGAAAAACAGTAGGGAAGGGTGTTTAATTCTCGCCCACTGCAAGAACTTAGACACAGGGGTCGAAAAGTAGAACAGAGAAGTAAGCGATCTCGAGGAGGGGCACCCTGACCTGCTAAATGTGGGCAGCTCCGTCGACATTCCCCAGTAAGGGCGCCTCAGGCGATTAGCAATAAAGTAATCCTTTCTCAAAGAGAGAAGGTAAAGCCTGGGAGGGTGGTCCACCTTGAACTGTGCAGAACTGGGATTACACCGCAATCATCAGGGACCAGGTTATTACAGGAATGCGCTAATCTCTTGACTTTGGGGCCGAGATCTCTATATATTGAATTAGTATGTATTTATAAATAGGGTTTTTTTTATGTGCTGAACTTTAAATTAAAATAAAACACAAGTAGTAATTTTATAGAAATATGAGGTTTTACACACACACACACACACACACACACACACACACGTCAGAAAGATTGAAAACCTTGATTGAAGTTAGTGTCCCTAATGGATGTCTGAACAGAGCTGAAAGAGAGAAACAGACCAAATACCAAGGTCTCATGTATGATATGAAAAGAAACTGGAATCTTAGGGAGATATCAATCATACCAGTTATCATAGATGCTACTGGGTTTATGAAGAATCTGAAGTCCTTCCTTACTAATATTCCTGGTGAACCAAGTGCAAAAGAGATCCAGACAATTGCACTTAAGGGAACAGTGAGGATACTAAAAAGAGCTCTCGGTTGGTTTCAATAAAAAGCAGGGCAATATTGGCAGCTGGTTTGGCTGCCCCATACCCAGCATTACAATATTTGAAGAAAGTAAACAGACGCACACACACACATATATACACACACACACACACACACATATTTTCAAATAAGTTTTCGTTATAATGCCTTTACTTTATATATCATTTTAAAGAGCGGCTTTCGATCTAATCGTTTAAATTACAATCGTTTTATAACAATCATGTCTTTTCAGAATGTTTAATACAAGATGGACAAATAGCAAATTCGCATAATTTTCTTATTTCAATTCAAGCTAGGCTGAAAAGCTGCTGAAACAGCTTGCGATACCAACAAAGTGTTTTGTCCAGGAACTACTACTAAACGCACAGTACAATGGTGGTTTAAGAAATTTCGTGGTGGCGACGAGAGTCTTGAAAATGATGGGAATAGTGGTCTGCCATTGGATGTTGACAACGATCAAGAGCCTTAGCCAAAGCCAATCAACACACGACTGTTTGAGAACTTGCTTATGAATTAGACGTAGTGTATACAACGATTTCCAACCACTTGGGAGAGATTAGAAAAATAAGCAAATAAAACTTGATAAATTGATGCCTCATGAATTGAATGAAAACAAAAAGAAACGCCATTAGGAAGTGTCATCTTTCTTTCTTTCTTTCTTTTATGCAACAAGAGCGACTTGTTTCTCGACCAGGTTGTGACTTGCAATGAAATATGGGTTCATTAATTGTAAACCGGCGATGCTCAACTCAGTGGGTAGACTCCGACAAAGCACAACGACACTTGCTGAAGCCAGAATTTTACCAAAAGAAGATCATGCTGACTGTTTGGTGGTCTGCAAGCGATCTTATCCATTATAGCTTTTTTTAATGCAGACGAAACCATTACAGCGGAGAAGTACTGTCAGCAGATAGATGAAACACATCAGAAACTTCGACAACACTCAGCATTAGTCAACAGGAAAGGCCCAATTCTCCTCCACGACAATACTTGAGCGCATGTTGTTAAACAAACCCTGCAGAAGTTGAACGATTTGGGCTATGAAACTGTCTCATCCACCATACTCTCCTGACCTCTCACCTAACGACTACAACTTTCTCAAGCATCTCAAAAACTTTCTGCATGATAAATGCTCCAAAAACATAAGTGATATAAAAAATGCTTTCAGCAACTTCATCTCCACCAGAACGCAAGATTTTTACGTTACTGGCATAAATACACTTGTTTTGGATTGGAAATAAGTAATTTGTGGTGCTTATTTCGATGACTGATCTTTTGTTTGAGCCAAGATATACTCATCTGAACTTAAGTTAGAACCGCAAGAACTTTCTTGTCAACCTGATAGATATAGAATAGTGAATATAAAACATTTTTACGTCTTGTATTTATGAGAAACTGTTTTATAATAATAAACAATAGATATCACTTACCAATGAACAAAACTTTGTATACTTTTAATGCATTTATTGTTGAAACCAGCATTTTTTTTAATTGGTCAGGTTTTAAAATATAATTTGAAAGGAGTGGCTGCAATAAGAAGGACGCATTGGGAAGGCGAACATGTCGAGTGTTTCGCATCAAAGAGTACAAATCCAAGTCATGAAGTCTTGCCATAACGTAAATATTATAGGAGTTTTAGCATTCTTTTTTCTTATTTGACTACAAGCTATTTCGGCATGAAGAAAGGTAAAGTTAATGTGACCTTGTCATGAGTTGGACTACTTAAGAGTTAAGAAACGTCATGTTATGAAGAATTATTAATTACAGAATGAAAGTTGAATTTTTACAATTGGCATTAGAAAGTTTTGAATGATTGTTTATACAATTCGAGAGTCAGATTTTCTAAAAAATTTGTCGTGTTAAGACTTAAATGAAATTCGAGAGTAAGACTTTTTGAGGAATTCCCTCGTCATGATATGAAGAAAATTAAATTGTGTTTTGATGGCCGGACTTATTGAGAAATGTCATCATGTTATAAAGATTTTTTTTAAATTGCTGTCATTATGTGGATGGCTTTTTCTTTCTAGCTGTATATGAAGGACAAGCAGTGTATGGCCAGTTAGCGACGGCTGGTTTAGTCTGGACGTGTAGCGACGGCTGGTTTAGTCTGGACGTGTAGCGACGGCTGGTTTAGTCTGGACGTGTAGCGACGGCTGGTTTAGTCTGGACGTGTAGCGACGGCTGGTTTAGTCTGGACGTGTAGCGACGGCTGGTTTAGTCTGGACGTGTAGCGACGGCTGGTTTAGTCTGGACGTGTAGCGACGGCTGGTTTAGTCTGGACGTGTAGCGACGGCTGGTTTAGTCTGGACGTGCAGCGACGGCTGGTTTAGTCTGGACGTGCAGCGACGGCTGGTTTAGTCTGGACGTGCAGCGACGGCTGGTTTAGTCTGGACGTGTAGCGACGGCTGGTTTAGTCTGGACGTGTAGCGACGGCTGGTTTAGTCTGGACGTGTAGCGACGGCTGGTTTAGTCTGGACGTGTAGCGACGGCTGGTTTAGTCTGGACGTGTAGCGACGGCTGGTTTAGTCTGGACGTGTAGCGACGGCTGGTTTAGTCTGGACGTGTAGCGACGGCTGGTTTAGTCTGGACGTGTAGCGACGGCTGGTTTAGTCTGGACGTGTAGCGACGGCTGGTTTAGTCTGGACGTGCAGCGACGGCTGGTTTAGTCTGGACGTGCAGCGACGGCTGGTTTAGTCTGGACGTGCAGCGACGGCTGGTTTAGTCTGGCCGAGTAGCGAGGGTTTGGTTTAGTCTGGCCGAGTAGTTTGGTCATATCACGAGTACTAGTTATATCTGGCTGTGTATCAAGGGCTAATAAATTATGGTCGTGGAATGAGGGATAGCACTTTCTAGCAGTGTATTGAGATCTGTGTTTGACTTTTTTCTAATTAGACTACAAACTATTTCATCGTGAAAAAATTAAAGTTGATGCGAGAGTCAGACTATTTGAGAGTTAAAATCGTCATTTTTTGAAGTTTTAATTAGGAGACAATAGTTGAATTTTTACAGTTGGCGTCGGTATATTTTGAAAAATTGTTTATACAATTCGATTATTAAGGAAAATTATAAATAAGAAAGCAAGAATCGGACTTTTTTAGAAATGCAGTCATCATTTTATATAGAAGATCATTTTATATAGAAGATCATTTTAATTTGAGTCAAACTTTAAGAAATGGCTTCGTCATGTTATGGAGACTTAAATTACGATTCTAGTCGGATTTGTTTAACATTGTTGCCGTCATGTATTGGGGACTAATTGTGTTTAGCCATATATTGAGGGCTAGCTGAGTATGGCTGTCTACAAAAGGTTTCCTATATCTGACCGTGTGGAAACGGCTGATGTAGTCTGGCTGTATAGCAAGAGCTAGTTTACCCTAGCCATGTAGTGAGAGTTGGTTTAATCTACTCGTGTAACTGTGGCTGGTTTAGTTTGGACGTCTAGCGGGGGTTGGTTTAGTCTGGCAGTATAGCAAGTGTTGGTTTAGTCTGGCCAGGTCGTAAGAGCTATTTAACTTATGGCTGCCTGGCCATGTACCGAGGGTTCGGTTTGTCTGACCGCGTATCGTGGGTTAGCTGCGTCTGGCTTTTTTTCTGATTAGACTACAAACTATTTTGCCCTGAGGAAAAGTTAAGTCGATGCAATCATATTTGGCCCTGTAGCGGGGGCTGGTTTTATCTGGCTGTATAGCCAGGGTTGTTTTAGTCTGGCTATATACCCGGAGGTAGTTTAATCTGGCCGTCAATTGAGTGCTAGTTAAGTGTGGTCGTGTATCGAGAGCTAGTTTAGTCTAGCCGTGTATGGAGACTTAGTTTAATCTGGCCGTCTAGTGAGGGTTGGCAGTGTATTATACACTACAGATGTAAAGTTTATATGATGTGAAAGAATATTTAAACACCATGGGGACATTTCAAAATAAGATTTTATATGAGAGGAATGGCTGCGATAAGGACGAATTGAAATGAAGTGTAAAAAAAGAAAAAAAAAAAGAAGTTGGTGTCCATCGTAACAAGTAACACATTGAAACACTTTACATATTTGGAAGCGTGAATCTCGGGGTGCTCTAGTTTCTCATTTTCCGAATAAAAGTTTACTCTCTAAGAAACTTTCTTTTTTTTTTTCTCTTTTTTATCCCAAAAAAGACATGTTGCTGTTTGGAACATAAAGAGACACTATTTGAGATCATGTCTAACAATGGATTGTGAGAAGTTACGCAACGAGATGTCTGTTCACATCAGTGAGGAGGTGGGATTTTGCTGCTTGTCGAGTTAGCTGGAAATATGTACATCGAGAAAGCGCAAGTGCTACAAGTTCATCAGCTCATAATTCATTCATACTTGTAAAACAGTCACAGAGATGTAACATTACGGCGATGGGACAGAGTTTGGAGATTTGATAATAGAGCGGGGCCGATTAGATTTGAAACTCTTAGACCCTGTCCGAGAGTGAGAAACTAGTGGTAGATGCGCCAGCTCAGATGTGACAACAATATTCCATGCATGGGCGAATTGGGAGTAATTTTTTTAGCACGGTAGAAAAGCTTAACCTTTCTCTGCGGCTGCCTTGGCAATGTCTTCAATGTCTTTGTTCCAATTCATGCTGTCCGAGAATGTTCAGCCGTTTATTCCGTCGCCGTCTATTACGACTTGCTAACCATTGTTAGTGTTAGAGGGGTGCTAGGTTATTCCATTATAACTATATTTTCCAATTCAGGTCAGCGTTGCATTTTCAACTAATTCAATAACTTTCCGAAACAAGTGACAGAAAGACAAATTCGCGTGAAAATGACTTTTTGAAATATTAGATTGGAGATAATTTATCGAAACGGCGAGATATTTTCAGAAATAAAAATCTATTAGAAGCAGACTAATCAATCTTGGAGATACTTGGTTTTAACACGAGATAGCGGTATTGTCGCGGGATTCAGAAACGATACTGTTTTGTTTTGTTTTTTATAGTCGATATCTTCAAATTACGTTATCCGACTCGTTCTGCTTTTTAAAACTTAAGCCTTGCCTGTTTGGGTCATTTTTTTTTCTGATTGAATCGGTTGACTTTACTAATGGCAAAACTACTTTGTTCATATTTTGTTTTTATCAGAGAGACATGCCACCTCCATTTAACTTACGTAAGTAACTTTACAGGTGTCAATGCAGAGAGTGATCCGCCCTTTTTTTAATCGTATTTCCACGATTAATTAAATTACAAGTTTACAACAACTAAAAATAGTATAATAATTAACACGTCTACCGGCTAATAGAACAAGAACAATCTATCTCTAGTTCAAAATTATGTATACGTCCTGTTGAATGATATTCTGGACAACAACGAAATTATTGCTGGTAATGCACACACGCATATGGAGCTGGATGCACACACGCAAATACCGTGGAAATCTTCAAACCAAGAAATATCATCAAAAATCATAACAATTGAAAGAAGTGTGCTTTGAAATCAACATTCTTCAACTGACAAGTTTTGAAAACAGTTGCATTGAAATTTGGCCTTGGATGAATTTAATAAGGGCCAGTGAAATGCGGCATGGAAAAGCGAAATTCCTATCTAAAGTTTTTTGTAAATAAAAACAAATGCCAGTCAAGGAAGAAGTGAATCAGAGAGAAGACGACCAGTTGTCGTTTTATTCAATTGTAAGGTTAAAGTACTGAATAGGTACAAAACACCCTCCTTTCCCCGTGTTACGAATGGCTTTTTAAATAATGACGTTATTATTTCAGCACGGATCACTCTCTGCATGAGTACCACTTTACATTTCTTTTCAGAAGAGTAACTCATAACTGAATCTTACGAAGTGCTTTATCCACTACGTCACGGGTCATTGCTGTTACCACTAAAGGTGGAGCCAGTAGTACGAATTACATTTCTTGTTTAGGATTTGCTTTTCTTTTTTCTTTTTTAGTTGTCTTTTTTTGTGGACTTTCATGCCTATGAAAACCTTTTCGTCGTTAGACGGCGTTTCTAACATCTGCCGACAAACTTGAAATAAACTATAAACTCTATATAGTAATCAACTACTTTTTTTTTTTATCTTTCGTTTCCCCGGCTCGGTGTCGTGTTCTTCGATGCGAAAATACAAAGGAAAAAAAAAATGGTGGCCACGTGCGTAAATAACAATATATTCCCACCACGTGCAACTAAAATGATGAAATGAATATAAGAATCCAACTTTATGTCAGTGTAATGCTATCTGTACCAAAGCAACATATATAGGATGCGACAGAAATACCTCCCACATTTTAAACTTTCACCTTTATGCTGCTAATGAACTTATGAAAGTGCCGATGATTTTTTTCATTTAATTAATAACTAGTCAATTTTTTTATTCACCCTCATCAAGCAAAATGGTTTGGACTGATGTACATTGTGCTTTTAATGTTGAAATGTTTTCGAAGAATGGTGAATCTGTAACTGTGTTAGATAATAACATTGTTAAAAGTTAATTAGTTATTATGGATCTGTCTATCTATTCATCTATCTATTCAATGATATTCTTAAAATAGTTAATATTGGTAGTTATTTATTGCTTATTGTTGTTTATAGAACAAAGTGTAGCAATGGGTTTTAGCTGAAGATAAATTAGCTTAGTTAAATATAAACAAAATAACCTTGAACAGGCGTACGTGACGGAAAGGTCACGTTAAGGGGACGTGTCTTTTAATTGGTTACGTCACCGGAACCGAGGTCAACAGGTCGGGAGATCTAGTAACGCAGGTGAATAGATGTACTTCAAGCCAGGAAGCGGACTCTAAGAACAAGCATGTAGACACGTAAGCAGACTATTTGTGAAGACCATTTGAGACAACTGAAATAAATTTATAATATAAATTTATTTCAGTTGTCAGTGTTAGATAATTAACATTGTTAAAAGTTAATTAGTTATTATCGATCTATCTATTTATTTATCTGTTCGATGATATTCTTTAAATAGTTTATATTGGAAGTTATTTATTGTTTATAGAATAAAGTGTAGCAGATGTTTACATAAATTAGCTAGGTTAAATATAAAACAAAATAACCTTGGGCAGGCAGACGTGGAAAGGTCATACGTAAGGGATACGTGTGCTTTTGAATGATGACGTAACAGAACTGAAGTGAGAGGTTGGGAAGTTTATAGTCGAGAGTTGGAGTTTGATCACCAGAGTGAACAGACGACAGAGTTGGAGTCTAGTCACGTAGATGGACAGTCAGTCAGGAAGCGGGTTGGAAGAATAACCATGTAGACGAAATGCAGACCCTGTGAAACCATTTGAGACAACTGAAATAAATTTATATTATAAGGATATAAAGTGTTGTTTTTGTGGTTTCACAAATGAAGAACGAACAGATGTCTCAATTGGATGGTGCTGGTCATTTCATGGTTCGTCACGGTTGGTTGGTTGTTTTGTTTTACGGCATATCAACCCTTTTCGGGTTATTTAATGCCAAATCCAAAGATTTTGAAGAAAATTTTTTTAATAGAATATATTTGTTGTTTTCACGTTGGTTTCTATTTAACCCATAGTTGGGACCCTAACAGGTACTACCACTCCGGGTCAGAGTGGACCTGGGAGCAATGGCGATTAAAGGGTGGCTCCACACTCCCCAAAGCTCACCACTGGATATAGTTTAAGGTCATATCCAGGACCCCCGTTCAGGGACTTTTACCCTCTGCAGGGGGGCAGTCGGCGTATTCTAATGCCCCACCGACAGGGCCGGTTCGTCACGGAGTTCAGCAGGAAGATAGAATTCTTGAGGAAAGAAAGCATGAAGCATATATTATTCTGAACTGTAATATATACCTGTGTGATAAATCTGATACAACATGACTCAGTTTGTACGTCGATATCGTATCCTCCTGGCTAAGCAAATATACATACGATTAATACGTTTTAATACATATGTTATAAGAAGATATCATTAACAAAATATCAGACCCAACATACAACACGTTTTATAATATCAAATCTACCTGACCATATAACAACTGCAACACAGAGTGCTTTGTCAGTTCATTACAAGTTAAGATGGCATGATGCTGTTCCAGATAGAAAAACAAAACAGCTATGGGTTGCAAATTTTAGAGCTACAAGTTCGGCTCTTAAAATCAAGCCATCTAGAAGACCTCGAACCGCTCGAACGCCAGACAGTATTCGAGCTGTGAGACTTTGTTAGTCTCCTACACGTTTATCTCGCAAACATGCTTTGGTCTTGGGATTGTCTGATCGAACTGTCTGAAGAATTCTACACCCCGATATGCATTTCCATCCATACAAATTAATGATTTCGCAAAAAAAAAAAAAAAAAAAAAGTATGAGCGCGACTGGGATGATCGCATGTCAAAATGTGGGAGACATTTCTGCCGCACCCTGTATATAGTTATATATTTTAGGGATGTTAATGGTCAATCGTCGACTCTTTATATTCAGTGTCTCCTCTATGCATCGATATAAAGCATATTTGATAAAATCTCATTGGCTGAAACATGTCAAACGCAAATAATTTTTCATTTTTATTTTTATGATATAGTATAATATTAGTATATGATATAATAAATGTGAATACATCCGGGTACTTCACAAGAATATGATTGACTTATGCAAGCCATAAATAGAGACGAGTAGAGAAGCCTGAGGAGACGGCGAAAAGATACGTTGAAAGTCTAAAGCTTAAGGATATTATCAGGTACGACCACGAGCGCGCGTTTATTAAGGCGACTGACTAGATTTTATTAATTGATTGCTATAGCGAAGACCGCTCATATATTTCAAACAAATATATGCCTTTCAAGGACATTAGTATATAATTATGTTTTGGATTTTTTTTTTTTTTTTTTTTTTTTTTTTTAGATGAGGATTAATAATTTGGATTTTTTGGATTATTCGGACTAAGGTCTTCGTCTTTGATATAATTCTCACAAACGTTTGCTTATTTCGCGGAGATAGATTGTAACTCGCTCCGTCAGCGAGTAGAATACTCAAGTAATTCTTAATTGTATTCTTAGTATCACCTGTACAAAGGATTGGACCTTCAACCGCCAATGGACTTTCACTTAAATATGATAATTACATGGAAAGGTTCGGTTCAAAATTCCGTACAGATTCCAAAATTTGACTAGATGCACCTAAAGGAAATCGACTGAAACGTTGCGAGACGACATCTCAACTAAGAACAGTAATCCGAATTATGGATGAGTCGATTCCAAAATTTTCCCAGTTCCAGAAACAATTACAGAATCCGATTGTTTTATGAACCTATTATTTAATTATAGGTTCATAAAACAATCGGATTCTGTAATTGTTTCTGGAACTGGGAAAATTTTGGAATCGACTCATCCATAATTCGGATTACTGTTCTTAGTTGAGATGTCGTCTCGCAACGTTTAGTGTTATTTATGCTGCACTTCAAATCACCAATTCCTCGGTTAAATTCGACACTTGTCAAAACTCCCGACTTCCAAACGCAACGAGCTTTCCAGCTGACTTCCACACGTCTGCGTAAGTACCACGCCTTCTTTCAACTCCTCTCATGCTTGCTTCACGTCCGCTTTTATAGACCAGTCTCATTTGCATAAACATTCAGTCATGTGATTCTTCACCATAAAACAAACTGTCTTGCCAGGTTAGGTTTTCCTTTCTTTCATTTCGTTCCACGACCGACCATTTGAATCCTGCAAACGTGCTAGTCAAGCAAGTCACGCGTTGCCCTACATAACCTCTAGACGTTTAGCTATTTATTTTTTGCAGATTATCTTAAAGAAAACATGTAATATATGCATATATTTTCGAAAACGTAAAAACAAAGATGTACTTGTATGTGTGCGTGCGTGTAGGAGGGGGGGTGATCTATAGATTTAATTTTTACTGGTAGTTCCAAATCTATAAATATTTATCATTAGTACCAGCAATGGAAAATTAGGTTTAAAAAATTTAAAAGAATCGTTTTTGGCATTAGAAAATGCCAACACTTTTTCCCCCGATTACAATACCGATTTCAATATCAAAAAAAAAAAAATCTTTATTTTTCCGATTCCGATTAATCATCCCGATACTCGTCCGAATAATCCAGGTTGTATATAACTAGCAGGCCGCCCGGCATCGCCCCGTCGTAACATACGCTTAAATATATCTTGATTAATGCAGATTTCGTATTTATTATTATATTATATTGGACCCAATATATGGTAATGATTTAAAAAGTGAAATGACTCATGCGCCACCACCAAGAATCGAAACCAAAACATTTAAAATAAGATTTACTTTTTCCTTTGACGTTAATGCCTGAGCTATGAAGACATGTTTGCTGCAAGGCTAGAAATGAAAACATGAACCAATAGCTATTACGTTACGCATGCATATTTGTTATGCTGTCGTTTGATCTTCACCTGGCAAATTTCATTTTTTTAATTTTCACTTTTGCACCGATTTTCCCTGGCTAAACCCCAAGTATAAAAATATTTGAGGTTTAACCGCATCGAAGATTGAACCTTCAACGTCCAGAAGAGTATAACAACTAAATTTAACCAAGTATTTTATCTAGTACACCGCGCGTCTTGGCGGTCGTTTTACAGTAAGCATTGTTTCAGAATTATTAATCCTCATCTCAAAAATACAGAAACATGTTTTTCTTTTTTTAATGAGTTTCACTTAAAATCAACCAAAATTTAAAATTAATGGCTATTTTTAAATGCCTTTTTGTGATCGCAATGAAAAAAATGGGTTTGCCCCAGAGGAGAACGGAGAAATGCGCCCAAATTGACAAATATTGAGGCCTTTTCTTAAATTATCTCAAAATCTAATTAAAGTTGTGATTAATAATTGCTTACATTATTAAAGTAATAGTCATTGTAAAGGGAGCATTAGGTTCGTTCTTTATTATTCAGACGTACGCATAGCCATCGTCCACATGTATTTTTGAATTATTGATTTGAAAAAAAAAAACAAAAAAATCAAGGCCGATAGCCATTAGTCGCGTGCTCTCGTGTAATGAATGAATGCGTGAATGTAGGTTTGACATGAAATTCTTAAAGATAAACTAAAATGACCGAAAAATGGGCTGAAATGACTTAAATAAATAAAAAGTAAATGACTTAGAATGACTTTAATGAACTTAAGGATGAATTGAATGACCTTAAGGATGAATTGAATGACCTTAAGAATGACTTGAATGCTTAAAATATAACTGGAATCCTCCAAAAACGAATTGAATGATCTGGAGAATGACTTAAATGTCTTTGAGACTAACTGGTTGTAAAGTGAGTGATCATTTTACATTAAATTAATACAGAAAAGTGATCCCCCACTTTATATCGCAAAGTTGCAAACATAAGTACAGCATGTAGTAAGGACGGATACTACACTTTGATCTTGGCCAAAATGCCAAGAAAAGGGTATTTATTTGCTCCCCAACCGAGCAAATTAGGCACAAGGCCGATTTTTAATGTGAGGAGTGAAGGGGAAATGGTAACCAACTCCCTGGGGAGTAGGGGAGCTGGATTGTGACAATTGGTATGAAAGGTTGCCCCTACATTGATCAAGGTCTTATATGTGGGGTTGCCCCTTCATATGGTCTTTGCTTGCAGTATTTGCCGGAACAGATATTGCACTCACTTTGATCTTGGCCAAAAGGCCAAGAAAAGCTTAAAAAGCTAAGAACAGCATCTATTAACAACAGACCTTTGATCTTAACCAAAAAGGCCAAGCACAAAAGTATTATGGACCGACCGACACACCGACCGACCGAAGGAGTGACTTATAGAGTCGCTTCCACGTGACTAAAAATTACAGCAAGTATCTTTACGTTATTAAACAACACCCAAACGGGATGATATGCTGTAAAACGAACAAACTAAACCAATCTATTTTATTTATTCATTTTTTTTTTTATTTACGGACTATTATCCTCATCTTTATAGTTCTTGTTTTAACGACGTTTCGGCCAACTATTCCTCTGGCCTTCGTCAGATTGTTAACCGCTGCGGCATAGGGATGCTGAGTCTTCAACTGTATCTTCGGGGCCCGTGGCACAGTGGGTAGAGACGTTGAATCGCTTCAGTAGGTGTATCAGAATTTTGTAGGAATTTTTTTTACACCCCTAACACGAAACTGCGAATAAGATATAAAAAAACTCGTACTTTCTCTTTTAAAAGTGGGTTGTTTATTTCTTTATGGATTATAATTCCAAAAATAAACTATTAAAGTTGTATAAAAAGTAATAGAAATATTTTTTTTTATTTTTTAAAAAACAGTAATGAAATCAATTGAATTTTACGAGTTAAGTATTTTTCAATTTTTTAACTTTAAAAATCTATCAAAATTTTTCTATGTATTCAATTTTTACGATATTTTCAGGGTCAATGTGAAATTTTATGCTCTTTCCAATAAACTGAATATAATATTTTAGACAAAAGTATTTTTTTTAAATTAACGCCCTCCATTTTGAAATATCTATTAAAAAGTAAATGATTAATTTACTCAACGTTTTATATATCACAAATTGAAGATAAAAGATCAATAAATAATATATTAAAATTAAAAACAAAAAAGTGTTGTTTTTTTTTTAGAAATTTACCTGTAAAGTCCGAAGTTTAAAACCTGTTTTTTTTTTGGGGGGGGGTAACCACGTTGGGTTTTTTTTGGGGGGGGGGTAATGAAACCTTGGTCCTTGTGTTTGAATTACATTTTTCGAGTAGTTATAAGCTTGGAAAGACAGGGGGTCGAAATATTCAATACATTTTCACGCATTCGTAAGGTCATTTTCTGACACACCTATCACTACAGTTCCAGGTGAGCATTGTCTGAAGATAGTGGTTACAATCCTACACAAAACCAGCCGGAGGATTTATTAGCCAAAATGTGGTGACACTACAAAAACTATGGAAAGCAGAAATTACTGAAGATACAGTTGAAGATTCTGCATTTCTATCCCGTCACGGTTAACAACCTGACGAAGGCCAGAGAAATAGTTGGCCGAAACATCGGGAAAGAAAAACTAAAAAATGAGGATAATAGTCCGTAAATAAATATATAAAAATATGCAAATTACGCATCTAAAAAAAAATTCCAATAATCTATCATAAATCTCACCTGTCTGTTTAAATGCATGCATGTATGTATGCCTAAAACTTTCGATAGAAGCAACGGATTTTCATGCGATCGGTATCGTTTTCAAGCCGACCCTTCGGACGACAAATATCGACAAATTGGCTAAAAACATTAATTCCTTCACCCTCAACTGGACACTTTTTTACAGGGAGGGTCGGTTTTTTTCGCTGACATTTTTTTGCAAGTCATTCAACCCTCGACGTCGGATAAAAAGCATTATTTCGACCACCCGTGACGTCACAACTACAGTAGGCACATCAGTAAGACCGTTTCTTTTTGGGGTTTTTTCACTTCTTTTTCCTCTGGCGCGTTACGGGTTCGAGCCTGCTTACAATTTTTTTTTTTTTTTTTTTTGCTTGCGCTCGCAATTTTCCTTTTTTTTTTTCTCCTCAACCAACACTCTTACACACACCACCATTTTCTTTTCGACCTTTGCGTCAAGGGTTCGAGCTTACCTGCCTGCTACTTTTTTTTTTTTTTTTTGCTCAACACACACCTCCAATCACCCGGGCAACGCCGGGCATTCAGGCTAATTAAATAATATAAACCAATCTACGTTAGTGTAAATGTACTCACGTAATATTTACTTATTGTACCTATTTACTATGCCTCCCCACGGGACAGAGTTAGACACCAGGGTCGTTCTTTAATATGGAGAAAAGGTACAAAAATAAAAAAAATTGTCTCAGTCGTGAAGGACTGATCCTCCACCGATAGAGAACAAAAAATGGGAGTGCAGCATCTGAAGAACAGATACTACACTTTGATCTTGACCAAAAGATTGTAGGGTAAGACAACTGAAGTCTTATTTTTAAAATTCTATTCATTATCAGTTATTCAGGCGTCCCACATTTATTTCATTAAGCATAGTTTTTTTTTGTTTTCTTTACAAATGGCGGGGTCACCACTTATCAATTTTTTTATTCAATTGTAAGGTTAAAATACAGAATAGTTACAAAACACCCTCCCCATGTTAAGAAGGGCTTCTTAAATAATAACGTTATTATTTCAGCACGGATCAATAAGTGCATGAGTACCTTAATGGGTGTAGGCTAGTCATCGGTACAAAAGCGTAGTAATCTGAAAA
The DNA here is from genome assembly GCF_053919585.1 of Euprymna scolopes. Taxonomy (NCBI): domain Eukaryota; kingdom Metazoa; phylum Mollusca; class Cephalopoda; order Sepiida; family Sepiolidae; genus Euprymna; species Euprymna scolopes. The sequence continues at coordinate 29,627,738 of NC_136496.1, read as the reverse complement.
TTTGGTATAACTTTATTTTAGGGGATGGCCCAGCAATAACTTGTTTATATTAGACTTAAAGACTGCCGACCATATTGTAGTCAGCTGGAAAGCAGGCCAGTAGAACAGAGTTCCTCACGCAGGTAGTTCTAGGAACGCCGGCCTGTAGAACTCTTTTCATGCTTCATGGAATGCTCGTTTAGATTTAGGCACAGACAGAGTGGGGGAACTGCTGATAGTGGTTGTAAGTAGACGAGTGTTTTTTCTGTGAAAGTTTCGCAAGACGGAACCATTGATTGGAGCTCAGACGAGCAGTTATGAGAATAATGATAGAGCAGAGTATTGAAAAATAAATGGTTTTACTAAAAAGGGATGATATGCCGTAAACGGACAAATCAAGCTACTCTTGGCCTTTTGGTCAAGATCAAAGTGTAGTATCTGTTCTTCAGATGCTGCACTTCATTTTCTTGTTCTCTTTCGGTGGAGGAGAAATCCTTCACAACTGAGACAATTTTTATTTTTGTACCTTTTCTCCACGTTAAAAAACGACCCTGGTGTCTAACTCTGTCCCGTGGGGAGGCATAGTAAATAGGTACTCTAGATCGGGATAAGTGCACCGTTGCTGCTCCTGATGTAGCAAAAAGGAACATGATCAGTCAGACCATCTCGCACTTGCAATATGGGAGGCAAAAAAGTCGTACTTTCTTAACAAAAGTACAAACTACGAACTGAAGCAATTGAGAAAGAAATTTCAGTTAGGGACACGCACTCATTCGCCCATCTGCCCCACTCCCAAACACCCAGTCTCTAACCTAGCCATCACCCACACCGCATGACACACACACATATATGTGTGTGTGTGTGTGTGCGCGCGCGCGCAATGTGCATATTTTTATATATGTCTCGTAAAAAGAGCAGCAGAAGTTTTCACCCCACCCCAAAGAATCCCGGGGGTCCGTTCCTCCTTTGCCTTTCATTCATTAAACTATAAGAGTTTTTTTTCCTTCTTAACTGCGTCCCCGTAACTCTATAAAATGCTTTGTCTGTCGGTAGACCATGCTTCACATTGAAATGGCATTTCCATGTCTAAATGTACAGATTGGATGACAGTATTTTATTTTTAGATACGTCCACTTACCTCAGTAAGTCGCTTTGTCTGTTAGTTGGTCCTTTATTGGCTCTCCACGGAGACAAAGTTAGACACAAGGTCGCCTTTTAAAGGCACTCTGGATTTAGACAAAAAAAAAAAATTCTCAGTCAAGAATTTCTCTTTCACTGATCGAAGACAGAAAAGAGGAAGTGTAGAATCAAAACAGGTACCACACTTTGCTCCTGGCCAAAATGCCGTCGGTTGCTCTGACACGTCTAAGTTTAAAATATTTTTTGTTCTGTCACATCTAGGTTCCTATTTACTTGTCTCCTCGCGAGGGTAGGGTTAGATACAAGGCTGATTTTTAATGTGGAGACAATCCCCCCCGCTCCTCAAAAGGAACTCTTGGTTGGAAAAAAACAGACTCAAAATTGTGTCAAACAAAAAAGATATCTTCCTCACTGAACAGAAAACACGAAGTGCAATGTTATAACAGTTACTATACTTTGTTCTTGGCCAAAAAGGTCAAGAAATACCTACCAAAAACAGCATCTTAGTTGTTCCGTCGTGGGTAAATTTGGAAACAGCATTTGTAGTTCGTCTTTCACGCTTACGTTTGAAATAAAATTTTACTTAGTCCGTCACGCTTAAAAATTGATTTTTAAATACGCCTTTTCATCGTTCTAACATCTCCTTAAGGAGCTCTGACCGTCGGCTGAAACATCACGCGTTCGTCTGGAATAGCATTTTCAGTGTTCGTTCGCGCTTATGTTCGAAATAACATTTCCCTTTATCTGCCACGCTTAAATTGACAAACCAAAGTCAGCATTACAGTGTTCGATAAGAATTAGTTTCTTTTTTTTTTTTTTCTTTTTTGGTGCCAGTGCTATTTTTTTTAAATCGAGTTTCCAAGTTTAATTAAAGTTGTATATGTTTTTTTTTTATTCAATTGTAAGATTAAAGTATAGAATATGTACAAAACACCCTCTCGTCACCATGTTAAGAATGGCTTTTTAAATAATAACGTTATTATTTCAGCACTGATCAACAAGTGCACTATTACACCCCCAATGTATCTATTATTCTTCAGTGAAAATACGGAATATGTTTAAAAAAAAAAAAAACGCTCTCTTCCCGTGTTAAATAAAGTTATGTCAGCACGGCTTGTAAACTGCAGGATATTATTCAGATAGCGATTCTTAACATGGGGAGGGGCGATCTTTTTTTAAACTATTCTGTCCTACTTAACAATTCAATAACTAAATAAAAGTTAGTACAAAGCTTGGTTGCCATGCTTAAATTGTCAAACCAGAAAAATACCGGACTCAAAATAAGCATCAAACGGTGTTGAGCCAAATTTAGTGCCTGATATGAAACTTCAGTAATATAACTTCCGCCAAGAGTTGATTTTCCAACTGTATTAACTTATTAAATTGTTAGCTTATAGTACAGCATAGTAAAAAAAAAAAAAAAAAAACTCTCCTTCCCATGTTGAGAATGGAATTTTAAATAATGCTGTAGAAAATTTAGAAATTCACTCTTAACATGGGAACAAAGACTTTGTTAACTATTCTGTACTTTCATTTAACAATTTAATAAATTAGTGAATATAAAATTAGTGCGAAACTTGGCAGGAAATCTGTCATAACATGTACTAAATTTTCGTGCCGACTGAATCGAACTCTCCTGGTTTGTTCTTAAATGTGAGACTTCATTTTTAGCGCTAAACGCGTAGATTGAATGAACGCATCTTGTGAATAATGGTTGTTTACTTATTTGTTATGGCGGTGCATTCTTCAAGTTCGCTTCCGCCAACGACGTCGAACCCCCCCCCTCTCTCTCTTCGACGTACAGTAGGTTTCCTCCTTCCTTCCGACAGACTGGGGGAATGGGGAGAGCAGGTTTTTCACATCCATACTTTTTAAAAAGGAAACAAAAATAATAAATAAGGCGCAGAAAAAGTTCTGAATATCTAACGGTTGAAAATTTAAAGTTTTCCACCACGAGAAAATTGCCTTTTTCGATTTAAGCAAATTAATTCATTGGATTATGTTCGATTTAAAAAAAATGTTCGATTTAAAAAAAAAAAAAAAAACTGGGGGGGGGGGAGTATCTTAATTATTCTCCAGAAAGTATTTACAGCAAAATGGGTTTCAGCAAAGATTTATTGCTTCCAAACTACTAATATTTACTTAAAAACATGTTATTTTAATAATAATAGCAGTAACACTAACAGTAATCATAAAAAAACCTGAACATGGCCAAGAAAAGGACACATGAACAGAGCAACAGAATATCTACTGACAGCTGCACAGAACAACGGGATTAGAACTAACCACATTAAAGCTAGAATAGATAAAACACAGGCAAACAGTAAATGTAGTCTATGTGAACAGAGTCGAGACGATAAACTACAAAAAGTGGATGCAGCAAATTAGCCACAAAAGGAATATATATAAGAACAGGCATGACTGCGTGGGGAAGACAGTACACTGGGAGCTCTGCACTTCGAACATGCGGACAAATGGTACAGACACAAACCGGAAGTAGTATTAGAAAAAGAAAATCACAAAATTCCACCAAAAATTGAACATGGAAGAAGCAAAGAGATAAATTCACCCAAGTATGAAGACCGGGCGTTATAATTTACAAGGAAACTGTAAAATTATAGATTTTGCCATCAAAGAAGAAAGTACAAAGTAGGAGTGAAGAGATAGAAAAACGAAACAAATACGCGGAACTTGCTAGAGAACCGAAAAGAATATAGAACATGAAGAACATTAATACCAAATGATTGTACAAGCACTTAAAACAGTAATAAATAAATAAAGCTTGAAAAACAGAAGGGAAATCGGGATCAAGAAGGCGGAGACTAACAACAGATAATTATGAAAACAGTTGAAATCTTAAGGAAAATTCTTGAACGCCGAAACTAACCCACATGAATTACAAACGCTAACCTGCCATATCGGAACTGCGACAGAAGTAGAACAAAAAGGATAAGCGAACGCCACATGGTTTTGACCGTTACACTTCGAATTAAGTTGTTTCCTCTTATTTAATCGGATTTTATCATGGCTAACGAAAACACTACAACCCACTTAGTCGTAAAATTTGATTTTCTTGAATAAAAAAAATAAAATAAAATACTTGATCGATTTACGTAATTTTTGGAACATGGCATTTTTGTTCTGTAACGAGTAAGTACATCATACGGATTTTGCATAAGTGCCAATTTGAATAAGCACCACACATTTTATGAAGATGAATATATTTATTGGTAAAACTTGCGGAGAATGCTGTGTTACGGTTGTAAAAATGGAACGGAAATTTAAATTTCGATCAGTTTTAATTTTTATTATTTTGCCCCCCCCCCCCCACCAAAACGAAAGTAATCGAAAGAATAATATTCAACAATCATTTAATATATATATATATATTATATATATATATATATATATATATATATATATATATATATATATATATATATATATATATATATATATATATAACAAAAAAAAAAGAAAAGATTTTTATTAAAAATAAAATTTTATTAACAAAAACGAAAATTTTTAAACGAAAAATGTCGATTTGGTATACATTTTAGATATATATATAGATTTTACACAAGTCCAACTCACCGCTCACATTGGAAATGTTGACTGTAATGTTTTCAGGTATGCTTACAACGAATATACACCACAACCTCACCATGTTAAGAACGGCTTTCGGAATGGACACTTCAACCTTGTCAGTGTAATAAAATAACTCAAGTGTTATTTATTCTGCACTTCAAATCACCAATTTCTCGGTTAAATTCGACACTTGTCAACACTCCCGACTTCCGAATGCAACGAACGAGCTTTCCAGCTGACTTCCACACGTCTGCATAAGTAACACGCCTTCTCTCAACTCGCTTCACGTCCGCTTTTATAGACCAGTCTCATTTGCATAACCATCAGTCACGTGATTATTCACCATAAAAACAAACTGTCTTTCATTTCGTTCCACAGCCGACCATTTGAATCATGCACACGTGCTAGTCAAGTCAGTCACGCATTTCCCTACAGTCAGCATACCCGAAAACCTATAAAGCTGACATGTTGAATGTTAACGATGAGTTGGATATAATGTAAAAATGTACAGAATTTTAAAAGGAACGAAATTTAAATTTTCATTCCAGTTTTACAACAACTGTAAAACAGCGCATTCTCCGCAAGTTTTACCTATATATTTGTAAAATTATTGGTTGTGAATGTTCAATAAACTCATTTTTTTAACGTTTTCTTTCAGCCAAGTTTTGCCGGTGTATGCCGAAAAAAAGTCCCTTCGGAGTAACACTCACCCAAGTCCAGTTCAATTTTTTAGCTCCATATAAAAAAAAAAACTTGTCTTTTCCTAGAAAATATATTTTTTAAAGTTTGCATAAAAATAGTCATTACTTTTACTTGCTTTTTTGGTCACCGTTACGCCAACTGGAGACGCCTCAACATTTTCTTAAAAACATGACGACTGGAAGGTTTTCAGGTATGCTGAAAACAAATATCACAGACAGACAAAAAGTTTTCGAGATATAAATACTTGTATTTTGTTACGTAATTTCTTGTAGTTTTATTTGGCCGCTATCTTTGTTGTTTCAATGAAATGGCATATTGAGCATGCACGCTGTAGTGTGCAGACGATGTGTGTAGTTAACTTCACGCAATTCCGAAAGCCGTTCTTAACATGGGGAAGTCGGGGGTATTTCGAAAGAAATGACGTTGAATAAGCGTTTGCATCTCGTAGACTTAATTACGCACATTGCATGCTCGCTATCCCATTTCATTGAAACAAAGATGGGTTCTCACGGATGGGTTGATCTGTGTTGAAATAACGTTATTTAAAAAGCCATTCTTAACATGGAGAGTGGGGGGTGTTTTGTACCTATTCTGTATTTTAACCTTACAATTGAATAAAAAAAAACAAAAAAAAACAACTTTAATTAAACTTGGAAATACGATTTAAAAAATAGCGCGGATCTGTAAGTGCATTAGCACCCAAAGATGGTGGCCAATTCAAACAACTAGAAATTACGATGTATAATACAGGTATTTATATCTCGAAAACTATTTGTCTGCTCTGATTTTCCCTGCGATATTAATGTTCAGCATAGCCGAAAACCGTTAAATGTTGTCGATTTATCGAAAAATGTTGAGGCGTCTTCAGTTGGTGTAACGATGAACATTGTCCCGCCCCCTTTTTTTTTAAATATCTAGTCATAAAAATATATTTTTAATTTTAATTTAAAAAAAAAATTATGTCAACATTAAACATTTCAATGTAAAGACTAAAAATATTTTTATTACAAGGTATCAAAAAGATTTAAAAGTGGTGAATGTGATTAAATGCCTGAAAACTTTGGTACAAACCTGTTCTCTCAGTAGCTCGTAATATCCGGGGAAAACAAAATGAATAAAGAAATAGGAAACTTCTGTTTCCTTTATATGCTTGCAACCTTGCAATCTAATATGCAAATGAGATGCTTCCGGTTTAAAAATAAATAAATAAAATTAATAACTAAAACAAAATCTATCTATCTACATATCTATAAAAGTGAACGTGTCTGTGTGTGTACATTTCCCTACGCAATAACTCTGTCAATTTTTAGTCTACAGACTCGAAATTTAATATACAGGGTACTAAGATTTTGGGAAAATTGTTGTGATTGGGTTTCGGCCAGAAATTTGGCTGTTAAGGGGTCGAAGTTCAACGATTTGACCTTTGAGAACTCTACCAAATTCCTCCAACAATTTTAGGTCTAAACACTTAAAATTTTAGATATAGGTTCCTTGGACATGGATCTAACTTAATAACTTGATTTGAGCGCAAAATAATAAATGTTAAGGGGTCATAATACGGGTCAAATTTTTAAAAATTGACCGTTTTTTTTGTTTGTTTGTTTGTTTTTTCTTTGCTCGGCATATATCTCCAAACACCCGGGCAACGCCGAGCACCCATGCTAGTATTTCTATAAAAGTGCACGTGTCTGTGTATCTGTCTGTGTGCCTGTCTGTCTGTGTGTGTGTACATTTCCCTACGCAATGACTCTGTCAATGTTAAGTCTACAGACTCGAAATTTGATATACAGGGTACTGAGATATGGGAAAATCTTTGTGATTGGGTTTCGGCCAGAAATTTGGCTTTTAAGGTGTCAAAGTTCAACGATTTGCCTTTTGATAACTCTACCAAACTCCTCCGCCAATTTTGGGTCTAAACAATTGAAATTTTAGATATAGGTTCCTTGGATATGGATCTAACTTAATAACTTCATTTGAGTCCAAAACAATAAATGTTAAGGGGTCATAATAAGGATAAAAAATTGTAAAAAATTGACCTCTGTGGTCTCTACCAAATTACTCAGACAATTTCTGGTCCAAACATTTGAAACTTTACATAAAGGGTATTCAGAGATAGGGCAAGCTTTTTAATCGGTTTGGGTCGAAAAGTTTTAGTTACCAATGTATAAATGTATGTATGTATGTATGTATGTATGTTTGTATGTATGTATGTATGTATGTATGTATGTTTGCATGTCTGCCTAAAACTTTCGACAGAGGCGACCGATTTTTACAAGATCAGTATTGTTCTTAAGTTCGACCTTTCATACGACAAATATCGTAAAATTGGCTAAAAACATTATTTTCACCTTCAACAAGGCACTTTTCTACAGGGGGGGGGTCGCTTTCTGCGCCATTATTTTTTTTTTTTAAATATCCTGTCCTTTCGATTGTCTAGCTTCAATTTAAACATAAGTCACTTCAGGTTTGGTGGTGGTCGTAACCGCAAAAACGTCAGTTTCCCCCCCCCCCGTTCTTTTCCTCCTTCACGGTACAGGTTCGAGCCTGCCTTCTAACTACCACTTTTTTTTTTTTTTTTTTTTGCTCAACATACACATCCAAACACCCAGGAAACGCCGGGCTGAAATGCTAGTATATCTATAAAAGTGAACGTGTATTTGTGTCTGTGTCTTTGGGTCTAAACACTTGAGATTTTAGATATAGATTCCTTGGACATGAATCTAACAATAACCTGATTTGAGCCCAAAACAATAAATGTTAAGGGGTCATAATAGGGGTCAAAGTTTAAAAAATTGACCGGTTTTTGGGGTTTTTTTTGTTTTGTTTTTTTTTTTTTTTGCTCAACATACACCTCTAAACACCCGGACAACGCCGGGCTGAAATGCTAGAAAATATAAAAAATAAAATAAATCAAAAAAACAAAAACACACCTGATTTTTCATGGACAGGGTTGATTTGAAGTTGGATGTTGGAGTAGCAAGTCTTGACAACCATGTGTCGCATTCAACCCCCGAAATTGTTAGTTGGAACTGTCAACTGCGGTATAGTTGACACCTGATCATTTAACCTCAATGACTATTTTTTATTTAAACTTTTAAAACTGGGTTTTACTAAATATGTACGACTAAAAATGATGTACGATTATTGTACGATGCTGCTGATTAAAACAACTCCGACGCAGGCGATCGACTGGGTCCGTCAGCGTAAAATATCGTAAAATGATTTTGTTATAAACAATAAAACGAATTTTCTTCAGAAGTTTGGAAAGGTTATTTTTGGCAAATATCTTTTTAAGTCCATACATAAAAAGATATTTACTAAAGAAAACTCACGGTTTTTATTAAATATTCCCTCTTACACGAACGATATACAAAGTCCATCAGAGCAAAAAACAAAACAAAAAAAAAACAATAAAACGACTTAGTCACAGTCGCGATTATTTTGGGCAAATTCTTTTTTTTTTTTTTTTCAACCTAGTGGACCACTTTTTTTTTTAATCTTTGTAAAATAAATAAATAAATAAATAAATAAATAAGTTTATATCTTTATTATTGAATAAAAACAAAACGAATTCAGTCAGTCACAACTTTCAGCCGAGAGTTTGTTTTTTTTTTGTTTTGTTTTTTAATGAAATTTTACGAGTGACCATTTTTTTAATTCGAATTTTGTAACGCAATAGCAATGTAACACTAGAAAATCCTTTTAAAAAGTGGAATACATCACTAACGACTGAAGCAATGTTTCTACTTCCGTGTTCCTCTTTTGGGGGAACTAGTTTCCCCCATTTCGATAGGCTCATAAGAGTAGTGGTAGATGGACAAAAATCGGAGGCCTGCAATATAAATGCTGGAGTCCTTCAGGGGTCAATCCTGGGCCCAACTCTCTTCCTGATCTACATCAATGACCTCCCTAAAAACTTACTTAAATCATTCGTTGACATCTATGCTGATGACACGACCATCTACGGCAACACATCAAAGGCTGTAAATGACAAAGTTATCTCTGATTCTCTCTCCTCTGATCTCGAGCGCGTGGTTCAGTGGGGGAAGATGTGGCTGGTCACCTGTAATGCATCCAAAACCAAACTCCTATCCTTATATCATCAACGCTCTGATCCCCATCTGGCATCAATTGTGATGGGTGGCTCTCGTCTGGATGAGGCCCCGTGTTTTGACAAGCTTCTGGGTTTGACCTTTACTCCTGATCTGAAATGGAACACGTACATCAAGTCTGTTGCCAAGGTCGCTGTAAAGATGGTGGGATCCTTCTACCGCTCCAGAAGATATCTCACTACTGATGCAATTCTCTATCTATATAAAAGCCAAGTACGTCAAGGATGGAATACTGTTGCCATATCTGGGCAGGAGCTGCTAAAAACAGCCTATCCTGCCTTGACAGAGTACAAAATAGACTTTGTGGCTAAGTGGGGGATGCCCTTTTCTCTACCCTGCAACCTCTCTCCAACAGAAGAGACGTTGCGGGCCTGTCTTTGTTTTATCGTTATTTCCATGGCAGGTGCTCGTCTCAACTCCAATCTCTGGTCCCCCCTCGCCAATCTTTCACGAAAAACACCCGTCTAGCTGATTCCACTGTGACAATTTTCCCCCACTCTATATCTGTGCCTAAATCAAAACGCAGATTCCATGAACAAAGCTTCTTTCTTAGAACTGCACGCCTGTGGAACTCTGTTCCGTCTGCCTGCTTCCTACCGGACTACAACTTGGATGTCTTCAAGTCCAATGTAAACAAATTCCTAATGAACCGCCCCCTTAAGTAAACACTTCATCAAATCTCCATACTAACGTAATGTACTTGCAATAACCCTTATCCCTGAGTGGCTTCCGGGCCTTGATAAGTGGTGATCACTGTGTAAAAAAAAAAAAAAAAATTCAAGCATATGTGGCTAACTGCTCCCGTGGAGAAAGGTAAATAACCATTTTTTTTTTTTTTAATTATTTTCAGTTTTTTTTCTTTTCTTTTTTTTTTTTTTTTTAAATAATATTGCATAAAGTTCCATTTTATGATAACGCGACTGATTCATTTCTCTAAAAAAAAAAAAAAATGGGGGGGGGCAATGTGTACTGCTTGTCCAACCTGCAAAGGGTGTTTTCTCCGAAAGTCGTGTGAGGGTAGAAAATAAGAAAATGCCTTTCGAATTACCACCCCCCGACCTCCCCATGTTAAGAATGGCTTTTGGAATAAACACCCTTTGCGGGTTGGGCAAACAGCGCACATTGACAAAAGAAAAACAAAAAAAGCACAGGAAATAATTTTTTTTTTTTTTTTTTTTAAGTTTTCGCAAACATTTTCTTAATTTTTTTATTATCGACTACTGCTTTTTTTTTTTTTTTTTTTTTGCTTTTTATTCTCTTTGGAGTAAAAAGTTTCAAACTAAATCTTAAATAAACCAAAGTGACAAAATTGATTTTTTTTTTTTAAATACAAACTATATTCTAATACTTTGAAACGAAAACAAAATTTGAAATATCTCGCAACACATAAATAGTTGTATTTCTATTTTGTTTACTTTCTGGTTTACAAGAATATTAACAACAACAACAACAACAACAACAAAAAACGGAATAAAAGTAGCGCACAGAATTGAAAAAAATAATATTTAAAAAAAACAATTGTGAATACTTTTTATATGAATCTAAAAATATATTTGCCAAAAATAACTTCTCTGTTGTAATTTGTGAGTAAATTCATTTCATTGTTTATTTTAATAATACCACAACAGATCTTTACGATATTTTACGCTGACAAAATCCAGTATCAAGTTCGTGTAAACGTTGCTTTAATAGTAAAACAGCAAAATCGTACATCATTTGTCGTACAATTTTAATAAACCCCCTTATGCACGATCAAAACCCGGCACGACTAAATGTCTGATTCGACTGCTGCTGATTCAAGCAATTTTACACGCTGTTTCTATATGACAAACAGCAGGAGCAGTCAATCGTACAATGATCGGGAATAATTTGGTCGAACATATTTAGTAAAAGCGCTTTTAAAATATATTTTATTATACCAAATCATTCTGAAAAAAAAAATTCGAAGTAAATAGTAAAACAAAATATTTGATTATAACATATACTTTTTAGAAATAACTTTACCAAACGTTCTTCATAAGTTTTGGTTTCGGTGTCGATTATAGCTGAAGGAACTCGAGTTTATATATATATATATATATATATATATATATATATATATATATTTATGACGTTTCTGTATTCTTGAGATGAGAATTGGTTATTTACATTCATCGGACTACTGTTCTCATGTTACGTGACGAAAAAGTGATCGAAAATGGAGTCTCCATTTGTTTGGCCAAGTGGTCCAAATAAAGAGCAGAGTCAGTGGAAAATATCCAACAATGCGACCGCCTAGACAAGATGTATATCTGCAAAGCTGTATCTTTGTCTAACTTGGAAGCAAGTTAATGTCGAGGAGGGACTTTCGAGAAGCAGCAGAAGGGTTGATAGTGTTGTAGAAGAGTACTGGTGCCTGATCTTTCTTGGAAAAGGGGTGAGTCCGGAAAGTGAAAAAATAAAGATGTACTTCGGACATAATTATTTTTTTTAGTTAGTTAGTTATTAAAAATGTATGGCTTGCCATACATTTTGATAAAAAAGCGGTGGAGGAATGTTAAAGAGCATCTCTCCCCCCCTCTCTGGCTTTCTTACTCTTTCTATTTTCTCTCTTTGTGTCTCTATTAGAGAATAGAGAAAGAGAGAGGGAGAGGGAAGGAAAGAGAGAGAGGTGAATAACGTGGACAGTGGACACGTTTGCAGAAGAAGGGTCAGCTGACCAGATGACGTGGTGTCATGTGATGAGGTTAGCTGATTCTTTCTTGGCAGTTTGGTTTCGGGTGTTGAAGAAGACAGACGGATTTTCAGCTGCCCCCCCCTGGGCTGGGGAGGACGCTGACGTGTACCATCAAACAAGCAAGGTTCACCTCCATTCTGTGTCGACCTCTGGAAGGTGAATAAAAACATAAAACCTTAATTATCATCTTGGAGTGAATTCTTCATCCAACAGGCCAGCTCCCCTCCAAGAGACGATGAACACCAGAGGAACAACCGACGACACATGAATAAAGGTATGTTAAGAAATGCATGTACACAAACACACACCCACAAAGACATGAACAATAAGATTAGAAACTAGACGATCACGTACACGAATCTCCTTCTTGACACTATTCCCTTTATGATACAATCTCCTTTATGACACCCCACGATATAACACTCATCTTGAGTGTGACTTTCACAACGTTTCGGTCGATATAACCTCCAACCTTCTTCAGGTGTATCTTGTCGAATTCGGGAATGTTCGTGTCGAACGCGGAAATTTGGACGGAATTTTGAGAGGAACCCTTTATTCACGAGGGTAGCATGCTCTTGTTCCGTCAGCCATGACTGGATAGCGGTCCTAAGTATTTCGCAATTGTATTTTCGGTGAGGATTGAACCTTCAAACTTCAGGAGAATATCACTTTTTACAATTGATTTTTCCAAGTACTCTAACAACTGCGACCGAAAAATACAATGGCGAATTACTTAAGACGTCTATCCAGTCATGGCTGACGGAACTAGAGTAGGCTACCCCCTTGAAGTAAATAAAGTCCGATGAATCCAAATAATACGCATATATATATATATATATATATATATATATATATATTCACAAGTTTTGGTTTCGGTTTCGATTAAAGCTGATGCATGCAAGTCATATGGATATATATATAGTTCTCCCTGGATCGCCACCTTGTCGTGGTGGAGAACCTTGTGTGTTCCGATGAACCTGAGAGCGATGCCGTCCGGAGCCTAGGCTCCTGGTAGGGCCACCCATGGCGGTAAGGTTGAAGGGGAGGTTCCAGACAAAGAGTGATCCAAAAGACCTCAACGGCTGATGCAGCGGATGATGACAATAATGACACAACGGCACTGAAGGCGGATGAAGGCTGCAACAGAAGAGAGTCTCCAGTCGTCGTGGTTCTCCATGCCATTGGTATCAGGCCCTCCTCTGCCAAGGGGCCGTGTGGTGGCTGCAGGCGCATCAGTCTCCCCACGTTAAAAGACATCACGCGCAGGCGTTCTCCCGAAAGGGAACACATCCTACTCTACATCATGGATGGAAAAGTCTTGTGACAGTCTTAGTCATTAAGCTCCCGGACTGAGGCAGAGAGAGCTCTCCCTTAATTCCCGGATAGAAAAAGTCCTGTGGCGACCAGGAAGTGGTGACGGGAGCAGGACAGTGTAGTCTGGCAGCTCCTAGCTACAACCTGGCACATAGGCGGTGGGTGCCAGATTCAGTCGCTAACCTCACGGACCGAGGCAGAAAGAGTTTTTCGGCAGCTGCATCCATGACTGAGCAGCCCTGTTTAGGATCCACTCTGCTCACCCCAGTAGGGGAGGGGGGTTAGAAAAGGTACCCCTAAAAATAGCCTGCCTCAAAAAAACCCGTCTGGACTACCGCATCCAGAGGGATCACCACCACGCGGTCGGAAAAAGAAACAAAATTTATGCCTATATTTTGGAACCTGGAATGTGAGGACCCTCATGGACAACAAAACAAGTGATCGACCCGAAAGAAGAACTGCCATTATCTCAAGAGAGCTAAGGAGGCTCCAGATTGACATAGCTGCGCTCTCTGAAACCCGACTGGCTGACGACGGGCAGCTGAGGGAGGAGAAAGGCGGGTACACCTTCTTTTGGAAAGGAAGGCCTGCAGAAGAGCCGCGTATCCACGGCTAATGACCATGCGCCTGATGCTTGCGGGCGACCAAATGGCCACTGTGATTAGTGCGTATGCTCCAACACTTGATGCACATGATGAAATAAAGGAGACCTTTTATGCTGACCTTGACACCATTTTATCCGGGGCCCCCAAGGGGGACAAGATTATCCTACTTGGGGATTTCAATGCTAGAGTGGGACGAGACCATCAGCACTGGAGAGGAATGCTTGGAAGAGAAGGAGTTGGGAACATTAACTCAAATGGTACACTCCTACTGACAAAGTGCTCAGAACATAACCTGATCATCACGAACACACTTTTCCGACAAAAAAACGCATTCAAAACATCATGGATGCACCCTCGAAGTAAAATCAGGCACCTCACTGACTATGTCATTGTCCGTGCCAAAGACCGCTGTGATGTGCTGAACACCAGGGCAATGACCAGTACAGACAATTGTTGGACCGACCACCGTCTTATTCGCTCCATCATGTCTATCCATTTAATGCGGAAGCAAAGGATGCAAAAAAGACAGAGCCGACCAAAGCTCAACATCGAGCAGCTGGGCGATATCACCTACCAACAACACCTCCAGGCGGCTCTTAGTGCGGACCTGCCCAAGCAGTATCCGCATGACGCTGAAGAGCACTGGGACAAGCTGTCTTCTGCCATCATGGACTCCAGTATAAGCATCCTAGGGCAGAAAAAGCGGAAACATCAGGATTGGTACGATGAAAACGATACCGAAATCCAACAGCTTATAGACACCAAGAGGCAAACTTTTATCACCTGGCAGAATAACATCAATTGCAAGGTTAAAAGAGCTGCCCATGCCAAGGCTAAAGCGGCTGTCCAATCGACAGTCAGGAAGCTGAAGAACATCTGGTGGATGAAGAAGGCTCAGGAGATCCAGCAGTTTGCTGACTCTGGGGACACCAGAAGATTCTTTGAAGCCACAAAAGTGGTATACGGCCCCAGCTACCGTTCTCTGACCCCCCTTCGGTCTAAGGATGGGCTCACGCTGCTGAAAGGAAAGGGAGAAATAACAAATAGATGGAAAGAGCATTACAAGGATCTTCTGAACAGGGACACCACTCCAGAGATGGAGGCCCTTGAAAAACTCCCCCAATAGCCCATAATTGAGAGCATGGGAGAACCACCCAGTCTGGAAGAGGTGCGGGATGCAATTAGGAAGATGAAAAACAATAAGGCGGCTGGTTCTGACGGCATCCCAGCAGAAATCCTGAAGAAAGGCGGGCCTGATCTTCTCAGACACATCCATGCCCTGCTGCTCAAAATATGGGAACAAGAGAAAATCCCTGCACAACTTAGAGATGCCCTAGTTGTCTCCATCTTTAAGAAGGGAGACAAGGCAAACTGTGGGAACTACCGGGGCATTTCTCTCCTCTCTACCACAGGGAAAGCCCTAGCTCGGGTTTTGGCCAACAGGCTTACACCCCTTGCAGAAACCATCCTTCCCGAGTCCCAAAGTGGCTTTCGACCAAATAGAGGCACGATGGACATGATCTTCACTGCTCGTCAACTCCAAGAAAAGTGCAGGGAGCAAAATTTACCATTATACATGGCTTTTATAGACCTTACTAAAGCCTTTGACTCTGTGAACCGTCAAGCCCTTTGGCTGGTTCTTGCAAGGTTTGGATGCCCAGAGAGGTACATTCGGGTACTAGACTGCTGCATGACAATATGTCAGCTACAGTCCTCAGTAGTAGTGGAGATGAAACAGAGCCCTTCAGGGTTGACACGGGAGTGAAACAGGGATGTGTCATTGCCCCAACCCTGTTCTCCATCTTCATTACTGCTATCCTCCATCTTACGGACAAACATCTTCCCCATGGAGTTCGGATTATGTACAGAACCGACGACCGACTTTTTAACATCAACAGATTTAGGGCCAAAGGTCGAACGAACACCATATCCATTATGGAGCTACAGTATGCAGACGATAACGCCCTTGTAGCCCTCTCAGAAGAGGACCTACAGTGTACACTGGTTGCCTTCACGCGGGCGTACAAACAGCTAGGACTAACAATTAATATAAAAAAACCCAAATCCTCCATCAATCACCACCAAACAGTACTCCAGTCTCACCCCCAAACATCTCCATTGACAACGCAAGACTGGAAAATGTGGACCACTTCCCATACCTAGGCAGCATCCTATCATCAAAAGCCAACATAGATGATGAAATACAACACCGTCTCAGCTGTGCCAGTGGGGCTTTCTCAAGGCTAAGGAAGAGAGTATTTGAGAACCGTGACCTTCTGGCAAAGACCAAAATCATGGTATATAAAGCTGTCTTGCTGCCCACTCTTCTCTATGGATCGGAGACCTGGACCACATACAGGAGGCACGTAAAAACCCTGGAGACGTACCACCAAAGATGCCTCCGAAAAATCCTCAGAATTAGTTGGAAGGACCGACGCACCAACACCAGCGTCCTGAGTGAGGCTGACATTCCCACTATCACCGCTACTGTTGCTCAACGCCAGCTCAGATGGACTGGTCATGTTGTCCGAATGCCGGATCTCCGCCTCCCAAAACAGATTTTCTACTCTCAGCTTGTTGAGGGAAAGCGTGCCCAGGGTGGCCAAAAGATGAGGTATAAGGACAACATCAAAGCAAATCTAAAGCGGTTTCACATGGACCTTGAGACATGGGAGGACGTGGCTGGGAACAGGTTGGCATGGAGGAGCGCTGTCCACAAAGGTGCTGCGCTTTATAGTAGTGACCTAAATCAAGCTGCTGAGGATAGGCGCAAGCACAGAAAGGACAGATTATTAACCAGACACACCCAACCCTACCCCACCACCACTACCTTTATCTGCCCAAATTGCACAAGACAAATTGGGTCTAGGATTGGGCTCTATGCTCACCTGAGGACCCACAGAAGCCACAACGGAGGACAGTCTTACTCGGACACGAGTGACCGCCGATGATATATATATATATATATATATATATATATATATATATATATATATATATATATATATATATATATATATTTAAATCGCAACTTCATAATATATAAAAATCAATAAAACATTAACTCTATAATAATATATATACGAAATCTGCATAACTTAAAATGTATTTAAGCGTGTATTACGACCAGGCTACGCCAGACGTCCCTGCTAGCTAAGATAAATACTTTTGCAGTTTTAACAAAAGAGCTACAATAATATCAGGGCGTTTCCATTTACGCTGAACATCCACAGAATGCAAACATCAATATATTACATATGAATGAGATCCCGATGGAACTTCCACAGGTCCCGCTTGTAAAAATGAATGTTTATGTACAGACTTAAGAAACCATTCTTTATACCTGAACCGTTCTTCGTGGCTTACAAGCAGGACATGTATCCGATTTATGGACTATCCAATCTTTTTCTAGACTTCTGGACTGGACATATTATTCTCTTCTGTGAAAACCTTTTCAACTTCTTCATATTATTTACATGTCAACGATGATGGGCAATAAGGTAGACAGAACGAAACCGCCTTCCAATACTTATCCGATATTGTAGTAGAAAAGAGCAAACGAAACAGAAATAGTCGTGCTAATGCAGAGAGTGATCCGCGCTATTTTTTTAAAATCGTATTTCCGCGTTTAATTAAAATTTTATTATATGTTTGTTTTTTTAAAATTCAATTGTAAGGTTAAAGTACAGAACAGGTACAAAACACCCTCCCCTCCCCATGTTAAGAATGGCTTTTTAAACAATAACGTTATTATTTCAGCACGGATCACTCTCTGCATGAGTACCGAAATAGTATTTGGGGAAATTTGTGACGAAATAATAGGACGTTGATTTCTTAAATAAAAATGTACTTTGTACTAACGGGCAACCGGCTTTGCCCAGTTGTAAAATACGCTTAAATACGATATTTTAATTCGTCCAGATTTCGTATATATAATTATAGAGTCGTCATTTCAAAAGTAAGAAGAAAGTATTTGGGTGCCATCAGATAGAATCGAAATTGAAAGCAAAACTAACATTCAAAGCTGGTGACGTTACCACTGTACCAAAGTGACACGTATATGAACTGATTAAAAATAAACTAAGACGAATGTACAAAATGTGCAATGATTTTTTTTTAATGTTGACCCCTTTTTAACCACTTAAAAATATTTTAACCAGATAAAGACGCATAAAAGAACGGCCCATAAAAATCCAATCACATGACATTAATTTCTTAAATCAAAATTTACTTTGTATTTTAGAATAGTAAAAGCACGGTAACTCGGCGTTGTTCGGGAGTATGAATAATAAAATAAAACAGTGAAAAACGGGTAATCTCCAAAAATACCGTTAGGGCTTACAACATGGCCGCCAGAAGAGTCACGTGATCCGGTTGATCCAAAACATGAATCGTGCAAATGGAAAACGCAGCCTTGAAGGCAAACTTTGACAAACAATCACAATTTGTTTGTATTTAATTTTTTGTTGATATAATGTTGTTATAAAAATAGGCAAACTTTGAGAAACAATCTTAGGTTGTTTTTAGTTAAAACAGTGTTTATAAAAAAGTATTTTATTCAGAACAAACTGTTTTTGTACTTAATCATTATGCTTGTTTGTCAAAGTTTGCTTTAAATTTGCGTTTTCGGGTTTCGTAATACGGCGATTCATGTTTTGGATCAACCGGATCACCAGACTCTTCTGGCGGCCATGTTGTAAGCCCTAACGGTATTTTTGGAGATTGCCGAAAAACGATCAACATCCGTCTTTTGACCTCTCTCTCTCTCTCTCTCTCTCTCTCTCTCTCTCTCTCTCTCTCTCTCTCTCTCTCTCTCTCTCTCTCTGCCACTCTATCTTTTTTATCTCATGCATTTATCTGTTCCCATTTATCTGACAAACAGATAAGAATCCAATAACCTCAGGAACCAAATTTTCAATTTTGACCCATTAGCATCCCTGTTCTCCGGGTGAAAACGGATTAAAAAGTTTACCATACGCCTGAATACCCTTTCTACCAAATTTCAAATCTGAAGATCAAAAATTCGTTTAATATATAGGTTGAGAAGGATCCGAACACACATGTTCAATTTTATAGATATATAGATATATATGACCTCCCTAGATTTTCAAACCAGATATTACGGCCATAAAAGCCTATTCAGTAAAAAAAAAAAGAAAGAAAAACAAATAAAAATAGCTCTAGCAGTCCTTTACTGAAAGCTCAATAGTCGAATGGAAAATAATACAACAGGTCAAGACATACATAAATTTAGACAGCACGTATAAATTATGTCTAAATGAGAAATTTGACATTCTAAACTTTAAGCCCATCCCAACCTTGTTTAACTGTAGAAGTGATATAGAAAACAACTGCATACATGGAATAAAATTTAGTTTAGGATAAAAATACATAAGAAAATTTAAATAAAAGTATACAAGACAAATGAACTCCAAACGCGCACGCATAAAGGTAAGCTCAACTATTAATTCAACACATTCATAAAAAAAAATTGCGTCATTCAACACATTCTTAAAAAAGTTTGCGTCATAAAAAAGTTTGTGTCAAATCAATAGAATAGAAAGCCGTAGTCAGCCGAACTTTTATCTGAATGGAGCTTG